>NW_028277037.1:913295-1217727 GCF_059951505.1 Python bivittatus | reverse complement strand
ACGAATGTGTCAGCATGGGCCCCCAATCCCAAACCCCATCCTTGAGCTGCTGCAGAGAAGAGCAAAGGCTGGAGCAGTAGCCGAGCTCAAGGCACAGGCAATGAGCTTCTTGGGGAAAACAATTGCCCTCACCTAAAGAAGCACCAGCTGGGCCAGGAAGTTTGCCTTGAAAACACAGCCAAGGAAACTGACATTTTTCCAGCCCTCTTCTCTGTGTTTACCATCAGACATCATACTAGAACACTCTGATTTACTCAGCCCTGTGCCCATCTCCTTGGACTATACTGCTTAGTATCATCATTCCTTTTTTTTAAATTTATGGACTGGTTGAGTCCCAATGACTGTAACCCGTGATGACTGTAAATTGCCTCAGGATCTAACAGGCAGGACAAGGGCTTATGGGCTAAAGATAAAAGAAAGAGACTAATATTAGGAAGAATGTATTGATAGTGAGAATAGTTAAACAATGGAAGACACTAGGAGATTTTCAATGGATGGCATTTTGGAGGGATTAGTTTAATGGATTCCTGTACTAAACATGAGTTTAGGCCAGATGGCCTAGGCCAGTGTTTCTCAACCTTGGCAACTTTAAGATGTGTGGACTTCAACTTTCAGAATTCCCCAGCCAGCCAATTCTGGAAGTTGAAGTCCACACATCTTAAAGTTGCCAAGGTTGAGAAACATTGGCCTAGAAGCTCTCCTCCAAATCATACCTGTAATGTAGATTCCTAAAATGAGCAGCTTTTCAGAAGACAGATCTTGGAAAGAAAGAAGCAAAATGTCTGTTAGTTCCTAGGGTTGCTGTCTGTCCAGACTAAGAAGTAGATCCTGCCTTCTGCTGCTCTTGATTTCATGATGCTTTTATGGCTTTATTGTTCACTGGAATTTCACTCAGATTTTGAAGCAGTGTCTTTCCTCTTTTGTTTTTAGCTATTGTTATTCATTTTATTATAGCTCCTTAATGATGATGTTTGCTGCCTTAGGATATTCAGTGAATCAGTAGGTGGGGTAGACATATTTTCATAAATAAATGATTGTAATAAAATACATGTCACTTCAGAAGTTATTATTAAATCACTTTATTCTTGTAAATCTCTTTGATATTCTTGGAAGTTGCTTCAATCACTTGGTGCAAACAGAAAAGCAACAAAGAAAAGATGACATAATTTACAGGGATTAACCATTGTAAGTTAAATATAGCAATTCTGTTCTGATCATTGAGAGAAATATTATAAACAGATGCTGAAAATCACAGCAACAAAATCCAAAACAGTTATTGAAAAATCTGAACATAAAACAATAAATTGAATGGCTTAGTTCAACATTCTGCAATTCCTATGCCAGTTTGGCTCCACCACAGAGTATGTTTTGTTTGCTCACTAAAAGGCCCTCCCAGGCACTATTTGTCAATCCACCATAATGTTACTGGACTTAGTATTTTATAAACAAGAAGAAGCAAATGGTTCAGCCTTTAAAGCAATTACTTTTTGTTACCTATCCATTATTGATTTGGGATATACAGAATTTCAGTGGCAATATTTATTTTTTGCTTTGTGCATCCATATTTCATGTAAAAGGCTACTCTTTAGGGAAGATGGATTATGAAATGCTCAGAGGTCTAATTCATGTACTAGCAGCTTGGGAATTTCAGTATTTGGAGCAAATCCCATCCAGGTTTTGTTTAGACTCAAGTGCTCTCTATATAGAGGCTACAACCTGGCAGATATGGACAGTTCTATTAAGCCTCAGTCTGACTCTTATTTGAACCTGAAGCTGTTGTAACTAGATCTGTGAAAAGTGACTTAGATTACTTGGAGGAAGAAATCCACATCTTGGAGGGGACAGTTGCTTTGCTGAAGCAAAGAAGACACAATTCATCCTAATGAAGCGATTCCTTGAATCACTTCCATCCAGTGCCATGGGAGAAAGAAGTAAGGTTTCTCTCAGCCTTTTCTCCTAGAGCTGGCCAAAGGACTTCCAGGCCAGGTAGATTCAGTCCATGCACAGAGACTCAGGAAGCACCAAAGCCACCCAACCTGGAAATTATTCAACATAGAAAATTAGCATTTCATGAAGAACTCTGGCTCAGCTGAGCCTGGGTTTCAGCTAAGAGAATTATTCTACATAGGTGAAAAATGCATTCTAGCTGTCAATGAGTGGATTCAAGATATTTTTGTTGTTGTTATTGTTGATTTTTTAAATGTCTTTATACTATAAAAATGAGAAGATGGAAATTCAGTAATAATTTAGGGATTTGAGCTAGTCCTACATTAATACTATATTATCAGTATAGAAGTCTGTCCTTCTTTCCATCATTCCTTTCAGTTATAGTTTATTTTAATTACCATTATGTATGTATATATGTATGTGTGTGTGTGTGTGTGATTGATTGTGTTAACGCTGTTAATTTTTATTTTTGTTTGTTAATCTCACTGTAAGCTATAAAATAAATTTAAGGAAAAAAGCAATTTCAAGTAGGTGCTTTGCTCAAAACCTCATCCCTTCAAAGATTTGTAATGTCTCTTGATATAATCAAACCATAGTTTCTTGGATTATAACTATGTATGAATCTTAGCAAGGTTATCGTCTACCAGCTTCCTGGTATTTCAGACTAACAAGAATTATTTCCAAAAAGCCCCAATATTACATAGTATTAGGTTCCTTTGACTGGAAACCATAATGGTATGTGGGAATGATCTTGGGAGACAGTAAGAAGAGCCACAGCCAGGGGAACAGTCAGATAAGAGGCAGCTTAGCCCACTGAAGAAATGGTAGCATGGCAAACATCTCAGAAGGGACCCTCCCTGGTTTCTTGGGCTGTAAAGGCAACAGGGGAGAAAGGTGCTTTCAGACTTAGTTCATCTGGGTGTGCTTCCTCTCTGGACTACCTCACAAAGCTGACATTAATCTTGCAAGTCTTGAAGCACATCACTCCCCCATTGCCTTTACAGCCCAAGAAACCAGGGAGGGTCCCTTCTGAGATGTTTGCCATGTCCTCATTCCTGCTGCAGGCTCAGCTGCCATTTATTTATGTATGTATGTATGTATGTATGTATGTATGTATGTATGTATGTATTTATTTATTTATTTAATTTATACAGCTGCCCATCTCAAACAAGTGACTCTGGACAGTGAACAATCATAAAATCAATTAAAATCAAATTACAAACACAATACAAAAGAAAACTGAATATATACAGCAGCCAAGAAAATTATAATCCATAGATGTTAACATAACCAAGAAACAGGGCCCTTAACACATTCAGAATCCCAGGCCTGGGCACACAACCAGGTCTTTAAAACATTATGAAAGGCCAACAGGGTTGGGGTCATCCTAACTTCCTGGAAGGGAGAATGTTCCAGAGGGCAGGGACGACAGAGAAGGTGCACCTCCTAGTCCCCACCAGCTGACATTACATAGCTGATGGGACCCAGACTGGGAGAAGACGGGCCCTCAGGTAACCTGGCCCCAAGCCATGAAGGGCTTTAAAGGTGGCAACCAGCACCTTGAATTGCACCTGGAAACACACTGGCAACCAATGCAGCTCACAAAGCAGTGCTGTTACACGTGCCAAGTACCCGACACCATTTACTACCCATGCACCTGCATTCTGTACCAGCTGAAGCTTCCAAATGCTCTTATCTGACTGTTGCCCTGGCTTGGCTCTTCCCCTTGTTGCCCAAGGTCAATCCCACATACCATTACAGAATTGGATTATTTGCTTGACGACTCAGGACCTGGATAGTTTAAGAGCACCTGCTCCAAAGTAAATCTGCCCATCCAGTGAGATCAAGAAGATAACTGCAGAGTCCCATCCACAAAGGAGTTTCATCTGCAGGGACACTACAGACCAGTGTTTCTCAACCTTATCAGCTTGAAGATGTATGGACTTTAATTCTCAGGATTCCCCAGCCAGCATACTGGCTGGGGAATGCTGGGAGTTGAAGTCCACACATCTTCAAGTTGGTAAGGTTAGCAACACTGCTATAGACAGTGGTGGCCCCTTTTTAGGAAACAATTTGCCATTGTACATATAAGCCACCACCTCCCTGATGAGTTTCTGCAGGGCTGGGAAACATAGCTGTATGATAAAGCGTTTGGAGACATTACATTTGTGCCTGCCCTGGTGGATGGCACCACTATTGTGTTGTGTGTTTTCACTCCTTTAATTTTTTATAGATGCTGTAAGCTGCTCAGAACTGGTTAGAATGGAGTGGCATAGAAATGCAATAAATAAATTAAATTGATTGAGAATCTCATAACAGAGAGATGGGGTAGGGCTTTGCAATGCTTAGGATTTGGTTACAAAAAAGTGCACTCAGGAGTGAAAATGTGGTATCTATCTGCAAATTTTTAAAACAGCTGCATCTTTTCTTTGGATCACATAGCAGCTGCAGAAAAAAAGACCCAGCAACTTTTAAAAGAGGTCCCTACAATTGTTATGCTGATCCTCCCATGAGCTCTGAAGCACCTTTTCCAATTATTTCCAAAGTGCTGCACCATCTTAAATGTGAGGATTTTCAAATATCATCTCCTGTGTTGAAAACAGTATTCATTTCAGCTTGTGAAGAGATTTTGAGATTTTCACAAGAAGGTATGTGCAGAATAGCCACTGTTATAGTGGTCACCTTCAACAGAAAGACAAGTTGTATAAATAGCAATTCTTTTTAAAAAAAAAAAAATACAGGATGCTTCAGAAAGGATGCTGAAGGAACCACTCATCATAATTTCATCAAAACAATGCTTCATGCCCTTGTGATCTCTCTACTAACGCTCACATTGAACCCAATCTAATTTGAATAATTTTCATATTGGAATTGAGTTTCTGAATCACATAGGTCCAATTCAATTATTCAATTCAACCTCTCAAATCTAATTAATTTTCCAAACTGAGGGGTGGTTCAAATTGGAATAAGAATGACCTTCACACCTTAAGAATTTCACCTGAAGTATTTCACTTCATCTGCCAAAATAAGCCAAACTATGGCATTTGGCTGAAGGGAATTCCAGGATTTGTCAATAATGGGGATTATTTTCATAGATTCAGAAAACTGAGTTGGGGCCCATCAGACATGACAAAAGATAGGGAATTTTATCACAGTCTCCCTTTCTTACTTCTAACAGTCAGATTTCATGTACTTGCTTATATTATATCATTCACCTCCTTACTTATATTATATTGCTCACCATTTCTGAGAAAATAAATAGCAGGGTCATCTGTAGAAGGGTAAGAAGAATAAAAAAAGATCAAGATGGTGGGTGTGACTGCATGACTGAAGACCTGCCACTTTTTTATGAGTGTCATGTCTGCAATGTGACTGCCATCTTGACTTTTCTGACCCCCTGCACTGCAGTTGCACCTAATGGCTAGTGAGAAGGGTGATAGAGGTAAAGGTAATTGACTTCAGCTGGGTGACTTTCAGTCAGTTATATTGTCCAGGCCCTAACCCCCACCTCTGATAATGGAACATGCAGGAAGGACTGTTTGATGTAATGCATGTTCTCCGTGTATCCTAAAGAAAGAAAACTTTCCAGTAACACAAACTAATAGACTTGTTGCATTGTTTGCTTAAGGATCAACCTGTCAAATAAATCAATATATTCCATTTAGTATTCCTTTATATTAGGAATGGGCAGAGGCTACAGAATTTCTTCAGGGCCAAATCAAGAGCTTTAGAAACAGCCTAAGCATGATTACTCCAAAGTTAGTTCAGTCACGGTCAATGGTTCCATAGAAAAAGGGGTCTCTCAGGAATAATAAAGCCCCTTCTGAAATGAGTAGAGCTACTTTTCTTGTGGGCTCTGGTAGAAAAACAACAGTTGAACTTGCTGATCTTAATCTTTTCCTTATGTACCTCTGCTGAATACAATAGAAAATCATGGAAGATATGGCTAGAATTTCTGAATTAAACATTGTAAAATAAAGCAGAAATCAGCTCAGCTATTTAACAAAACTCAGAAAATACTGAGGACAAGATGGTAGTAGCAGTAGTGAGGCAGAGCTATAGACAGCAAATGCTAAAAATGTATTGAAGATCCCACAACCCCAACATTTCTCCCTCCTCCATTAACTGGGATTGGGTTGACCAATGGGATGGGCTGACCAAAACAGGTTCATTATAAAAACCTGTTTTATTTGAGGGCATGTCCATCAGTCACTGAAATTCAATAGTCTCTCTCCCTTTCTTAATGTTATCATTTTACATAAACAGCTAAGTATTTAATTTAAATTGTATTGCCCAGTGTATTAGGAAGGGCATAGTTGAAACTGAATGTATCCAAAGGACAGCATCCAGAAGATACAGAACCTAAGGGAAAAACATCTGAAGAACAATTGGAGTCACTGGGTATATTTAGTCTGAGAAGTGAAGCTTGTGGGGAGGACAATAGCTGTCTTCAGGTACCTAAAAATCTATCATGTACTATAGAAGATGGGGCAGACTTGTTTAGGGTTGTTCCAGAAGCCGGAGCTAAGCAATTGGACATCCGGAAAATGATGTTCAGTGATGGAACAGACTGCCTCAGAAGGTGATGGACTCTTTTTCATGGGTAGTATTTAAACAAGGCTGGCTGGCCTTTTTGGAGATGCTGTGGTAACTGCCGCACTGGCTGCAAGGGCTGAACTTGATCTCTAAGACTACTTCCCTCCTTTCCATTCTATGATTCTATAAAGCACTCATGAAACAGATGGAGTGTTTGGTGAGATCCAGAATCAAAAGCTGTACCTCAGAGAAATAAACATTATTTTGAAATACTCCCTTCAGCCTCAGGATCCAGAGTTTGGATGAATCCAATATATCCAGTAGAGTTTATCACTGTCAAGTTTCATTAGCAATATCTCTGAGAGAGGATCCCAGATCAAAATTCGATGTGTTTTTCTTCAGCAAAACAGATAGATAGATAGATAGATAGATAGATAGATAGATAGATAGATAGATAGATAGATAGATAGATACAGCTGCTAGCTCATCATTTTGTTAGTTAATAATCCTTTGTCAGTTGATGTCTCATCAATTTGAACTCATTATTATAAATTAATTTATACCCATCATAGCTTCCAGAAAGTGAGGCAAACCAGCTGGAAGAACAGGGTAAAGTCTGAGTTGAACAAGAGCTTTTGGGAGTTACAGAAAAAGAATGGAAGCCAAGAATGGAGTTAAATGAATCTGGGATTCCAGCCCAAATCACTCTGGAAATTCTATTGGGCATCCCCCTCTCTCTCTTGCCTATTATGCTTATATATTTGGAAACCAGACAAATCTTGCAATAAGCCTCAGTGTTTTGTTTCTCTCGTCACTGACCACAATAAACCTGGTGATATTACCCTGAAGCACCCCATTGCTCTTAAAACTAGGAAGTGGAACAGAATTCATATTCCAACTAGCATTTTAGAGACTTCTGCTTCAAATCAATATTAGGCCAAATAATCAAAGTAGGGCATACTGATATAGAAATCAGTGATTCTTAGAGCCATGACATGGTAGTCACGATTGATAGAAAAGAAAAAGAAAAAATAAACCTAGTAGTTCTCTTATTAAGAAAATAAATGATTCTGGACTTTAGGGGCAAACATGTAATTTAAATAGTAGATTTCCTATTTGACTTCAGAAGCATTGTAAGACATTTTAGTCCTACTCTTTGAGCTTTGCTTCTTTTCCTGCAACTAATGTTACACTTAAAACCATTCTTCAGCAGTAGTTAATGGCATCTTAAGAACCCACTTAGGGGAAATTTCTCAGAGTGTTCTTTTGCAGGATCCCCAGGTAGCCCTTAAGTTGGTATTCCCATTGATTATGACAGGTATAAAGATGAAAAGTCAGAATAGTTGCTAATCCATGGAATGGCATTGCATCATGGAATGGGGACCTTTGAAACAAAGCATTGCTGAGAAAGATTTTTATTGAGTTATTTAATCTAGAAAGCCATTCAGAAACATTAATGCTTCATTGTTCTCCAGGGTGAGTGAGAAGGGAGGGAAGGATGGGTCTTCGTAGAGAAATAGAATAGAAGCCATTGGAGTAACTTGGCAAAGGATACTTGTCTGTAGGAGTGCTCTGATCTTTAATTTCACACGCACCATAAATAATGTCTGTGTCTGCAGGCAGTAGAATCAACACCCTTCTCAGTTTTGTTCTTTGCGCTTTGGAAAAATACCTCAGAGGGTTGCTTTTCTTACAGTGGAAATTGAGAGATGCTACAAATAACCAAGATATGCTTCTTCCCAGGGTATAAATGGCACATATGCTATTACAGATAAGCACTGTAACAGATAATAGACTTAAGAGTATTATTGTTGGATCTGGTTCTTGAACAGGAAATGCAATTGGGCTCACAGCATTATTCTGAAGCTTTAAGTCAGTCACCTGGATGCTCTAAAGTTATTAGGCGTATGAAGATGTCTCTAGAACACAACTTCTATAACATGAAGGTTTGGTTAAACTTTGCACAGCACGTTGAAGGCTGCATTCCAACAGTGGAAGAATGAAGATCCAAACTGGGCCCAGTCTTGAGAATTTTAAGGGTTAAAATTAGACCTTAAACTCTGCAAGATTTAAGGAGCACTCTTGTTCTCTTACCCCTCCCTATCTTCTCTGAAATTCAACCTCCCCTCAACCCCTGAGAGGAAATCCTTTGGTGTCACCTACTCTAGGGTTCTCTGTGGCCATAAGCTTCCATTTTTGCACCTTTTTGCAAAAAGGTGACAGTGAAACCCCCTTTTCCACCAGTGATTCATATCTGGATTTTGTAGAATGAAACATCTACAGGTAGTCCTTGGCTTACAACTATTCATTTAATGACATTTTAAAGTTATGATGGCACTGAAAAATGTGACAACCAGTCCTCACACTTATCATCATTGCAGCGTCCCTGCAGTCACATGACCAAAATTCAGGCACTTAGCAACTGGCATGGATTTTCAGTGGTTGCAATAGCCCAAGGTCATGTGATTGCCATTTGCGACCTTCCCAGGGGACTTCCAACAAGCAAAGTCAACAGGGGCCATGTACAACAGTCCTTTAGATATCAGACAATCCCTATGGTATTTCCCCTCACTGTGTTCTTCCACAATTCTTTTAAATATACCCAGTTCTTTTAACTATTACACATTGGACTTGGTTTTCAGCCCCCTTGCTATTGTGATAGCTGTCATGGGGGGCTCGGATTCAGAGACCGAAGACTAAGAAGATCAGTCAATTTCTGAAGTGGCCTTGGAGGATAAGAAGTCAGCTCTGGGGTCACTGGACAAACAGCCACCTGCACAGGCAGAGGGGGTGGGGCTGGCCAGAGATCAGCGGGGACAGCTGCCACTGCTCATGGAAGATGAGGATTTGGAATTGCCACCCCCTCCCAATGCAAGAGCTCAGAGAGCAGAAGGAAGAGCAGAACAGAGGAAGTCAGTGAGGTTACTCACAAGGAAGCAGGCTCGCCCTCCTATATAAGCCCCACCAGGGCTGCTCTTATTTAAGAGCTATGAGCTTGAGACTGGTATTGGAAACAATTGTTCACTAACTCAGACTCTCTGTGCCTTGCCTTTTGACTTGGAACCGGACCAGCTGACAACCTTGCTAACACTTGGGACCCCTGGATTTTCCTGACCATTCTTGCACCTGCTCCTTGGACTTTGAACTCTTTATTTAGGCAAGTTTGATGGACTTGTGAGAACTTGGTTGCTTTTGTGTGCGTTTGCACATAACTTTTCATTTGCTGTTTGCTATAAGTAAATGTTTGCCACTACCTCTTGTATGTTTATCTGTGCCAGGCCTGAGACAGGACAATAGCCCTCCTCTGAACTTGCCCCAGTTTGTCAATGTCTTTTGTGCCCAGTCTGAACTGGACCTAGTAATCCAAATGGAGCCTGACCAAGGTAGAGGGACAATTACTTCCTTTGATCTGGACTATGTGTTCTTATTATATCTACCTAACACTGACCAATGGGTTTCAACTAAAGAAATGGAATTGAATTAAATATAAGGCAGAACATCAATCCTCTTAACAATGAAGCTGACTGCTTATTGTGGATTTCCTCATCTACAGAGGGCTGAATTAGGTGTCTTTTCAGATCTCTCAGCCTATGGCTGTATGTGTAAGAATAGGACAGGAATTGACATGTTTGGATACCCATCTAAATATTACTGAATTCTTAAAAGGCTGATTTTTGCTTAAGCAAACTGGTCCTACAGTTGGAAAGAGAAAGGAACAGATTGGATTTATTTAATGGGTTATGTGCATCAGCTCTGATCTAATTCCAATCAGCTGTTTCATTCAGAAATTATTCAAATCATGTTATAAAATAAACATGGTTTGATTCAATTCTATTTTCCAAATCAGCATGCAAAAGAGCATCACATGCAAATGCTCTTCCAAATGGTCAAATCCAATCAAAGCCATCTGATTAGCTTGGGAAAGTTGATATGATGTAGAGATCCAATCAGATCAATCCTGAATCGAAATTCCAACTTGAAGCTTTGCATAGCTCTAGCATTCAACCACTTTCTTAGAAAGGATTAAATAGACATAGTATAAGGACTATAGTAAGATAAAATCCGCTAACAACAAAGTAATAACTACAATAATAATAGTAATGGAACATAAGATATTGAACATTTGAGTTTTTATTGAAGCAGGACATTAATTTCATATTGATAATTACAAAGAAATTCCCCGTCACCTCAACTCTGTTAGGTATTCTTCTCAGTCTCTCTTAAGTTTCTGTATCATACAATTGTGTCCTAAGAGACACTTGACTACTACTCTCCTCATTTGCTAATCCAGCTGCTAGAATAACGAAGCATTTAAGAAAAAATGTGGAAAAGGTGCTTCAGAGAGATTGGGGCCACAAATGTAGCATCAGATTTTAAAACAGCTACTTCTTTTCCTACTTTAAAGAAGCAGAATAGGAAAGAAAAAAAAAAGGACACTTTTGAACTTTGCTGTTAAAGGAGATTCCTGAGAATACCTAGATAGCTAAGAAAACAAACAAATAGATCATAGAACAAATCAATCAAAGTTCTCATTTGAGGCACAAATGACCAGGCTTAAATTCAGCCTACTTCAGACATATTACATGAAAACCTAGGTCTCTGGAGAAGGCTGTAATGCTGGGAATGGCGGAAGGAAAGTGAAGAGGATGACCTGCATCAATTATAGAGGTGATGGGTACAGACCTGAAGGACCAAGCTGGGGAAAGATTATCCTGAAGAAAATCTGTTTGGTTGCTAAGAGTTGATATCAACTTGATGGCAAAAAACCTGTCTGTCTATCTGTCTGTCTATCATCTCTCATCTCTCTCTCTCTCTCTCTCATCTTTTCCTGGAATTGCATGGCTGTTCTTTCCATCTGTTTGTGATCCCTGAAAAAGTTGCAGCTACTTTCAAGAGTTGCAGACAGTTTTCACAACTGGGTTCACACATTCTCTGCAACATCTTTTTGGAATAAATTCCAAAACATAGTACAACCCTACAAGCTACTAGTAATCTGTATGTGACATTTTTATATCACAATATTTGGCAAGCAAAATATTTGGCCAATTTTCAGCTTCCTGGTAACAGGTATTAACTCACAAAATGTGATGCCAATATTTGCAACTAACTGGGCCCTTTCAAACTTCAGATGGAGATTACAGCTCTCAGGTTCTTTCAGGTTGCCAGCCACAAGTCTTAAGTTTGCTCTCTCTTGTGCAAATGGAAAGATATCTGTCTTTGCTGGTCCTGAATTGATTGTTCTCAGTTCTTGGCACTCTGAATATAGGCTAACCCACATTCTTGGGTCAAAGATTTCTTTTCAATTCTGTATGAGTGGCACAGAGTGAAATCCCTCAATAGTGAGTAGGTTGGAGCATTTGCCCAATCATTTCTTGTTTTTATAACAGAGGACTGACAAATGCCATTTTCTTTGTGACATTCTTTCTGGGACTTGGCTACTTTTGTGGCATGGGATCTGAGTGAGCCAGCCTACTTCTGCTGACATAGCTAATTAACAAACATTAAGTAGTGCCAGCAAGCCACAACCTTGATGCAACTGAACTTCACTCAAAAGAGGCCAAAGTTCAGAAATGTGTCCTGCCCAGCTTGACATCCCCCAAAGTCAGTGAGGAAGGGGTCCTTCTCAGGAGGAAACAAGCTTCCCAACTGGCTAAGGTGCCAGCTCTTCTAGCAAACCCCAGCCATCAGAAGCAGTCAAAGGGCAAGTTAGTGGGCATTTGCAGGGGTATCTATAGGGATTATCAACAAAATCAAGATAATGGGTCACAACTGGTGGAGCTTCAGTCAATGGTTACAGTTGCCGTCTTGATGTTTTTGATCTCCCCCTGCAGACATCCCTGCAGTTCAATGTCACATCACAGACAAACAAGTAGAAATGGAAGAACCTGCATTTTTTTCTTTTGAAACTTTTAATTGTCGTAGATTAGATTCTGAATAGATTCAGTCAGCACAATTAATATTTCTTGGTGCCCTTTCCTCATCTCTGCTATCCCTGCCTTAAAAGAGGTGCAGGGGTGAAAATTAAAAACTTCTTGTAGTGAAACCTTTGAAGGTACACTCATAAAAGTTGGCAGGTTAACATCTTCTAAAAGCCCTGCCACCTCAACATGAAGCAGCTGCAGGCATTTTGATTTTTCTTTGTTATAGCTGAGGTTGTCACCCCCCTCCCACTTCAATTCTTTTCTAGAGTTTATGAGTTAAGAGTATAAGCTATTCTTTTCTGTATGTCTAGTGTTATTATTTTATAAGTCTTTTTTTTTAACTGTACAGCTAGTGACTTGGTTTCTTTTTTCTTTTCTAAAATTCTCATCTGTGCTTCATTTACCCATTACTGAATGCAGTGATTAAGGTTAACATACAGCAAAAATCCTTAATGGCCATCCGTTGTCATGTAAAATGTTTGGGTTTTGCTTATTGTATACGACACAGAAGGAGGAAGTAACACAACCTGCATTTTATTACTTTGCATCAGACACACCAGAGTTTCCTAAACTCCAAATCCAACTGAAAGCAGCTGTTGGCGTGGATGGGAAATATCATTACGTTATACCTTAAGCTACAAAAATGCAATTTAATGGCAATGTTTTATTTTATTCAGATGGCCCTGTCCTTTATTTGAGGCTAGTAAAGCTGGTGGAAATTATATCTGGAAGAAATCACATCAAGGTGAAAGGTCAAAGACTGGAAACATTCCTTCAGGATTATACAGAGTTACAGTTAAGGGTTAGAACCACACTAACAGGAGCAAACGTCCCTGGAGTGACAGGAGCAATATTACATCATTCGGCCTCTTATATAAGAAAACATACAGATTCTCCCAGAGCCAGTGAGAAGTTGATTAAGGAACAGTGAAAATAGTGAGCTGCCTAAACTGAATGCAAGTGTCAGCTGTAGATTCTTGGGTAGTTCCTGCTGAATTCAGAAAATCATACTACATATAAATGAAATTGGTAAGCTTGGTGTAATCATGGTATATAGCAGAAAGAAACCAATCCGTAAGGGGAAAGATGATCCTGTACAATTCAGGGTTATATTTCCAACAGTGAGGTCTAGACACTAGGATTCTGAGATCCTGAGTTGAAAGAAAGAAATATAGTTAAGTTTAATCACTGCATTGGGGGCAATTAGTTCCAAGTCATCAATTTATAAACTTCCAAATGGCTTCATGTAAATATGAATTGACATGGGAGAGAAGATGGAACTTCTTCAAGGCCAAGCAGAATTCTCCCACTGCCACCTTCTGAGACCACCTGGAAGAATGGGAACAAAATGACCACAAGATGGCACCTCCCACCCCTTGCACCCTCAAGCACTTCAAATAATTTTGTGGTTAATGACAGAGCCCCTCTAGATAGACCAGACCAGAAACAAAACTCCACGGGAAGGCTAGAACTACATTTACTGAGATTGGTTATAATAACAGGATATTGCAAGTCTGATTTTGCTATACCTCCTCTCTTTCTTACACTCAAGTGAATTAGGGAGATGTCTGCCTAAGCCACTTCTGAATGTTATCTCATTGTTCTGGACTTTAAAAATGCTTCAGCTCCTTTTGCCTATGTAATGGTTTCTGCATATCTCCATCAAGGTCATTTTCTTTACTCTCTACACTGCCAAAGGGAGATCTAAACCTACCCTGGAAGAAACTGAATTTCAGCTCCCAGAATTCTCAGTAATGTCCATGGTGCTCAGGAAATTTTGCAAGTTGAAGCTCACAGATGTGAAGGTTAATATGGGGAAAAGAATGTGGAAATGGGAGAACAGGGATAATTCCTAGGAGAGGTCAAAAGAAATAAAGTAGAACCTAGTCACTAATCTTTTTAAAAAAATACAAGTAGGCTTTGTATGTTGTTTTCTACCTGTCAGTGATTGTTCACATTATTTGATCCATCGTGCTGGATATTTGCTACTCGGTGTGGCTTTGTTTAATAAACTGCACTTTCTGCAAGTTATTGGTATCCAAACATAGCAGGTAGATCAAGTCCATGCAAGTCCAGCTTGTATAATTCTGAATCTAGAGTTGTGTTTCCAACAAGGTTTGTGCCTTTCTGTGAGCCCAGTGCATTTAATAGGAAGGCCATGTGGGTAGAGCTTATTTTTTTATTTATTAAATTTACAATCCTAGACCCAGAAGAGGAGGGCTAATTGTGATATAATGACTGAAAAAGTAATAAACATCTGAATTTAAGGAAGTAAGCCTTTAAAGAAGAAAAGTGCTCAATGCTTCAGATTTAATTCAAAAAGGTCCTTCAGAATGTTTGAAAGCATGAAGGTGTTACTTGTCTTAAACCCTTTAAAGGAGCCATGTTTTTCCAAGCCGTGAGATCCTGAGAAAAGATGCAGCTGCTTTAAACAGCTCCTGACAGATGTTACATTCACAGTCCCAAATATCTTTTTAGACCTGAATCCAAATCCCTGCACAGTCTAATTTCTAGGACTTGCTAACTGGGTGTTAAGCTTTGGGCTGGGAAAAAGTCTCTTTTTAGGGCCTGAATAGGGGAAAATTGAGAATCTGGATCCCAGAATGGAAGTTCTTAGCATTAAAGGCATTAAAATCCAGCTATGTCAGGCTTCCTCTATTAGTTAAGGTTCATAAGATTGTCATAGCTGCTGTGGACTCACTCTTTATTTCTGGGGTAGGGTCACAACTAATCACTCAACCTAGTCAAGCAAGACAGAATCACTACTTACATAGCAGCTCTTCCATCTGCCTTTTAGAGATTCATTATGGAGTCATCATGGTAAGTTGACTCAATGCTACCTTTCAGCAGGGGATGAAATGAACACACTGAGCTGTGAAAAGCCCTTTTATAGCTAGCCAATGAGTAGGGCTAATGAGCCGCAAAGGGCCCACAAAACACCAGCTTCTATTCAACTGCCTATCAATAGAAGGTTGATACTCTTCATTGAACAGGCTAAATTTGCAAAGAGAAAGTAAGATGCTCTCTGCCTGTGATTCCAAAAGCATTTAGGCAAAGCCAATCCCAGGATAGACTCTGAGAGTCATCTGCAGAGAACTTGGGTGGATTTGTTATCTTCCCAAGGCATATGTTTGGTCAATAATGAAAATGAAATTATGGACTGGATAGTAGTTTGCTATAGTACAGCAGAATTCTTAACATCTAATGGATCCTTATTATCATTATTATGCCAGTCTTGCAAACAAATGACTGCAGAAACACATCTTGCAAAGTTCAATCATGAGTGTCCCGATGCATATCAGAGGACATATAAAAAGTGAAAAACAAACCAAAAAAAAATACCATTAAAAACACATACTCTAGCAATTAATATGATCACCAAGCATCTTTTGGTGGCACAGAGAAACTTTCAAAATATTAGAAAAGTTGGGACTGATGCAATGAATAGTTACTGTGTGCATGGTCTTTCAAGAGACTTTCAAACAATGATCAAAGATAAGGAAGTTTTGGAATGAGCAAGAGAAAGAAACTCAAATACGGTATGGGCAGACAGGGAGAATCTTAGTACTTAGCACTTGATTATAAATGTATTAGTTAGCTGTTAGGTACCTGTTATCTTCTGGAAGCTATTATGTTAAGAATTTATTTGTGTACTTTCTTATTTATTAAATGTATTATTTTGCCAAATACCAAGGCCTCACAGCAGTTCAAATATAAGTAAGGATTGAAACTGGAAATACTAGCATCAATTAAAACAAGCATTTAAAAATCCTAAAATCAGGGTTGTCAATGCTTTGAGGAGAAGCTTCATAATGCATGCAAGCATCACACAACTCTTTAAAGCCACCGTGACTTCTTCCAGGCTTCCATCCAATCCTGAAAAAAGCCACCAGTGCTTTAATACTTCCTTTAAACACATGGCTGTTTTACTGAATGCCACCCATTCATAAAGGAGAGTAGCAAAACTCTTGGAGGAAATGGTTTGGAATATGCTTCTTTCTCAAGCTAGTGAGTCAACAAAATCTGGAAGATTTAAGACATTATTTATGTGTCCTATTTCTTCTTTTTTACCATGTCAGATGGTTGCATTCTGCTTCCTGAAACTGAATTCTTATAAGTCACTAGTGTCACCTCTTTCTTGGAAGCTGATCTGCGAATTGATCCACATCAAAGCTGCCACCGTACAGGTTCCAAAGAAGGCAGATGACAGCTGAGCTCATGAGATGGAAGGCAGGAAGCTTAAATAATTACAACTTAGTATTATTTTCATAACTTTTGAAAAAGACCCACAACTCAGAGATAGACCAGATGCTTTCAGTGCAAAAGGTCCCTACTTCATTTCAAAACAACTCCAGATGTCTATGTTCCTAAGATGGCAATAGGACTTGGAAAATGAGCCAATTTACTTTTTGGCTCATGGGTGATGGCCCTGAAATGACTGCAAAGTTAGTTATCCCTCTGTGTCTGCTTGAGACTTTGGGAATGCCCTTTAACCTGCTCTTGTCCTGTGCTCCTTATTTATTTATTTATTTATTTATTTATTCATTCATTCATTCATTCATTCATTCATTCATTCATTCATTCATTCAATATGGCTGCGCATCTCAAATTCATGACTTTGGATGGCTAACAACAGTTAAAAACACCATAAAACATGTAAAACACACACTGGTTTGAGTCTAAGCCTATTTAAGAAAAAAATGTGTTTAGATG
This sequence comes from Python bivittatus, assembly GCF_059951505.1. NCBI lineage: Eukaryota > Metazoa > Chordata > Lepidosauria > Squamata > Pythonidae > Python > Python bivittatus. The sequence continues at coordinate 1,200,610 of NW_028277037.1, read as the reverse complement.
GAGACACTTTGGCAACAGTTTTCTTTTTTTGCATATAATTTTTTATTAAGGATTTTGATTACAATACTAAAAACTAATACAAACTAAATTTAAAGAAAGAAAGAACAGTAAGAAAGAATAAAAAGTGCAAAAAGAGAAAAGAGAAAAGAAAAAATATGGTAAAAGAAAAGAAATATATAAAGAAGTGACTTCCAATCTTCATTACAAGCATAGACAAATTTACTAACTCTTCACCCTCTGTGATGTTATAAACAGATATCTCTTCATCCCACATCTCCTCCCTTATCTATAAGGAAATCCATAAAGCATCAATTTTTAAATCCTGGTGTTGGCAAAAAGTCCTTAAAGGGTTGCCAGAACTTTGCAAATAAATGTCTTATTTTAACCTTGATCAAATAAATGAATGTTACATTCCTTCCTTTTACTTTAGTTCATTCAAATATTGTGATAGGATTTAATTTTTCAATTCTTCTTTATCCTATCACAGACTTCTTCAAGGATTTAACAAGCCTCTTTTCTGGATCCAATAAGAAAACATTTTCCAGGTCATTCTTTTAGTTTGTCACTTGTATTTCCCCTTTAATTTTTAAAACTTCAGCCAGTTTCTTTTCTGTATCCAGTAAAGTATTTTTTTTCCAGTTTGTTCTCTTGGCCTGTCATTTGTAGTTCTACTTTGGTACTTTCTCAGACAAAATTTGCTCCACATCTCTCATTCCCTCACTGACATCTTTTGGACATAATCTATCCATAGAATCCATTACTAACACTGTTGATATTGTAGTTATTAATTTGTGGCTCCATTCTTCAAATATCTCCTTTAATATTTCCAATGTTATAACACTTTGTGTTATTTTGTAAGTCCCAGTTAACTGACAACAAAAGCAGGCTTGTATTTTTTTTTTCCTCCTACTTTGGCAACAGTTTTCAAGGCATTCAGTCCAGACTGGCAGCTACCATGTCCTCCCATTGGACGATCCTCTTGCTGCTGTGACCTCCACCATTACGCGATTGTAGCATTGTTACAGGAAGCTCTAAAAGACATTGGAGAACAAAGAAACCATTGATTCAATTCAGGGGGGCATTCCTAGTTCTGCAACTTAGGCAATGAATTGCTGGGGTAGTCTGTAACAACACAAAGTGCAGCAGGAAAACATGCCTGGAGGACACATTTGTAATGGGAGAGAGGTGAGTGCAGAACGATGTCACCTGTTCTTGCCTTCCAAGTTCTTGGCCTGTTCTGGTGATATAGCAACCAGGCAGTTCAGACAAACCACTGAAACTCTGCTTCCCATCTCCTGCCAGCTTCTGAGCTTCAGGTCCTGCAAGGAGAATGCTGGCTTGAGGGTTTTGCGAGAGCTGTGATAAAAGATCTTTTGTACACATTCATTTTCCACATGTAAAGGAGATGGGTATGCAACTTTTCACCTGAAGCATGGAAAACATTAAGGCTCCTGGGGAGGACACAGAAGTTGCAAACTTTTGCTATAGCAAAGTAGATGAAGATTCAAAATGTGCTTGTAGAATGAGTACATTTCTTGGGTATCATTGCCTTTCTCTTGTATTTTAAAATTTTCACATGTGTTTTCTATGTAAGATTATTTTTCTCAAAATATTTCATAAACATATAGAAAATACTTATAGACAGAAAGATTGGCTGCAATTTATCCAGACTCAAAATTTGACTTATTCCAGATGATACTTTCCCTTAATTTTCAATACGTAGATGAATATAAAAGATTAACTGCATGCAGATACTGCATTTTTTCAGGCCTACATTATATTAAAACCAGTCTTTAGATCTATAAATCAGGTCATTTAAACAATGAGGTTGTGTACTGTTGAAAACCAAGACAGTATATACAAGAATGGAAGGCAAAACTGTATTTGATTTGTTTTCTGGGTGAGCCATAAAAGGAAGCTTTTAGAAAAGTAATCTAAAGATTTATTTTAACAAATTGGATTATGATTTACTTCAAAATAGCAAACCCATAACTTTCTACCAGCCTTGGTACTTCATTTATACAAACGTATACATTGGAAAAGGGAGATAACCTCTAAAATTACTGCAGACTTCCTCCAGCAGTGCCATTTTTCTGAACTTTCCATCCATCCTGTACTCTCAGAAGCTCTGGAGAAATGGGTAGATTGGTGGAGATTTCAGGAAGATTTTCCTCCCTTGTTATTCTTATTAATTTAAGCAAGAAAGATAGTTCTTTCTGTAGGCAATTTCTTTGACATTCTTGACCATCCTGAACGTTTATGAATACTACGTAGATCTGTCTTGTTAAGCACCTTCTTCTCCTTACATGGTCTTAGTGACAACCATCTGAGGTGAATCCCTGTGTTCCCCATATGAAAGTGTGCATGAAGGTGTCATTGTTACTAAGCCCAAAGAGGATTTGTTCTTAGAGAACAGGGTATAGTGAATCTTCAGTGTAAATGTCATCTTAGCTGAAAGATATGGCTATAATGTCAATTAACTTAGCAGGTCAACGCTATTTTATTTTGGCTATATGGATTACAGAAAATCAATGTATGTGAAGCCCTTACAGGTTTTGACCTAACCTGTTTCTTTTCTGAGTTGGTACAATATATTGAAATATATACTAACCAAATGGCCTGGATTTATATGACATACTACACCACTAAAATCCCCTGAGTTCAGATCCAAAATCTTCTCATATTTTATGAGACTTTCCAGAGTGTTTGTTCTATTTGGTCTAAGAGTTTTGAATAAGAAATTGAAGAAGTTATTTTGATTTTAAATGAAATGGGTTACACTTTTCTTCAAATGATGTTTATGGTTGTAATGAACAGGTGAGAACTTGTGATAAATTCTTCTGCAAAATATATTTAGCAAAGGTGGTTTTCATCAATAATTACATCTATAATCCTAAACAATTCTCTGTCTTCCCATGTCTTGCATTGGACATATTTATCCACATATTTTAAACGTGGTTGATTAAGGCACAGGAAAAAAGAGAAGCATCAAGTCTCAGAAACTGTCTCTGCCTTTTCCAGATCTTTTGGATCAGTTTTAGATCTCTAGCTACTGAAATCTGAATTACATGAGTTAATTGGCTTAATTGAAAAAAAAACATCAAAATACTTTGCAGATAAGGCATGCTTAAGAATCCACCATGCTTACTTTATATTGTATGTTTTATCTAACCCCAGGGGATATCTGTCTGTCTGTCTATCTGTCACACAAAACACGAAGCCTTGAGTTAAAGGGCAAATCTAGAAATGATAAAATAATAAATGTAGCTTATTGTTGCTAATGAAATAATTGACTCTCAAGGAAACATTTGGAGGTCTTCCAAGTGAAAATATATCCAAAAACTGGAATGACATGAAGGTTTCTTGGCTTAGCATGACCTTTCCTTTTCACTGATATGTCATTATTTTATATACAGGGGAGATTCTTAAACAAATTTACAAGTCCTGGCATATAATGTAAATGGATTAGCTCTTATTCAGTGGTTCAGGGATCATTTTTTCCCATGTGAAGGCTTCTGATAAAGTCTGCTCCTGCAAATATCACTCAGTAGGACAGGTTCTTACTCAGGCATGGTAGTCAACATTGCCATCATTGCAGCAGTCTTGGCTGGAGTGGATTTTATCAGGAGTGGTGACATGCTTAAGTAGTACTTAATAGTCTACCCTCCCATAGGGCTATAGGCAAGGCTGGCAGCCATATCAGGCCCTGAGCCAAATTGGCTATCTTGTCCAATGGTCTGGGGATTATCTTCATTACTATTTCAAATGTTACTTATCTGGTTTTGCCCAGTAGTCATATTTCTTTAAATTATGTATTTTTATTATTATTATTATAAGCTGCCCAGAGTCTTTTCAGAGTCAGAAGACCTCAAAATCCAATTCTTCTTCTTCTTCTTCTTCTTCTTCCCCTCCTCCTCCTCCTCCTCCTCCTCCTCCTGCTGCTGCTGCTGCTGCTTCTTCTTCTTCTTCTTCTTCTTCTTCTTCTTCTTCTTCTTCTTCTTCTTCTTCTTCTTCTTCTTCTTCTTCTTCTTCTTCTTCTTCTTCTTCCAAATTGTCATGTGATGTCACCAAACACCTAACATTTTGCAAGATTCTTGCATGAGATTTTAAAAATGTCATTACTTTCTGATGTTTGGGCAATTTAAAAATACCTATTTTATTTTTAGGGGCCTCTTGGCTTTCATTTAATCTGGTGGACCTCTTGGTATCCAAAGGTGCTATTTTGGTAGTCTGTGGGCAGTAGTTTAGGGAAATTAAAGCACATGTTAGGGTTAACACATGCTCATATCATTCTTTAATTAGGCTGAGTGTAACATTTTTTTTTCTTTATTTATTTTATGGATACACTAATGAACTTCTTTTATCCCTTTGTTCCTGGATAACACGGACAGAAAAAGCAGGAATGGATGTTCAGTGACATTCCCTCTAATGTCATCTCTTGGGCATGGCAGGTATGGGGAGGAATCAATGAACTATTGGAGGGTTAAGGTTTCAAAGCCTTGCTTAACTTTTATAGCCTAGTTTTATTAATACAAAATGAGTGAATAGTCTCCCTGAATTCTTTGCATAGGATAGGGCCCCTGTGCAATTGCTAGAAGCTAAAAAATAAACTTAAAAGAAATCAACAGCTACTTCCTCAGTGACCAGTAGTTCTCATAATGCATCATGGTGGTTGATACAGGTGTTCACCATGCATATGGGAGAAGCAGGCTGTTTCTTGAGGTCAAGCTATTTCCCTGGGCAAGCTGGTGATTGAAACCTGACTTCTAGTCACCACTGTTTTGAAGTTGTACGAATAACTCAAAGCTTACAGCAAATGGTCATGAACATTCCAGCTGTGTGGTCATATTAGCATGATATAGTAGCTTGACGTGCTCCAACACTAAGATCAACAAGAAAAAGGGAGCTTGTGATGGTTGGTAAAGATTTACTTTGCAAGCATGCCCCTTGTTTGCTTGCAGTGATGAGTGACCTGCTGTCCTCAGCTCAAGCAAGTTGCAAAAGGAAAAAAGAGAAATGGCACCCACGGCTGCTGTCAGATGAATTCAGCATTCATCAGGTAAAAAGAGATAGATGGATTGCTACTGTTATCTAAATAACAGCGGCAATAAAAGTAGGCATTTGCCTGGAGGGAGAAAAGCAAAACCTTACAGTATGGTGCGGCAGTTTTTCTAATCGCAGCGTACATATGCATGAGAGGAGATATATATATATATATATATATATATATATATATATATATATATATCATTAATCTCTGGAATTAATAAATCAAAAGCAAGGCCTATTTTTAGTGTTTAGCTCAATATTGAAGGGGAAAAAAGCTAACTGACAACTCTTCTGTCAGTTAACACTTCAAATATCAATGAATAGTAGAAATGAGAGTGCATTTAACAACTTTAGAGATGATTTGGCCTCATTAAACTTGTAGAACTGAAGGACATTATTATCTCATGGCTTATATATATATATATATTTATATTTATATATATATATATATATATATATATATATATATAAATCATTAATCTCTGGAATTAATAAATCAAAAGCAAGGCCTATTTTTAGTGTTTAGCTCAATATTGAAGGGGAAAAAAGCTAACTGACAACTCTTCTGTCAGTTAACACTTCAAATATCAATGAATAGTAGAAATGAGAGTGCATTTAACAACTTTAGAGATGATTTGGCCTCATTAAACTTGTAGAACTGAAGGACATTATTATCTCATGGCTTTTAATCTTTTATGTTAAGAGTTTTAGGCAATTTTGCTGGAGGAAATTTCATTTTCCAGTGAGCTGGCTACATTGAAGAAGAGCTGTGCTGACAGAGAAATAACCATAACAGGGTAGGGGGTGAGAGGGGTGAGATTCACAGAGGGGAGGGGTCAAAAAAATCAAAATGGCAACCCACCTTCTTTCTAAATGTATCACACATGCAATTCATCTAAAAAAGATGCAGGGCTTTATCACAGCCACCATCTTGACATTTTTGACCTCCTCCCAATACTCCAGTCATGAAAAAGCATGTCAACAGTTCTGGGTTTCCCTAAGGCACAGAGAGCAGGAAAGTCCTTACAGAGATGTTAATAATATGATAGGAACTGGCTACAGGTAGTCCTTGATCTATGACCATTCATTTAGTGACCATTTGAAGTTACGACGATGCTGAAAAAAGTGACCTATGACCTGGCCTCGCACTTATAGCTATTGCAGTATCCCTCTGGTCATTTGATCAAAATTTGGGCATTTGGCAACTGGCATGTATTTATAATGGTTGTAGCATCCTGGAGTCATGTGATCACCATTTGTGGCCTTCCCAGCTGGCTTCTGACAAGCAAAGTCAATGGAGAACTGTATGATTTGCTTAACAACTGCATGCTTTGTTTAACAACTGCTGCAAAAAATATAAAATCAGGTGTGGTCACGTGATGCCTCGCTTAATGACCTCACTGCTTAATGATGAATTTTCCAGTTCATGTTGTGATCGTAAGTCAAGGACTACCTGTACATCAAGAAAATCTGATTTTAAAAAGTGGGCTGTTCTTGGTGGAACTGATAGTTCTACTAGGGTTGAGGGACCAAGATAACTTTGTGGAGGGAAAATTTTCCTGGATTCACCCCTCCCAGTTTTTCTCCCCCAGTTTTGCTCCTTAAACTCTTTCCCTCTTGCTACTCCTCCCCTAGCCCAGGTGGGATTGAGCCCTCCTCTATCAGTTGGGGCTGTCACTATGTGACCATAAGCAGGAGGAAGCCAGGACTGATAGCTGCAGTATTTTAAATTAGGAAAATCTGTATACCATGAGGCACTCACAATGAAGCTCTTAAGGATTTATAGAAAATTGCCTCTATGGAGTGTAAGTCACAATAACAAATCTGCAAATAATTTATAACAGGTGGCTAATAACTTTGGCTCTGAACGTTTGTGTTTTAATAATTTACCAAGTTCCCTAATCAAAATAATTTACATCCTTTAAATAACAATAGTTATGACCTTTCCCAATGCTCATCTATTACACATTTCAGAATAAAGAATGCACTTTGTAAAGTTTTGTGAGCTTCTTTGCATACCTGCTTTACATGTCATTCCCACGTTTACTGTACGGTCACAGCTGTTTTGTTCCCCAATTGTCAGGATTGACACTATTTTGGAAAAAAAAAAAGAAATTTTTCTTTCTGGCCAGTCAAGAGTCATGCTAGCAATATAATAGCATTATACTTTTCTGGAATAAATTACATTTGCATATGTTAAGAAATAACATCAAGTCAGTTCTGAGGAAGGGCTATATTGCTTTTCTTCTGTATCTAATTAGTGATAGCGCCAGGGGGGTCTGCAGTGGTGGTCAAAAACATTGAGATGTCAGCCCTGACAGTGGGATCAAAGTTCCACCCATTTTTGGTACGGAGCTTCAGTCAAACCAACATGGTGGGCATCTTACCATTTTTGACCATAGCTTGGAGATGGCCCTGGATGGCGCAAAGCCAAATCTTTATGAGCATATATTTTGACCTTGTCTAGAGGAACCATTCCACAGGAGTGTGCAAATATACTTTCAAAAAATCTTCTCCGGCATATATACCCAGCAACAGCTATGTGATCAGAATGATCTGCGGGAGACAGCTTAATTCTTCTTTTGTCCAGACTATTTCAATGTTAAACCTGCAGTGAATATATAATAATTATGGCCCATTTTTCATAATTTGATTGAGAGGAGTTGCATTATCTATTTATTGACAATAGTAAAATGGACCTACTGTCATGCACATGATTTTTCAGAATTACAGTATTTGTAAAAGCCTGGCTTGTGAAAACTTTGTGCCAACACCACAGTCAATACTGACTCAGATTGGATTTGTTCCAGTGGAGCAGCCCAGCCTTAATCCATTTAATTTTCCTATCATTTAGCAAACTTGCATAACTGGATTCCTTACTTTAAGAGCCTGCGTCTAAATCTTCTTTTGGAGGTACTAGTTACCCTCTAGTAACCTCTTACAAATTCATCATTTTCTGTCTTTGTGCTCATTTGAGTTTCATATTGGATATGTATTTTGTTAATTTGCAGTTGTCAAATCTTCTGTCATATCCAGAGGTTGCTTAAAATGAAGCCTTTTGAAGAAACATTTCTCCTGAAGTAAATTTTCACATATCCCACATTTTCAAGGTTTTTAAAATTTATATACAGTAATGCAGCAGACTCTTTTAAGCAGGGTCATTTCATTTCAGGGTGTGCTTTCACAAAAGGGAAGACAGATTTCTAAAGGTTGTAAATACATTGAAAACTAAATAGCAAACACTTTGTACATGTAAGGAGTTTTACTGGATGCTTTTCTTTTCTTTCAGTACTCACGCTCTCAAACTGACTCTTACCAAAGAAGCTAAGAAGGGCCAGGCATAGATAATATTGGAAGGAAAACCACCAAGAAATCCCTGGATTTTTTTATTAGACTGGGAGAAAGAATCTACTACTAAAAACAACCCTCTGGCATAGCCACAGGAATCACCAGGAGTCAATGTCAACTTGAAGGAGATTTTAGCCTTAAATGTTACAAGAACCATTGGTGTCTTAATTTTTTTTTTTAATCTGTTCAATTATGTCTGATTCTCAGAGGCTGCCTGGCAAGGTTTTTTAGAAGTGGTTTGCCATTGCCCTCTTCCTAAGGCTGAGAGAAAGTGAGTGGCCCAAGGTCACCCAGCTGGCTTTGTGCCTAGGTGGAACTAGAACTCACGGTCTCCCATTTTCTAGCCTGATGCCTTAACCACTACACCGAACTAGCTCTCTTCTTAAAAGCTACACTGCAGCATTTATGGTGCACAGCTGGAGAGGGTGAAGGAGGATGGAACACAAAGACCTCCTGCTTTGGTGCTCTGACTTGGAGGTATGGCAGAGTGCAAAAGGAAGCACAGCATGCCCTGCATGTCCACAAGGTATGGCTGAAAAAGTTAAGATGGCAGCTGCAATGGTGTGATCAAAGCTCCACCAGCTTCAATTGCACCATCACAGCCAACATCTTGACATTTTTACCATTGCAGACACCTCTCCACACTCACAAGACTGCTATCTCTACTTTGCTATGAGTCATATGACACTTATGAGTCTCCAGTAGTTTCCACATCTCTTCTTTTGCATCCATAATGTCTTGTTTGACTTACCTTGAATAGGCTAAGAAATCTTTATCTTTTATCTTTAATGGTTGACTAAGAACTATGCAGTAGGATATTTGACTTAGGTTAAATTGTAGTAGACCAGAGGCACAGAACATGTTGTCCTCCAAATGTTGCTGAATTACAACTTGCAGCAGGAGCAACGATGCTGGGAAGTGTAGCTGGGGAACTTGTGGAGGGCTGCAAGATTCTTACTTGTACTAGGCCTTATATCTGAGAGTGTGAAACCTTTGACCAGCACCACTCACCTCAATTCACATAGCAGAGTGGGACTTGGAACGTAATTCAAAACTACTGCTATGTAATGCTGCAATGTGGCAGTATTGATTGGGTACCATCAAGTCATTGTCGACTCTTAGTGACCACATTGATAGATTTTCTCCGTGATGATCTATCCCTAACCTGTTCTTTCAAGTCTCCCAAAGGTGCATCCATCACCACTGTAACTGAGTCCATCCACCTTGCTGCTGGTCATCCTCTTTATCTCTTTTCTTCCACCTTTCCCAACATTAGAACCTGTTCCAGAGAGCTGGGTGTCTTTACATAAAATGTCTGAAGTAGGAAAATGGAGCCTTTGTGCCTCGAGTGAGAGGACCAAATGTTGCAACATTGCAAAATATCAGATCTTAGCATCAAATACTGGTTATTCATTTTGATGGTGAAGCTCAAGAATTATAGAGAAACATTCAGAAAAACAAAATAATTTTCTTTTTTGGCTCCTGGAGCAGGTGTTTTACTAATGGTTATGCAATTTACACATGACAGAGTTATGATATACAGTATTTTGTATCCAAACATGCACTCAGGAATACATGATTTATTTCTCTGTCAATTTGGAAGATAGGTTTTTATTCATAGATGAAATATATTGCTTTTGCATTGGCTGATAACTGCCTTTATTTTGTTGTTTCTTTCATCTCTTTTCCTAACTACCTCCAGGAGTTTCTCTTTACCTAATTTCGCCACAGTAATATAACTGTAACACAGCATCCCAATTTGTAGTAAGTTTGTATTCCAATTTTTTTTTTTTAATGAATCTCTGGCAACACATTTATCTTTTAGACAGGGGAAATCATCTTCAAGTTCATGCTTTGGCTACTACAGACGAAAGAGGTTTCAGAAAAAGAGTTCAGGATGTGAACCTGTCATATAAAAAGCAAACCTCAGGATACATTTATGCACCATAGGTTTCTGGTTTCTGAATTGAAAGCACAATTAGTTGTCACTGAAAGCGACAGAGAATCCTAGAAGGATTTGTCTATCTTGAAAACTGTAACACTTTAAATGCTTCATTCCTGCACGTTTATCCTCTACCAACTCTGTGTCTACAGTGTATGTTTACAAGGATGTCTGCAAGGTGTAGTAAAACAACAACAACAAGAAGAAGAAGATGGCAGCTACAAACAGTGTGATTGAAGCTCTGCCTGTTTTATGTGTGTCACATAAGCTGTGCCTATTTTTATGACCAATTCAGATTAAAAAAAGAGGGGGTTTTGATTGTACCTTCATGACTGCCATCTTGACTTGTTCGAGCATGCCCTGCTGACATCCCTGTATATTTATAAACTTTCCCATGATCTAGATCAGTGTTTCCCAGCCTTGGGAACTTTAAGATGTGTGGACTTCAATACCCAGAATTCTCCAGCCAGGCTGGCTGGGGAATTCTGGGACTTGAAGTCCACACATCTTAAAGTTCCCAAGGCTGGGAAACACTGATCTAGAATCTTACCTTGCTATCCCAGATTTGAGCCAGCAATTATAATTTACTTTGACAAATTCTAATTGGGATGTTCAATAGAGCTGGGATTTGAAGACCAAACTGAAACCATCCAAGATAAAACCTTTTAAATGAACACCAAGAGTTTATTAGTTAAAAAAATGGGGGATCAATTTCCACAATGTTAGGAATGATCGTGCTGATGGTGTAGTTACAACTTGGGTCATACCTGTTCCTTAACTTGATTATTTAGGAAATGGTGGCCTTGCTAGAGCTATACTTTAAGAATTTCCCATTATCAGTGGCTTCTGAATATAGGAACCATGTGAACAGGACCATTTTCTATCTGCTTATCACTCATCAAGAACCATGTGGGTTTTGTATAGGTCTGCCTTTTAGGGCCAGCAGTCCTGGAACAAAAAGGAATCTTGTCATCTGTTGAACCAAAGTGGTTCTCCAAGCCTGACATAACTTCTGAAGGAACAGAATTGCCCATGACAACTGCAATCAAGCTGCAAGGGCATAGATAAATCAGGAAATTGGTTTATACCCATTAGAAACTTTAAAGCAGATGTTTGAAGAACATATGGACAAATGTGTGTGGAACTGCTGGAATCAAATCTTGGCTGGCCTAGTATGTTCCATCTGGTTCTTCAGGATACCCATGTTGATAAAAATTAGTTCCACAGGGCATCAAATGGGTGGGGGAAGGATTATTAAATACAATTCTAACATATTCATTCCCACCATGCATTCATCTGGCTGAACAGCTTGGAAATAGGTCCATTCTTCTTTCAGCCTCTGTTTTGGATCTAAGTACATGGACAAATGAGGAGAGATATTAATTTGATTTCCATCTTCACATAAATTGAACACATTTTTCATTCAGTTGTCACATTTTTTTATGTTAAGGTGCAGTTCCCAAGTGGAAAACATATACAAGACTCTGTACATTAGAAAAAATCATATTTATAGTTTTTTTTTGCCAAAATTGGTATTTTTTGTTTAAAAAAGCATATATGATCTTTGAAGCAGATATGTGCATTTATATGTGTATATATGTCTCTCTCTGTGTGTGATCTATATCTAAATCTATATATCTATACATATAGATAGATATATCTCAAAATGGACTGAAAAAAATGTGCTTGAAGCTTAAAAAAAAAAGGCAAGCTATAGAAAGCAAAGTGGAGAGCTCTGTTCCTCTCTACACAAATTGTGACAATAATCATCTATCACACCCAAGAGAACAGCTGGCATCAAACTCTTTCTCTCCTCAACATCTGGATCCAACTCTCCTTTGGCATATTTGTTTTGAAGAAACATAATTTAAAACCGTAATAATAATAATAAAAAATAACTTTTATTAAACTAAAGTTAAGCAGCATGTTTACAGTAATTGCAGCAAAAAGAAAGTCTAGCTTCAGAGTGGCTAAATTATTTATATTCTCTTGTCACTGGGTTTGAAGAATGTACAGTGACTAACAATTATTTGTAAACAGGATGGGTGATAAAGCCCTTTGTTAAAAAAAAAGAGAGGAGAAAAAAGAAGATTTAATCAAGTTTATATATGCAATTCCCACTTGGCCTTTTCTTGGTACTTTTCTAATCCACAAATATTTATGGACTAAAGAATCAAGAATTCATTTAGGTACCCTGTTATAATGTAAGAAAGAGCATCAGTTTAGCATATATCATGCTAAGGAAGTCCAGTGATCGGTTGCATGTGCCCTGAATACCCATTATACTGGAAGAGGAAACCTCCCAGAGTTAGGCAGCCTACAAATGTGACAATTATTAAATTAAATATTAAATTAAATTAAATTAAATTAAATGAGACATTTGAAGGAAGGTTGTCACGAACACTTAACTAAAAGAATAAATCCCAGTTATGTCATTAAATAAAAATGCAAAGTATACTAGAGTTACTCCAGTTATTGAGGCCACAAATAAGTAAGTAAGTAAGTAAATAAATAATAAATAAATAAATAATCAAATACATAAAGAAGTACTTGACAGTGGTACAGTAGCACATGAACAGGCAGCAGAGTCAAACACAACACAACCATATCACAGAAGCCAAAGTAGCTTGAAACAGGGGCTTCCTAAGGGAGTCAAAAAAGTCAAGATGGTGGTCATCACTATGTAATCAAAGCCTTTTTTTGCATGCAGTGGGTGTGGATCACAAATAAAAAGGGACATCATTTCAATCACACAGTTGCAAGAGCCATTTCTAAGTTTTTGACCTGCCCCTGCAGACACCCCTCATCGTAAAGGGAGAGCAACTGAACTCTGTCATTAGGCACAACATTGATTCTTATAGGATCTCACATAAAATAATCTACTAAGATAAGAAAATAAACATCTGGGGGAGGGGGGTTGCAGAATTCCAGACCCTGCCAAACTAAAACCAAAAAGTAAAATTTAAGTCTACCCTTTTAAGAGTTTCAGACTTTCTTTAAAGAAAAAAAGAACAGTTCTCCATTTTGGCATACAGAATCGATAAAGCTGATTAAGACATGGCCAAAGCCTTGGCCTGCTTAGGTTTTTCCCAACTTTGAAAGCTGCCCTGTTTCAAGCTGCAGAAACTGGTTTTGGAAACTGTCTTCTTCCTCAAAACTAGGTTGCTGTGATCCTCATATCATGTTGACTTGCAGTTGTTTGAAAATGACCTGTTTGGATGAAAAACCAGTGGCAAGGTTCAATGAATCCAAATTATGGTATTTAGAATAACGTTGCATAATTATATCATTCAGGAGTAAGACGAACCAAAAGTATTGTTTAATCTGAACTGGGAAAGTTTCATTTCCTTACCTGATACAGAATGAATGCATACCTTCTGGAGCCTGAAAAGATTTAATCTTGTATTTTTCTAATATGATTTCCTTTTGTAGAAAGAGAGGAAAGTTGTATATTCCTGCCATGACAAGTAAGCAAACACACTGCAGAAAATTGGCAAATAACCTTTACTCTGAGAGGTAAAATTGAAGCCAGGACAGAGAATATTATCTATAACATATTAACCAGAACCAGATAGCAATAAAACAGACATATTTATAGTCATCTGGTATGGAAAAAAAACCTTCATCTTCTGCAAAATCCTATGTGTGATTATCCAAAAGGAAAGATTTATAGACCAGGGTAAGGCCTATGTACTTATAAGTAACTTTAACACTTGTAAATGTGTTTAGAACCCCTGCCTTAAAGTGTTGATGATTACTATCTATGCACTATAGCTACTATTGTGTGGGAATTAGGGTTTGGAAAAGTGAGGATAAGTGTAACTTTATTCATCACACTCAACCTGGTGTTGTCATTATTGATCTACGAATTGTGATTCAGTTATGCTGCATGGCTGTGTCTGACCCTGTTGGCTGGTCATGGGGAGGGGTCACGAACACTGTAAGAGGTGGAGGGTCTTGCAAAAAGCCAAACAGTGAAATGAAAAAATTTCCTGCCTTCTATAGAAGGCCCATGCTGACCAAAACAAAGAGTCCCTCACATTTATGTATTGCAACAATAAACTATTCCTGTTTGTCCCCTAGTACCTACATTGGAATTGGAGATCTGAGGGATAGAAACCCCTATTTGTGAGACTTGAAAGAAAAAAGGAACTGAATCACACATTTCAGAGGAAGTTCACACTTCACAGCAAATTCCATTTATTTATTTATTGCTCGTCATCTGGAGCAAAGGATGGCCACTAGAAGAGACTGGGGTTTGTAGATCAATTAAACTTTTGTTATTCCAGCCAGGGAGCACTTAGAAGGGAACAATGTCACAAATCTTTGTCACGTTTTTCCATGCCAGGGCCACATCCTTAGGCAGAATGTGCCAAATGGTTCACCTGAGTGCATAGCGGACTGCTGAAGTGTGTCTTGAAAAATCTAGCTGCCAAACTATTATTGTTGGTTTGACACTGTGTTCCTCCAGTCTTAAAGGAAGAAGTAATAATAAGGTAGGATCATCTTACAAATCAAGCATCACAATGACAGGTACTGGAAAATCTGGAAGCATCACCATTGCCAAAAAGTATATTCCCATTCCTGAGGGCCTAGTACAGTGATGGCAAACCTTTTGGGCTCGGCATGTCAGAAATTCAGAAAATGCCTAACTTGGCTCTGCTGATGTGTCACCCCCCACCCTGAACAAAAGAGAAACAATTCCTTGCATATTCATTTATTTAAAAAAAAATACAGTCCAATCATGTGTGGTGCTATGTATTATATAAAGAAACGTCAAATAATTACATAAATGAAATAAGAGTAAAACAGACTCAGTTTCTTTGGTAACTCAAACAGGGGGAATAGTTGTTGTTGGGTGTTGGTGAACACTGGTGTGCCACCCAAAACATGTTGTGTCACCTTTGACACATGTGTCATAGGTTCACCATCACTGGCCTGTATCTGGACAAAGGACTCTAAAAGGCACTATTAACCAAACTAGACTGTAACTGTAAGATAATTGCCTGCCCAGTATTCTGAGATCTGATCCTGTCTACAAACATCAACAATCTTATCATGCTGGCTGCATTTCTTAGAACAGTCCATGCACTAGTAATAGCCTGGATCATAGCACTTGGAAGAGTATCTAGAGCACCATCTTTGTACAAACCCTAACTATTAGAGCAAGTATATTCTTGGTGCTTTAAACAAACAGGAACAACTTCAGAAAAACATGCAAAGTCAGTTCTGTAGCTCTTTGGACGACAGGTAGAGTATCACAAACTGAAAGATCCTACTCATTGAAGGAGGTACAGTATATCTTTATAGAGAGAGAAAATAGCATGCCAATAATCTTTGGGATGGGTTTTATATGGAGGGGAACTCAACCGTGTGATTTCTCTCCAGAGGCGGGAGACTGTCTTACAGACACATTAACTTTTGTTGTATAAGAGGCGGTTTGGGAGGACTGTTTGTTCGATCCTTCACCTTCTCTTCAAGGAACATTTACACACACCTCGGATCTGAGTTGGTCCCTTTTCCAGCTTGACCATCAGCAAAAGGGAGAGGGAGAGACTCACAGCGCAGCAACACAGTTTAGTCAAAGCAAGGGCCAGAAAAGAAACTCTGTCCAGATGGCACAGCAGTGCACTGCACACCATTACACTATAAAAACAGGGGTTATAAATGGAAATATTCCTAATGCAAGTCAGTATGGCCTTTCATACTTTGATTTAAACAAAAGAGATATTCTAAAAGTACTGTAAATTGTAAGCCAAAAGATTAAAAACAAAGGTATATCTAATGGATATATTGTACATCTTGTACAATAGAAGAGAAGCTAATTACAGTATATTTCCTAGGCTCTTGTAACTCTTCTACAGTATTCAGTGATTATTGGAACCACAACTGACAATATTGTTTCACAAACTTTTGTAATTTGTAATCTTAGATTTTAAAAAAAAAAAAGCCTTGCACAATGTTAATAATAATATTTAATGTCTGTATCTTTGCATTAATCACAAGTATTTTGTGTGTACTGAGAACACTACATAAATACAATTTTTAAAATATTTTAAACATCATCTAAAATTATTTTTAAATTATTTTTAAATCATGTTTAAAATATTAAATCCTGTATGTTTCACTTCATTTGAGCTGGATTGTGCCTTCAGAACATACTCCATTTCTCTCATCAGCATGATGGGATGGATATGAATACACTATGAGAGGGCTTAGAGATATTATACCCAAAAGGTGCATACTGAGGGTTAAAATCTGCTCTGATGTTTAATTAAGGTCTATGACTTCTGACTTAAGAGCAGTAAGATTACTGTAGTTTTCTTCAGCATCATAGTGGTCATGGGAGGAGATCAGAAGAATGAAGACGGCAGCCAACTGATTTTTTTACCCACTACCCCCCTAGGCCACTGCCCCTGCTTCAACCTGTTTACAATCCCCTAAACATGGGACATTTTTCACTTTGCTGGAATCTTAATTCAGCCATGTGGACTAGCAAATCTAACTTAGATAATATGCAGAGCCTTAATAGCCTGTAGCTGTCTATCATTCTAATCTATAATCATAATTGTCTACCATACAGGAATTGACAGGCCAAACAAGTGATGGAAATAAGTTCAACCTTCTCCCCTCAGACTCCCTCTCTCCTTGCTCCTGAGTAAAACCTTCCTTTTGATAACAGGCAAGGTACCTACATAAGAAAGCTTCATACAAGGAAAGGTTGTGGCATATGAGCCAACAGCTGAGAGCCATTTATTTATCCTTTTGAGAGGATCTGTTTTGAGAGGATCTGGATTTCAAAAGTAGCAACTCATGCCAGTTTTCTTCCATGGCTCAGTTTTCTGAATCTCTTTTTACTTTTCATATTTATGAATTTCATCCCACAGAATGTAGAATGGACTGCCTTCATGAGGATAGACTCATAGGCTCATATTTTCAAAGTTCTATGGCAAGGCTATATACTCTCCCCTTATTTATTCACCCTATATGCTGAATATATCTTAAGGGAAGCTGCATTGAAAGAAGATGAGCATGGTTTTAAAACTGGAAGAAGAAACATCAATAATCTGTGCTGTGCTGATGACACTACCTTGATAGCCAGAAATCTGGATCTGTAAGGTCTGCTAATGAAAGTCAAGGAGCACAGTGAATAAATGGGACTAAAATTAAATATAAAAAAAGACCAGACTAATGACAACAGGTAGAACAACCAGACTTAGAATTGATAATGAAGATACTGAATTGTTGATAGCTTCTGCCTTTTAGGATCAACCATCAACAGTAAAGGAACAAGCAGAAAGAAAGCTGTCACTAGGTTGAGCAGCCATGAAAACCTTGGAAAAGATATTCAGTTGCCATAATGTGTCTATACCTATGAAGATCAGAATAATGCAAGTAATGGTATTCCCTGTGATGCTCAATGGAAGTGAAAGTTGGACTTTGAAGAAGCAGGATAGGAAGAGTGTTGATGCTTTTGAACTTTGGTGTTGGAGAAGACTCCAGAGAATACAGTGATTAGCCAAGAAAACAAACCAATGGATCATCGAACAAATCAACCCAGAGTTCTCACTTTAGGCACAAATGACCAGGCTCAAATTATCCTCCTTTGGCCACATTATGCAAAGACTGAGTCTCCAAAGAAAGTTTTAATATGGGGAAAGGTGAAAGGAAAGGAAGGAAGAGGATGTCCAGCAGCAAGGTGGATGGACTCAATTACAGTGGGGCTGAGTGCACCATTGGAAGACCTGAAAGACCAGGTCAGGGACAGATTGTCATGGAAGAAGTCTATTTATGTGATCTCTAAGACTCGACACCAACTGGATGGCACATAAATCAATTAACTAACTAGGTCATCATGAAAAGTAAAAAGAAGAAAAATCTTGTACTTTTGGATCTTAGAAACAAGTATCTTTTGAACAAGTCCTAAATCTGCTCATATTATAGATATTAATGATTGAATTCACCCAATTTCTCTAATGTTTCTGTTTAGGAAATAATAAATTAGCTATACTGAACTCAGTCCAAAATCTGTCAGACAACAACAACAACAGCAACAACAACAACAAAAATCACTCTTGCTATTTTTACAGAGCATAAAGCCATGCATATTTATTTGAAACAAGGCCTAGCAAATGCAGTGGGAATGATATGCCTTCCTAGCAAGCAGATAGAGAGATGCTGCTTGCATAGAAGTGTAGGTAATTTATGTGTTAAATCAGGATTATGTGACTTTGCTTTCCTTTCTCCTCTTCCTTCTCTTTCAAAACAATAACACTAAACCCCTTATAGAAGTATTGTGCGCTTTTAAGTATATTAAGTATATTTCCTTTAGATGTGGAAGCTAGAGCTAATCACACATGGAAAAACAGAAGGATGCCTTGGAGTGGCAAATTCCCCTTATTTTTAATGTGTTCCTTTGAGCAAAATCTCCCTTCAAATAATCCAGGGTGAGTTGCTGGCTTCAGGGGGATTTCTAAGTGACAGCATTGTTCTGAATGAATTGTCTTAGAAGGCAAAAAATGTGAACCGTCTCCCTCCCTGGTTTCAGCTACAGTACCTTGTTTGCAAACTGTCACCTAGTTTTGGATTCCTGCCTTTTTAGCTAAGGGCTGGCCCAGTGCTCCTTCCTTCGCACTTGAAGATCCAGTTGGGTTGTGGGCATAATTAGGGGGCTTGAGTGGGAATGAATGGCAAGGAATGTCACTGTGCAAATCACAGTAACAAATATGACCCCAGCTGATCTTGTCTGTTCAGGAAGAAAACAAGTGTTGACCTTTTGGTCCTCTTCCATGATCCATACATGTAGTAGCTGCTCAGCCTCTCCCCTGCCATTCTTTTCATCACTGGGCTTTTAAAACCATTAACTCTCTTTGTAATCCTAGCAAGACATACATTTTTGGCCTATCACAAACTGAAATCTTAGAAGATGCCTTTCAACATTTGCCAGGAACAGTTTAAAAGAGGTGGAGGGTGGGGAAGAAGAGACCATTATAGTCTAAAGGTAGAAGGGGGGGGTATTTGAGGCAAAATGGGACAGATTTTGTGGAATATGAGAAGTTCTTGAAAAAAAAATCATTCTATAATTTGAAGGATTGTTACAAACTAGACAGGACAGCATGAGGTTGCAAGACATCATAGGGAAAGTTTTTGGCTTGCAACTGAATTAATCCAATCCATACATATTACAGAGATGATTCCTCTGAACTCAGTAAAACCTAGTGCTAAGTAAATATAGCTGAGGGATTGTCCTATAAAGATATACTCCTAAACTCACATGCAGTCCAAATTTATGCAACTGAACTCAGAAATAACTCAATAATTCAAATCCAGTGCCTAAGAATGCATACTTAAGTACAGTTATACATGCTTTGAAAAGTATTCAAAACTCATAGGAGTGCTGGACCTCTTTAGGGCAGTTACATTTTTTTTTTTTTGCATGAGCCTGGAAACAGATGGAACTGCTTTAAGAAGATGCTTTAAAGATGAAGTTGAACTAACAACTCAGCTCCTTTTAAAGCAGCTATGTTTTTTTCCAGGCTTGAAAAAATCCAGAGCTGCTTTAAAAAGATCCTGCACTTGCATACATTCTGCACTTCCATGCATTCTGCATTTTAAAAAGGTCCTGCACTTGCATACATTCTGCACTTCCATGCAGTCTGCATTTTAAAAAGGTCCTGCAGTCCCATACACTCTGAATTATCATTTCCAAATCATTTTGAAGCATTTTTAAACCTAGGTTTAAAAACATTCTTCATGTAAAACTGTAAGTCTGCTCATACTTTCTGTAAACCCTACTGAGCTCATAGAGAATTTAATAGCCACTCACTCAAGATGAAGAGGACTGAGAGTAATCAAATTTTTGTAGGATACACTGTGTAGTTTCCTATCACACAGATTTTATTTGTTTTTTTATACATTTGGATTATAGAGCAACATTTCAGTACATATTTGTGTTTGAAAATATTAAGACAGAGAACCAGTGTGATTCCTAGATGAAAGAATGTGCAATTCCTAGGATGAAGAAGCACTTAGGAAATTTTTCCATCTTCAAGAAGTTTCAGAATCTTCAAACAAAATCTTTCATTTGGTCCTTCTTTCCATTTTCAGGATGTTCTGCTCCCATTCATGGTAGTGAAACAATTTGACAGGAAAGTTGAATAAATTGATGGACTGAGTTCTGTGGAGCATTCTAAAGTACCAAGGACAATATATTGTTCCATGTGCTTCCAAAAGACAGACTGTAGGATTTGTAGAAAGCCTATGAAGAGTTATGACTTTGCTATCAATAAGCCATTTATTTCAACATCTTCTTTCCACAAAGATTCATTCTTTCACATAACCCAGCAGCCAATATGCCATTTTGTTATTCTACATGACCAAAAATTTTCACCAATTTTTCAAAACATCTTGCCAGAGTTATATTTTTAATTGTTAATACATTTATTACAGTCAGTTATCAAGAAATAACTCTGCATTTCTGTATGCTGGTTGCCCTGTGTATTTTATGGAAAAGCCATTAGCAGCTTGAGAAGGAATAACCGTCTCAGTTGATAGCATGATACAACTCTAGGCAGTTTAGAATTTCACATACATAGCAGTGGGTTTTCCTGCTTCATTAAAATATTGTGCTTGGCATTAGCCATTTAACAAAAGGGAGGATCAGCTGAAAAAAAACAAAAAAGAAGTGGCCAGGAGCATCTACCAACTAAGATGGAGGTCACAACTGCGTGATCAAAGCCCTGTCCCCTTTTTATGAATCACAAAAGATCCAGCTAAAACCATGGACACATTGTCCACAGCACGGCCATTGGTGGAATGCGCAGTCTCTGGATCAGCAGATCCTCAGCCCGTCAGTTGGTTCTGATGGCCACAGGTTCCAAAGGGAACCAAGCAAGCTCAGGCATACACTTAATTCTTGACTCTGCTGTGAGGAGATGGAGCATCTTTAATTTCATCAGGAAGCCCTTAACACTCATCTGATATATGTGCTTCCCCACTGTTTTTCCTCTCAAGAAAATTGCATGCAAACTTTGTGTGGGCATGAGGGGTGGACACATTTACATTCTCAAAAGCAATGCCATGGATAGGGAAGTATTTGCTATGGTAAGATGTATTGCCATGCAGGGACCCTCTAGGAGAGACTGGCGTGCAACACAATCTTTTAATTGTAACCACACAGGCCCACCATGCCAACCATCTTAAGCTCTTTGAGGACAAGCAAGAGATAAGTCTAACAAACCTTTATTTGTTAGATAAATCTAGCAAAAAAATAAAAATGGGGGACATAACAGTAACAGAAACTAACAGCAATAAGGAAAGTAACACTCATTGGGAAAATAGTGTTCAAAAGAAACATTAAAGGATAGTAGAGGGAAAACATGAAACTGCTCACCAAGCATTCAGCAGGAAAAGTAATGGGCAGTGGGACTCTTCAAGAAGGGGAAAGTAGCAGTTCCTGGGAAAAGGATTGCATTTAAAAGAGTAAGCAGGATTAAGGAAGTAGCAATGAACAATTCTTGAGGCTAGTAAGAGAGCAGCATATGCAACAATATTTTCAGGGGAGAGAGTAGTCCAGTAAATGCTGTCTATAAGATGCTTTGCCCCCACCCCCAAAAAGGAAATAGTCAATGGGTTTGTGCGTGTTTTGAAGAAGGAGCAGAAAAGAGGATTAGTGTATGGTGCAGTGGTGAAGGTGCTGGCCTAGAAACCAAGAGATGGTGAGTTCTAGACCTCCCCTAAGGATGAAAGCCAGCTGAGTGACTTTGGGCCAGTCCCTCTTTCTTAGTCCAACCAACCTCACAGGATTGTTGTTGTGGAAGCATTAGCTATGCAAGGTATGTTTGCTACCTTGAGTAGATAGACAGACAGACAGATGTAAATAATCAAGGGACAGCTGTTGCCATGTCATCCTAACAAGATTCAGTAGAAAAGTGTATGACAATGCAGACTGAAGCTACCTAGAACCACTACAGTTTGGGCCAGCATATTCCATTTCCCAATTCAAAATAAGGCAAGAGAACCTTGGATAGTCCATCCATTTGGTAGACCATGGCAGCTATGTGTGAATGGCAGAGAACGCTGGAAACCAAAATCATAATCTAAATGTGTATGCAGTTGATGGTGGAAGAAGAGTGCAGGCTGTCATGGTGACCCACAGATTCACTAGAGAATTGGACAAATCCAACTGGATGTAGGATATTTTGTTCCTAAAGGAATAGGAATGGAAGATTCAGCACAGGAGGCATAATGTGCCATGAGGTAACCCTTTATGCCTCTCCAGGTACTGTAACTGAGAGTCAGGACTGGGTACAGTGTTATGATCCTGGCCCCTGAATCCCAAGGGCCACCTTTGAATTTATAATGACTCCAAATCACAGACCCAGATACATTTCAATGTTAGGAGCATTATGGTTCATCAAAAGGGCATTGTTTTGAATATCCATCTTAAGCCACAACATCCCCAGTTTGTTTTTTGAATGATATGGTGGCAAAAGTCTCCATCACTTTCCAAATCAGCAAGCCCTACATGAGAGTACAATGACTAAATGGGCATTTTGGGAGAATGGTTGGAGGACACTCGCCTGAAAGGCAGAGTCCATCAGACCAAAGACCTGCTTGGGACTGTGTTGGGCACTGCAGATACTGGTTGGCATGGTTCTAAACACTAGGGCAATGTTTCTTGACCTTGGTAACTTTAAGATGCATGGACTTCAATTCCCACAATTCCCCAGTCAGCATGTGGGAGCTGAAGTCCACCCATCTTAAAGTTGCCATGGTTGAGAAACACTGTGCTATGATTACTGAGACAATTGCCAACAAGTTTGGGCTGGGGGGAGCCACATCCAGGATTTTGCTGGAATCCAATAAAATCCAGATGAAATAATACTTTTCTAGTCCCCTTAAAGAATAGGAACTAACTACGTCATATTTAAACTTAGAGAAATACTCACAGTGGAAAAGATTTTGGTTCAAACCTTTGGGGCAGGGGGAATTGGTTGCATGGCTTTCCTGAGGCTTCAGCCTTCCCTGTTATGTTTCAGCAGCAGCTCCTGGGAAAGTTACATGCAGGGGCTCATTCACATTTTGCATTACAATGCTGAACGATACAGATTCATCATCTGAGGCAGGATAAGACAGCTATGTTTCTAAAAATCCTGGGGACTATCAATGTGCTGGGGTGGGGGTGTAACCTTAAAGCCCTTTCTATCATTAGAAAGGAATGTTTCTCCTTTTCTTCTGCTTTTGTCTCATTAACCCTAATTTTTATCTGATTATAACATCTAATGAACTTTCTGGGCCATTTGGTCACAATTATACAACTTCCTGACCAATACTTGCATGGATTTAATTAATTGTTTTGTTTCTAATTTGGAACTACACCAAAATCTTTTCCACTGTACTTCTCTAAGTTTAAATATGAGGTAGTTAGTACCTATTCTTTAAGGGGACTAGAAAAGTATTATTTCCCCTGGATTTTATTGGATATGTATTACAGATACTATTCAAGTACCTTTAAGATCATGCAGAAGACTTTTTTTTTAATCCTAGCAGCAATAATATTTAGTGTATGTGTAATATATAAAGTTGTATCCAATCAGTATGGTTGATTTTGTACATTTTTGTGAGATTTTATGCAGTGTGACTTCAGCAGAAACACAATCAGGGCTTTCAAGGGCCATCATTAAAGTCTCCTCAGAACTTTTAAACCTTCAGAAGCTTAACCCAGCAAGGATATATTTCCAAAGAGCTTTTACCTCCTGAAATCCCAACCAAGCCCTTAAGCCTACCTGTCACCTTCCAAACTTTCAGAAAGTGGCTGAGCTTTAAAAGGTGCTTGTCCTGAAAGTATTTTTATATCAGCCAGTGCTAATTCTAAGTCTAGCCATAACTTTAAAAAAAGAAAAGAAAAGAAAAGAAGCAAAGAATATATATATATAAGCAAGGGCACAAAAATGCTGTATTTTCAAAGCTAATGTAATTGCTTGTCTGCAATCAACCTTAGGAAAACAATCCTTTGTGTAGCATATGGCACTGGAATTATTCATTAAAAAGAAGTGTTTTCATCATGCACAGGTGGTAAACCTATCTCTCTTGCTTTTTCTTTCTTCATACAAGACCCAGAATGAGCGAGTCCTGGCAAGCAACACGTAATGGTGTCATTAAACTGATTGTATACATGCCGGTGGCGGCAGATGCATGTTTCCCTTCAGCCGATATGCGTTTGGATGGATGGTTATGATCAAACAAAAATGGTCAGAAATGTCTGAGTTCTGTTTGTAAAAAGATAGCTTTCCTTTAGAGCCTGGACAGCTATAAAATAGCCAGACTGCAGGATCAGATCTAATGCCTGCCCTTATTTCCTTTGATTAGAGCTGGGCTCCCCACATCATTCCTTTTCTAGTTTACCCTGTGTGCATTGCATCAAGTGTCACTTGCAGGAATTATTCGGCAAGCCAGTTGAGGTAGAGAAATATACAAAGCTTGGCAGCTGCTATGTGTAATTTATATGCACACACATGTGATGGCCTTTTGGTCTCATCTATAAATGTTCCTCTTTGTTTAAAGAATAATTGATGACCTCCCAGTGATTGTTTACTCTGCCACATGAAATGACGTCGTCCTGGATATTGTTGCACTTCAGAGGATAAGACACATTTATGCACGTATTCTTCTTCAAACAGAGTTCTGTGAATTCTAACAGAAGGCCTGCTTTCCTTCTCTCTAAGACTCCCTTCCTCAGTCTGGTGCCTTCAAGAAGTTTGGGACCTCCAATTCTCAGAATTCCTAATCAGAATTCCTAATCTTTTGGCATCAGACTGAAGAAGCTGACTAGACTTCTAGCTAACACTTGATCTTCTTGAGATGCAACTCAGGAGGTAGAACAGATACTTATGTGGCTCCTATCATCACCTTTTGGACTGAAATCAAGAGGATGTGTTGATATGAATCTGGATATATCACTGTGTGTTAAAGATCCATAGTATCCCTAGCATTTGGAATCTATGGATTTTTCTGGTTATTATCGTAATTATTCATATTGAGATTACGTTGTATTATTAATATCACATATGTACAGGTAGTCCTCATTTAGCAACTGACTTGTTTAGTGACTGCAGTTATGACAGTGATGAAAAAGTAACCTTGCAACCAATCCTTGCATTTACAACCTTCGCAGGTTTGTAAAGCAAAGGAAAGCTGAAGTAAGATGATAAACATAGTTGTAGTTTCACTTAGCAACCACTTCACTTAACCAAGTTGCTGGTTCCAGTTGTGGTCACTAAACAAGGACTACCTGTATAATGTTTAATATATTTATACAATCACATTGAATGTATTTATTTATATTTGTTTGCTTGTTTTTCTGTTTGTTACTTTAACTTATATGCCACCTCATTTCCAAAACTCCAAGTGGCTTAATAATACACAGAACAAACCCACTGCATCTGAATCAGATGATGGACAAGTAGTAAGAGAAGCTATATGAAAACTGCAATTAGCCCATTTTGTCATGCATAATGGTTACTGCAGACAATGTGCAATATTCACTATGCACTATGTATATTATTTCAGCTACTGCACTGATGTGGTAGGAGCTATATGTGGTTATTACTGTGGCCAGTCCATGTTCGTATAGAACCAGCTAAAAGTGCTTTCTGGAGAGGGGAAATTAAGAATAAGAAGCTAAATAAGCTCAAAGGTCCTTCAAAAATATAATTCTAATCCGAAATCAATAAAGTTGAGAAATGTTCAGTGCATTCTGCCATTCTTCCTTCCAGCTCACCTCCACCCATGTACAATCACGCTGACTGACAATGCATAGAGTGAATAATTGGAGCATAGTTTACTCTGCTATTACTTATTTTACTTCATAAATCAATTTATAAGCAACCACTGAGGGAACTCTAGGTAACATACAACTCTAGGTAGCATAACAGATTTTAAATAATGGAGTCCTTGGTGCTCTCTGAGTTTGGTTATTTGCTTGCAGACATTTCATTACCCTAATCAAGGAACTACCAAAGAGAAAACCACACCCCCTCCAACACTGGCAGGAAAAGCTACTGTATATAAACAGGGAGCAAACCCCACACTAGCACTGATGATGTTACCTAGTTGGGCAGTGAAATGTCTGCAAGCAAGCAACCAAGCTCAGAGGGCATCAAGGACTCCACAGTTCAACCCTGAGCTACAGATATTCTCTTCTATTAGAACATTTTAAATTCAAAACAAATGAAAGCCAATAAACCAATCATAACAATAAAACGAGTTCCAATTTAGTCTAGTGGCTAAGCTGGACTAGGAGGGGAGCAACTTCAGTTCTAGTCCTGAGTTAGACACAGAAGCTACTCTTTCTCAGCCCTCAGAAAAAGGCAGTGATAAACTGTTTCCAAAAATGTTGCCAGGAAAACTTCCAAAGAGCAGGAAAAAAAAAACCCAAAATATTTGTAAAGATGCCTTGCAATGAAGTTTGGCATTCAGGGTGAAATACTTTATTTTATTTCATTCCATTTCATTTTCCTGATTATGGTATGAACTCTTTGTTTCTGTTTCTTTCTGTTTCTGTGATTAGATTTAGAGGACTAAAAAGCATGGTTTGCAAATGTAGTTGTGTACCTCAAGATATCTGAGGTAATCCCACCTTATTGGAGTTAATGCCGGGGCAGATGCCAAAGCAAATAGTTGTGTGTTTTTTTAATGAACTACTTATACAGGAGATCCTGAACACATGTGTCATTTCAGATCTCAAAATCATTGTGTGAAGCTATATTTGTGCCAGATCATAGATTATATAAATTGTCTCCTAGCCAATAAGTTGATAGAAGTATAAAACTGACCTAGAATACTCCTAATGTCATGGAACTACAACTACCAGCAGACCTTTCCATGGGGCCAGTGAAGATGCTGGGAATCATAGCTCAACAACTTTTGGAGGGACCTGATTTCCACTCTCCTCTAAACTCAGCTGTCACTAAAATCAATGAGCTGCAAGCAAGTACATGTTGGGAATTACAAGTTGTTAGAACTAGCTCTGTTGGAAAACAGTAGTTTGGCAAAACTTATTACTAAATTCAGTTTCTCTTGGATATACAGCAGAAGAAAAAATAGGGAGGCTGGCCAGGTATAGGATTTTTGGTTTTACTGCCCCCCCCCCAAATTCAGCAAGAACTCATTTAAAGTTGAGTTTTATCACAACTGTTCTCTTAACTATTTTTTGTTTCATTGATTTTTGCTCTGTCTGATAAATATTTATTGCTGGCACATTGTCATTCTTATTAATATTGGCAAGGTTACATGAATCCTATCATAGCTAGGAAAGGCAAAGTAAAGAAAGCAATACTGTGCAGAAACAGAATGAAAAACAACTGTCAGAATTACTTTAACCCCCACCCCAAAGTGTTCGTTGAGTCACAGCCTGATCTTTAGCTGATAGATTGTTTAATTAAACAGCTTTCAATTGCTCAAGCCCACATATATTATTTAAGTGAATATTATTTTTATCAACAATTTTATCAACCAACCTACAGAAATGTGTAGTTTGGGTATATGAGATCCATAAAAACATGACATATTGTTTTGGGATAAAGGTTGTCTCCCCCCCCCCCCCCTTAACTCAAGAAGTAAACTGATTTCCAAACATTTAAATGGAATTTTATAGGAGAAGCTGTTGAGATACTGACCCAGTGTCTGGAGGTTGTTTGGGTCTAGACTTTGGCTCAGTACTGATAAGACTATGTGGCTGTGGCCCCCAGGGTCAGGGATGTTCTAATCGTTGGTCTTGGATGGGGTAGCACTTCCCCATTTGAGACTCATGCACAAGTTGGGGGTCCATCTGGATTCACAGCTACTGCTCAAAGAGTAGGTGGCAGCTGAGTACAGGAGAATCTTTGCACAGGCTCATCTTATGTACCACCAGTTATGCCTATTGATGGCTGAGAGGCCCTTCAGAGAGTCACTTAGCCCCCAGTCACTTCATGATTGGATTATTGCAATGTGCTGTATATGGAGCTGCCCTTGAAGATCATCCAGAAGTTACAGCTGGTGCAAAATGCAGCAGTGCAAGCCATAATTGGTGCTTTTCAATATGCCCATGAGCTGCATTGGTTGCTAGTCTGCTTCTGGGCACAAATGCATTGCAGCAACCCAGAACACACACACACAAAAAAAGGAAACAGGCCACCTATACATCTTCCAACAAAATGGTTACCCACACAACTTTAACAAAAATGCCTGATCTCTCAATCCACTACAGCACAGCCAGCATAAGCTATGAAAAGGATAACATTACCATACATGTTGCTACTGTACATAATATAAACAGGGAGCAAACCCCACAGTTAGTCACACTGATGATGATACCTACTTGGGTAATGAAAAGTCTGCAAGCAATCAAGCCCAGAGAGAAACCAAGGACTCCCCAGATGTTGTCTGTGTATGGAACCGGTTGGCTAGTTCCTTACACCCTCATTTTCCTTATAGTATGCAAAATAGTTTTGTGTTTTTTAGAAAAATCTTTTCCTCATTAATAAAATGATGGGCTAAATAGTATTGCAACTAAATATTAAAAGATTATTTTTTATTATTATATCCATCCTACATTTAAGATTCCTGATCTTTGCCTGTCTTGTCATTGACAATTTGTTAAGATGGAGAACTTAGTTGAAGAAAAAACATCTGCTGCAGAAGTGTGGTATCTGCATGGTGAACACGTGCAATCCTATCTATGCAGGAGTCCTCATTAAAAGGGTTTAGATACTTATTAGATTTATTCTCTGGTGGGTACCATCTTCACAGTTCTTCCTTGATTATTCTATCATGGGACAAGATATAAGCAAGCATATATTATAACAGGTGTTCTGAAAATAATCTTTATTCTTTATATTGGCAGGGAAATCAGCTGAATAAACTGGAGTGTACATTCTTAGACCCCTCAATCAGTTAACATATTTCTCTGCAGAGCTTTACTTTAAAATATTGCCCATTGATGGCTACTACATGAGGTGTCCTTAATGAAAATTTCCAAGAAAGTAAATTTGAAAGATTTATGTTACTGATTTGGTCATGTTACCTATGCATTTTGGGGGGCATAATCCCAAAACATCTAGAGGACATCAGTTTGGAAAAATCTGCCCTGCACATTACTATCTTACTATTAGAATATAACTATATGAAATCCATTTTAATTATTTTTTTTAAAAAAATAGAAGTTTGTTTTACAAGTTCAAGTGTATGAGCAATATAAAAATATAGTAAATAAATAAATGGTGGTTGAATACACAGATTAAACCTGGTTGAATGTATTCTTTTATAAAAGGTTCAATTATATGAGTTTATCTTGATCTATAAATAATATTACCAGCACGCAGCACGCACATGATCTGCATTTGAAAGAATGTTAATTAATGCCTTTATTTGAATGGCAAATGAGCATTTGAATGGCAATGGCCAAGAATCCATTTCTGCATCAACTTGATCATTTTTAATAGTTCTTACTTCATGCTCTGAATATTGTTTCTCTTGCTTCATTTCATGTGCTTTGCTTTCACTGGTCCATGCAAGAGAATCAGTAAAAGCTAGAACTTTAAAAAGTATTGGCTTTAGTCTTTTAATTGAATTCAGAACATTTGTTACTGGTATTATCACTACTTTTGATTAAAATTATAGTCTCTGTCTTTCACTAAGCCAAAATAGCTAGAGGCAATTAAGATAAATTATCTCTGGCCAATTCACATATGCATATGCATATATGCGTATATACATACATATAGCTACTATTTGGGATGAAGAGAAAAAGAATATGGGAAACAGTGAAGGGAAAGAGGAGAGACAGAATTGAATGGAAGTGATCAATTATAAAGCAATGGCTAAGTGTGATCCAACATTCTTTCACTGAATATTTAGATAACACATGTGGAGTGATGAGAAGCCTTGATCTTTGTTGAATTCCTTCAAAATGGTGCTAAAACTTCCAATGAATGTGTGCCAAAATGTCAGGATGAAGTTGGTTTTTGTAATTTCTTTTCCAGATGGATGGCCATCAGAAGTTAAATTTCAGTCCTTGGGAGTAGAGGTAGTTCACCATTGGGGAATTACTGCTGTTTCTGATGTCAGTTTTGTAGAGAAATTAGGCAGTCTGTCCAATTATGAAGATGGAATGACATTTCTGTGAAATGGTATATACCATGTAGAAGGATAAGAAAGACTATAATCCCCTGATGTTCTGGGTAAACTTATGTGGTCTTTGATTGTGATGGTTTTGCCTTGTTAGATACAGGAACAGTCCTGGCACTAGGATGCCTTGCTAGCTTAATCCCTGTGATCCATATCACTGTGGGGTTGTCTGTTGCTTCTTCGTATCTTTCTTAGTTTAGCCTGTCTGTAAGCAACTCTTATGCCAATGACTTAAGACCTATGGAAGTTTAGTGTCATTGTCCAAGATAAGTTACAGGGTTCTTCCTACATAACCTGCTAACTCTAATGATACTTCAGGAAAAATATTATGAGGATATAAACAGATGATATTGACTTCAACTCACCCATGAAGCAGCCTAAATTCATCTTTTCCTACTCTGTTTTTTAAGAGATTGTTGTGAATGTATCCTCAGACGTTTGCTCAGATATCGCCAAAACATATCCAGAGGGAGAGGTGTCATCTGTCATTTAGAAACATGTAGACTGGGCCAAAGAAAATAGAAAAGAGAGGATAACCTTGTCTCCCAGAACCTCTTTGCTGTGGGGAGATTTTCTGCTTGAAAATGGCTACTCAGCTGTACCCCTCCCCCCTCCACTTAGTATTGGAGTATATAATCTGCTGAGTAAACAGCTGTTTCTATCTGGCTTCCCTTCCCCTGTGAATAGGGAAGCAGAATAAGTAGCTCTTCAGCCATCACTGCTGAAAGGAAAAACCAGTGGGCGAATCCCCCCTTTCCCACCATGCTCCCCTCCCCAAAGAGCAGAGGACCCTCTCCCCTCTTTGGCAGAAGAACTACAAGAGAGAGAAGCAGCAGAGGTCCTTTGGTGGGATTTCGAGGATCCCAGAGTGATCACTCCTCCTGTCGACAGAAGCCCCAATCGCCAAGGCAGAATCAGTGTCAGAAGAGCAGCTGCTGTGGTACATGAGAGCAGTTTACTGCTGCTATATGGAAAAAAATACTATAGATTTCAGTGGCTTGGCTGGGAGCTGTGGAATAAGGGACATTCTCTTGTTTCCAGTTCTGGGTCTAACTTGTAGCACTTTATTCCTGGAAACCAACATAATTCTGTTTTTATACATTCTTTTGTTTGTTTTTGCATTGGTAAATAGCTTAGTTTGAGAAACGCTTGATTGAAATCACTTCTTCGAGGGATCTTCAGATGCAATAAGGCCTGACTAAAAGCAATGAATTTCATCATGAGTTCTGGAAGCATGGAAGTAGGTTTGTTGGTTTCTTGCATAATGTTGTGCTTATATATCTGTTTGCTAATTTCACAGTAGTGTCCAGAAAGTTGGCACTTGGATTGCTCTGGGGTCAGGTTGATAGTAGAGTAAAAGATCCTGATAGGTCTTTTCCTACTCTGTTTTTTAGGAGGTTGTTGTGAATGGATCCTCAGACATTTGCTCAGATATCACCAAAACATATCCAGAGGGAGAGGTATCATCTGTCATTTAGAAACATGTAGACTGGGCCAAAGAAAATAGAAAAGAGAGGATAACCTTGTCTCCCAGAACCTCTTTGCTGTGGGTAGATTTTCTGCTTGAAAATGGCTACTCAGCTGTACCCTGAGTATGCCTGTTGTGCATAAAGATACAATTAATAAATCTCAGGTAGACTCTGTGTAAGATTTTTATTAAGCAAAACATCATCAGTCCCATCACTGCCTAATGATAGGCCAATGTTTAATCTTATGACTTTTAGTGCAGGTGGTGGTGTCAGAAGTCCAGGCTTTCATGAATAAAGCTGATTATTTGGATTTTTCTTATCTGGGTTTGGTTCTGGTCTTTAGAATGAAAATAGTTTTGATTGCCCTGATGAATGCCAGGCATTGTTAAAGAACTGTATTCACTGCTAGTAACTCTGGACTCCTCTTGAGATTCTTTATAGGTCACAGAATTGTTTTGCTGTGCTTGTACTCATATTTTCTTGAATATGCATAAAATACCGACAGCTTTACTCCTTGCCTGTTAGCCTGTGGGAATTTCCTGGGCTTTATTTTACTCCCTATTATTTTTAGTATCCATAAAATTAAAAAACAAACAAACACTAGGGCAGTCATTCTTGTATGCTGCTGAGAGTCACTGTTATGAGATGGGTGGCAGTGTAAATCATTAAATAAAAATCCCAAATTTTGGAATTGGGGTGGATCATTATGATGACCAATTGTCTCTTCCTTAAGAATACTGTAGATGCTGTAGATATTGTGAAATGATCCCTGGCCCACAGTGAAGCTTTGGATGTTGGTGGAGAAATAAATCTTATTTCAGATAAATAGAAAATCTTCTGATTTAGTAAGCAAATTAACCTGAGGATCAGGACACAAGACATTCTGCAAGGAATAGCACTCCCTCTAAATGAAAAAAAGTTTATAATCTGGGGGTGCTCTTGGCTGAAGTTAATCCAAGTCCCAAAAGGTCAGGTTGTAGCAGTGGCCAAGAGCATCTTTCTCCAGTTTCAACTAGTGCATCAGCTATGCCTTACTTGAGAATGAAGATCTGATGAAAGCAATACATGCCTAAGCCACTTCCATAACATGTCCCATTAGAGGCTATTCTTAAAAAATGTTCAGAAACAATAGCATTCATTTTACAGAACATATAACACGGGTCTTGGATCAGCTAAATTGACTTTCAGTTTCTGCACCCAATTTATCTGCTGATTCTTACCTATAAAGACCATGAAGGATTTGTGGCCAAACATCTAAAAGATTGATTCTTCCCATATGAACCTACCCATAATTTGCAGAGGCCCTAGATAAGTTATGTTGGTGAACATCTGAGACTGAGCCATTTCTGTAGCAGCAAGCCTGGAGGAACTGTCTCATTTCTAAGTCAGTGAAACCTGAGCTTGGAGGTGTTTTTCAGGTCTAATAGAAAGTATTTCTTATGTATGAATTATCATAACAGAAGGAAGGTCCCAGGGACTTTCATGCTCAGGTTTCAAGCTCAGGTTTCACTGACTTAGAAATGAGACAAGACCTTATAGAGATTTATTTGACTGATATCACAGCTATAAGAATTTACTTAAATGTAAGTCCCACTGAATTTTATCAGGCATATCCTCATATAACAATGCATAAGATGACCATCTAAAAGTTTATGAAATAATAGGCTTCAACTACTTCTGAGAGTTTTAAAGCACAAGAAAAGTTTTCAAAAACTTCAAAAACTTTTATTAGAAGCAGCTACCATGGTGGCAAAGACCAGCATAATGGGCTTTATCTCAAAGGACATAGGGCTCGGCTATCTGAGAGATTGCTTGTCTCCAATCATTTCTGCCTCCCCAATACATTTCAGCAAAGCGGGTGTGCTCCAGGTCCCCTCTATTAAATGTTGACATCTTGTGGGACCAAGTAAGTGTGCCTTCTCTGTTGTGGCCCCCACCCTCTGGAACAGTATCCCCACAGAGATACATATAGTACCCTCTCTCCTAGGGTTCCAGAAAGCTCTTAAAACCTGACTTTGGTCCTAGGCCTAGGGTTAATGTATTATTGTATTTTGAGGGACCTTGTTTTGTTTTGATTTGTGTTGCTTTTAAAATCGTTTTCACTGGGACTGTCTCTGTGGTTTTATATTTTATCTATTTTTATGAATTTTTTGGTTCTGTACGCCACCCAGAGTGCACTGGAGCTGGGCACTTTTTTGAAATATGAATGAATGAATGAATGAATGAATGAATGAATGAATGAATGAATGAATGAATGAATGAATCTCACTTCCTGAGGTAACGTGAGACAATTTGGTTTGATTTCTGTTTTCTTAGAGAGAAGCAAAATTGATTCTGAATCTCAACAAAGCTTCATTTTGGTTCTGGTTCTTACAAACTTTGGGGTGCTACAAGTGGTAAGGCAGCAGGACTTGTGGCTATGCATAGACTTTTTAAAAGTTTCATTGTTTATATCCAGAGAGGGAAGGGAGTTCTGCATTTCAAAAACCGATTTTTCCTTCTGCCAGAGTGATGCTTAAGATCAGATATCCATTTTTTTGAAACCTGTACACGATGTGTATGTGTGTGTGTGTGTGCATTGCTTGAAGTAAAAGCATAGCCAGGTATATTCATGGGAAAAAATAGCTGAATTTAAGATGATTAAACAATCTGTCTTCTTCTGTAGATCTTCTGCTTAAGACAGCAGCTTTATGACTGCACTGGTAAAAGAATAATAATAATTAAAAGAAAACACTTTGGGGAAAAATACACATGTCTGAACATTACATGTTGTTTTGGCCTAAAGCCACAAGCTTTGTTTAGAACAGGCACAAGTTTCCCAACTGTTTTCTCTCTAGACCAAAAGGGGAATCTTGAGCCCATTAAAAATTTGGGAACTTATTGCTGTTTTCCTTATTTCCTGATGTCAACAGCAACCTGTGTGTCCATCTTATTATTGGGCTAAAAGTTGAAGGCCAAATATAGATGGAAATTATAATTTGTTTATGTCAGTGACTAGGCTTTTGTGCTATAGTCTTTCCAGGCCCTGGAGACCATTATATCATTGTCAACCAAGTGTTGGGTTGCTTTATAGCTTTTTAGCACTAATTCCATGCAATAAATTGGGTTCAGTTTCCAAGTTCACATACAACTGATAATGATAAAACCTGCTAAGAAACTATGTGCAGTAAATTAACATTAAAAACAGACAACTGGAATGGAAGAGATTTAAATTAAATAGACAGTGCTATTAATTCCAGGCACACAAATTTAGCCATGAGAATTTACATTTGCAAAGGGAACAAAACAAACAAATACTTTCTGAGTTAACACTGAACATGCAGTTTGAAGACTGATTGCTTTCATGGTCAAATCATAAGTGTTAATGTTAGTGTTAAACTCCATTAAACAAATCAGTCCATTTATATACTTGCTCCATTAAACTCTATAAGCCCCAAGTTAGTATGCATACCCCTTTTTCTATGTTATCAACGTCAGCCCTGTAAAATGGCTTAAGGCAAACTTTCATGTTGTGCTACTAACCTACATGTAGCACAATGTAACCTACATGTAATGCTTTCCCCTTAATTACCTGAAAAACCCATCAACCTAATGTTCTGGTTACAAAACCATACTTATGAAGGATGATATAGTTATCCTAGGTGCTATTTTATTCTGCTAGTGCGTGAAGGAATCCAATAGTTCACTGACAAGGATCTTATTGTTTTCTGTGGTTGGAATAATTACAATACAAAAGTTTATTCATCAATATAAGCAAATCATAATTTAGATTTTAAATTTTTATTATAGTCTTATAAAGTTGATCTGATCTAATTTACATCTACATCTGGCCTTCAGTTTTAGTCAAAAAAAGTTGCTCTCCTAAGATGGTCCTCCTGGAAGACATATGAACATAGGATCAGGTTGGAGAAAACCTGGCATGGTGGAGAAGCAAGTTTGGTGCTTTGCAATAGGACAGAGATGAAATAAGGACACAGATAATTATTTCCCACCCACCAATTCCAGGTAATTCTGAAGTTTGACATAAGAACTGTATCCATATCCACTTAGTCATCTACAGTGAAAGTCTGGCTAGAAAATTATATCTGATATCTTGTTTCATCTTATGGCACCAATTAATGGGGTTCTTTCAGATATATTATTAAGACAATATATCCATTATCTGTGTGCAGGAAAGTCTACATAAGGCCAACTGTATGTACTAAGCTGCAAATATTTCTGTAAATTGTATTAGTATCCTTTTTACACAAAAGTATCCTGGTACTGGCTTATTTATTAACAAACCCATAAAATGGATTAATTCCTAAGAAATGTGTGTGTGTGTGTGTGTATAAATATATATATATATATATATATATATATATATATATATAAAACTTTTAAACAAGAAAATAAAAACTAATGCAAACTAATATAAAGTAAGGAGAAAAAAAGAAAAAGAAAGCAAGCAAAGAAAGAAAGCAAAAAGTGCAAGAAAAGAAAAAAAGTTGAAGAACAAAAGACAAGAAATTAAAAAAGATATAAAGTGGCTTCTGATATTCTTCACAGCAGTTATAAGTACAAATATATTTTAAACCCTCTCCCTAAAGTTACATTGTATTACTCTTTTTCTATAATTTATCTTGTCTAATCATCAAAGCCATAAAGCACAAATTCATTTTTTTCCCATTTTTATGCAAAAAGTCCATAAGAGGCTTCCAGTCACCATTAAATGTAGATAGTGCCTTTTCTCTAATCAAAGGAGTCAATTTAAATTCCTAAGAAATGGCTCATCCACATCCAAGTTAAGTTTCCATTCTTCTGAGTTAAGCATGATAATATGTGCGGTATGTTTTTTGAAGGGCCAGGAGCTCCAAACTAGGTCCAGGTACAATCTGTCTAAATGTCTTTCTATAACTTTTACAATTAGCACTGGGCTAAGAAAGTTGTCTGCATTTCCCCTCCTACTGGTTCTTTTTCTATTTGATCAAAGAGAATTTGCTTTGGGAATTCTTTCCAAGGAGAAGAGGATTTTGGAGAAATTCCCATGCGTGAAGTGCTGTATTCATGCACTTGTTTAGGTACCAGGTGGCCAAGGACTGTGTGTGACTGTCCTATTTTTCATTATTTTCATCTTTCCAGCAGACTGAATCCTTCCTGGCTTCCAAGGCTTTAATTCAACTCTATCATGAGTGAACTGCTGCTCTTCTCATTAAGCTTTCTTGCTTTCTTTTTAAAAAAGGATGGTAGTGACACTATTATCACTGCTAAGAGGGAATCCTGTCCCAGAAAAAAATGTTGGGCAATTTATCTGGAGAAATTATCTACCCAATCTTCCTGCCCCACAACTTTTAAAGTTTGCTCTATCCACCTTGTCCATTACTTTCTGATTTTTCTTGGGGGAGTTTCTTGGGACAATGACCAGATGAACATTCCTGCACATTTATGTGCATATTCCTTGTTATACATAGATTCTGAATCCAGTTTTCAAGTAATGTATACACACCATTGCAAGCAATTTCCCGATGTACACATTTCAGTGCAATTTTTGCAGTTATGTGTACAACTCCTCTTAAATGTACATATTTGACCAGAAATCAGCATAGCAAAATATTCTCTCCTGAGAATACAGTTTAATAATCAAAGGTATATGACAAATCCTTAACATTGATGCTTGGATCCCGCATTTCTTCTCCTCTTTTCAAGACAGAAAGATAAAGGAAACTATATACACACAGAGATACACACCCACACGTGTATGCATGCTTGTTTGTTCCGTTTCTCATGCATTATATTGTTTACACAGCAGGAGATATGAAATCCCAGAACTTTTCTGTATGTTTGGAATTTTGCGACATTCATCATCTTAACTTCTTGGGTAGCTCTTCATTAGCACTGGAATGTTTGTAAATCAGACTGATATTTCCAGTTGTTTTGAAACTCATATGAGATCATGCATGGAAAATCTTGCTCAGATACTATAACAGAAAAAAAGGGGAGGGGAAATAAGCCAAGATGCAGCAAAAATATTTTTAAATAAATCCATAACTGTTTTCCAACACATTACAAGCTTAGATGGCTCTTTGTCAGGAAAATCTAAACAGCAAGACAGTCTTCCCTTGCACGTAACTTGCTGCGAGCCTTATGCATGGAAATGGCCCTATAAGGCGATTACCTTGACTGATCTGTATATGCCAATATGTGATTTATGTTATAGAACATATTGTTCCTTCCGAGGAACAATATTTTTTCCCAAATCATCTTGTTTTTTTCTCCACATTAAAGTGATTTTCAGTGCCAATTCTCTATGCAAGCAGCTGGTCTTCATATGTTCAACAGACTACTGAATGCGCCTTTCCAGGAATAATTTATAAAAGGCCCACTTTGAAGGCCCAGCTCCTTTTTAATGTCACCTGTACCTGGGAAAGTTCTTTCAGCTCAATGGGTGAGCAAGGAATACGCAGGCAATAAAGAGGCTTTGGAATGTCTTGCCCACACATGATGTTGGCACCTTCCATGAAGTCAAAATAATGTTTTTACAGTATTTTGCTGCCATTTTGTCTCCCTGAATGTTCCTTTCAAATATCCACAGATCCGGCTTTGTTTTCTTTAGCTGAATGGCAATCAACGCTGGCCTGTACATCTGATTTGAGTAAAAGTGAGATATTTTTCAGTGGATCTAAATTAAATTTGTACAGGGTTAGTATACAAATCAAGGAAGAGCAATGAAGAACTTCTGGCATCAGTGAAAAGAACTAATTTTATTAAGAAACATTGGTGCACAGCTGCAGATCCTGTCTTTTTCTCCTATTTTATACCACATGCTAACCACAAGTGAATATGGATCTTCTTTAAGTTTATCTCATGTTTATATTGATTTCCATTCTCCATTTCATTTGTCAAAGAAAGATAAAAAAGAATATATCTTAATAGTTGTCCTGAATATAAAGAAGGAATTAATAATATTTTCTTTAAAATCCTTTGTTAAAATCCTCTCCTGTGTTTCTTTTCTCTTACACTTGCTTTTTTCTTATTTTTCATTTGTGAGATTCTGTTTTTCCTGGAAATCCATAGCATTACATTTTATGGTTCTTCGTCTTTTTTCAAAGAATTCAGTTCCTTTATTTCAGCCCTCAATTGAGGGGATAAGCACATGCTCTTCCTGTACAAGCCAGAGTAGAGACTTCTCTGTTCTGTCACAAACTGACATTTTTATCCTGCTCAACTTGCAGCTTTCTTGGTCCCAAACAGAGCAGAAGGATGTCAGAAAACGACAGACACGGGTTCGGTTGTCCAGTAGACAGAAGTTTTTATTGGGCACGTTTGCAAAGGTGGGTCCCTCCCGCAGCAATGGAGGAACCCCGAAGCAAGGTCTGACAGGTTTTTATACCCCCTATCTGTCCTCCCCCTCCTACGAGGGCTTGGCTCACAATCTCACCTTTTTTACCGCCCCGGAGCGCTGCTAATTAACCGCAAAACCGCAGACATTCCACTTTCCGAATCCAATCAGCGCAATACACATTCCAATCCCCACTTGACCCGACAGCCGCCCCCTGCCGTTTCTCTTCACTCTGGTGCGAACGTGCCTTTTGCCTGCAGTCTTTCCTCCCTCCTGCCGTCCCTCTCCACTCTGGTGCGAGTGTGCCTTCTGCCCATCCTCCCTCCTGCCACCCCCCCAAGGCTGCCCCATGGTGCACAGCGCTCTCCCCTAGCAAACATGGTTCGTTTGAGGCCCTCACTTCTCCCTGCCTTCTCACAATCCCCCTTTTTCTTTTCACGCCTCTGTTGGGCCTCAAACCTGGCTAACAGGATTGCTCCCTCGTCCCGGACCCGGGGCTTCACACACTGGGACAATTCCCACAAGCAGGGAGGCATTGCATTAAGCAACATACTAGGACCAGTAAGGCAATGAAGCCAATAGCTAGCACAGAAAGTTGTTTTAACCAAGCAAAGTTAGGTAACCAACTAGTGAGCCACGACCAATTCCATCCCTCTGGATCCTCGGATATGCGAGAGGCTAAGGTCTTCAACTTGGCTAGTTTTGCTTCAATATAATTCTCATTGTTGGTTAGGTTAAAGCAACAAAGACCTTGAAAAGATTCACAGCCTTGTCCTGCCCTTAATAGGAGATAGTCTATAGCTATCCGATTTTGAATGACCGCCCTCCTGATCTCAGTGACTTCTTCAGTGAGGGCTGCAATGAGAGAGGATGTAAGGTTGACACTTTTAGCCAGGAGGCAGGCCACCTTCCTTAGGTCCAGGTAAGCTCTTCCGCTTAGTGCAGGAACCCCTACTAAGGAGAGGGCCAGAGCCATGGCTTCTGTTTCGGACAAGAGTGTCACATCACTCTCACAATCAGATGGCAGCTCCCTTTTTCTTTTTCTTTTGATGGGTGCGCTTGCATTGGAGGCAGGGCATATAGAGAGGTCAGGCGCCCTATGGCACAAGGGCCCCCTGAACTATAGGCTGGAACATAGGTGTAAGCTTCATGTCCACATAACAAAAAGAAACCTTTAGGTAGGTATAGAGGGGTTGAGGCGTAAGGGATATTATAGACCCCTCCACAAGTGAAAGCAGGACCTTTTGAGGGCAATGGGGGGGTACGGTTCTGGGTATTGTTGAAATATACACATTGAGTTGCATTGGTTATCCCCAAGAGATTTAGAGCCATTTGCCTTTGATTAGTCCAGGGTCTTGGTATGGGAGAAGACCCAAAATGATAGAACATCCCCCCCCCACGGGGATCATCCCCAGTGATCAAAGCTGTCTGTGCCAATTCTATGCCTTTATGTTGGTCATCTCCTCCCCTGCCTTAGTTCAGTTCCTTTTAAGTTTTACTTTGAGTCTGTCTCCCGGTTGGGCAGTCCATGGTCGGGGGTCGGGAGCTCGCTTAACCCGATGGTAGTGGGTCCAACCCCCCTGTCGGGTCTGAACCGCTGATTCAGTTGTCAGGAGAACTTGGTATGGTCCCTCCCAAGACAGTTTCAGCTTCTCATCCTTCCACGTCTTTATCAGGACCCAATCCTCTGGCTTGTGGGGGTGTTGGTCTTTCAGCAAGGGGGCCGTTGAGCGAGGAGTCCCTGTTTTCTTAGAGACAAGAGAGATTGTGACAGTACCAAGAGATACTTTCTTAGGAAGGCATCCTTTAGCTCGGGGATAGGCTCTCCCATTGGAGCCAGGAAAGGTCTTCCCATCATCAACTCGAACGGGGAGACCCCCACATCCTTGCGAGGGGCTGTCCGCATTCGAAGCAGGGCAACCGGAAGTGTCTTTGTCCAAGATAGCCCTGTTTCCCATCCCAGTTTGGTGAGATGTTGCTTCAACACCCCGTTGGCCCTTTCCACTTTCCCACTGGAGTCAGGATGCCAAGGGGTGTGGAGTTCCCATCGAACCCCCAGGCTCCAGTACCACGGCTTTACAGTGTCTACCAAAGCCTGCACCCCCAGTGAGACCCTTCGTGCAGTTTCTCCACCATCCCCCTCATGTCAGCACGGCTCACTACTGGGGTCCCCTCAATTGTAACCCAATGACCTGCTTCCTCCCTGCAACCTTCCCTTTCCAGCAGCTGTGAGTAAACCCCGTTCCAGCCAAATTTTCCTGAAAGTGTGCACTACTCCCCAGGCGTATCGCGAGTCTGTGTAGACGGTGAGGGGCACTCCCTTTCCCAACTCTAGTGCCCGTTTCAAAGCGTGCACTTCACACAGCTGAGCCGACCAGTCCGCTGGTAGTGCCCCCTTCTCTATTGTCTCTCCCTCCGCCGTCACTATCGCATATCCTGACTTCCTTTGTCCCTGCTCTACTCAGCTAGACCCATCCACAAACCAGACCTCACCCTCCTCCAGCGGGACCTCCTGCAGGTCCTCCCGGGTCTTTGTTTGCAGCTGCAACAGGGTGGAGCACTCGTGCTCCGCCGGCTCCCATTCTTTCCGCTCCCCCGCAAGAAACTCCGCTGGGTTCAAATTCCTGTCTGTTCCTACCACCACATCAGGACTTATCCGGAGAACTGTCTCATATTTCAACATCCTCCCTTCTGTCATCCAAGCAGCCGCCTGCTGACTAAGCACACTTAAGATCTGATGGGGTGAATGGACAATCACGGGGCTCCCAAAAGTGAGTTTTCTCCCTTCTGTCACTAACACAACAGCGGCAGCCACTGCCTGCACACAAGTCGGCCATCCCCTCACCACTGGTTCTAGGGCTTTGCTCAGGAAGGCCACTGGTTGATATTTCCCAGCCCGTCTCTGAGTCAGCACTCCAATGGCGGTTCCCCCATGGGTTGTAACGTATAGGTGAAAGGGGAGGGCCAAGTTCGATAGAGCCAGAGCCGGGGCCGTCACCAGGCTCCTTCGTAATTCTCCCCACTTCTCTGTGTCCCCGTCTGTCCATTCTACCCTGTCAGATGATCCTTTCAACTTCTCATACAGAAACTGAGCCTTGCTCATGTACTCATCTATCCATAGCCGGCAATATCCTACTAGACCCAGAAACCGCCGCACCTCTGTTTTAGTATGAGGGGGCTTCAACTGCATTATCCCCTGTATCCGAGAAGGATCAATCAACTTCTCGCCCTTCCGGAGTACATGTCCTAAATACTTGACCTCCCTTTCCACAAATTGGACCTTCCCTTTTGACACCTTCAATCCTTCCTCAGCCAACCAGTTCAATAAAGCCACTGAGTCTTCTCTCACCTTTACTTCCTTCTCTCCAGACACCAACAAATCATCCACATACTGCAGCACCCGAGAACCCCCCCAGGGCCCAGAACCCCTGGAGTTTCTCTTCCAATGCCTGTCCAAACAAGAGGGGGCTCTCGGTGTACCCCTGGGGCAGCACCGTCCATCTCAGTTGTTGCTTCAGCCTGCGCCTCCCATCCCGGG
This sequence comes from Python bivittatus, assembly GCF_059951505.1. Classification (NCBI taxonomy): domain Eukaryota; kingdom Metazoa; phylum Chordata; class Lepidosauria; order Squamata; family Pythonidae; genus Python; species Python bivittatus. The sequence continues at coordinate 1,157,777 of NW_028277037.1, read as the reverse complement.
ACAGCGGGTATTGGGCTTGCTGCAAACCCGTCACCCCCGGTTTCAAGGGGATGCTAATTGGGGCTATGCGAAACCGCCCCGCCCCCCCCTCCCCTGCCCATACCTCAGGGTTCACTACCTCCACGTCCGCCTCCCGCAACAAACACATCCTTTCTGCCTGTTCCACATTCCACAACTCCATTCCTAGACTACCCATTAGATCCCTTTCCAGCAGGTTCACTCTCGCCTGTGGGATCAGTAACACATCTGCAGTTACCTCCTTCCCATTCCACTCCAGTCTCACTTCCTCCAGTACGTTTGCCTTGACCGGAGAGCCTCCCACCCCCATCACCGATACCGACGCGCCCCGGGATTTCGCAATCCCTGGGATCGGTTGGCACAGCGATGTTCGAGAGGCTCCGGTGTCCACGAGGAACTGCTGTTCCTCGCCGGTGGGACCCACCGTGATGTTTACCAAGGGTTCCCCGTGGGTCCCGGTTGGGGAACCATAACCCCCCTAGTCGTTCAGGGGGAAACTCCTCTCATGTTCTCCCGATGTTCAGCATTATTGGGATCCCAATTTGGGTCTGCCAGAGGGAATTTAGTATTCGCGGCCGGGGCATTTGGGACATTTGCATTCCTTCGCTCCCAAGCCCCGAGCGCAGCTCGCCGAATCTGGCCCCTCTCTTCTGGCGTATAGAGGTGGGCTAAAATGTAATTCAGTTCCCCCAGGAGTATTCCACCGGGCCGAGAAAAAGTTCCAATTGTTCGGCGGCGGTATGGGCGTTCTCTTGCATACGAGGGAGGGTCTTTTTTAATTCCCTCAACTCACTGGGTTTGATGGGAACCGTTACGTAACTGGTGACGGCCACCCCCTGTGCATTCGTTCCGTTCGGGACCTCCAGGACGGAGAAGGCACTGGCCGACCTTAGAATAAAGGGCAAGTTCTGAATGTCTTGGTTCAGCTGGTCCAGCTCTTTCTGCAGCCCGGGATAGGGTGGGGGCGCCGGAGGGGGAGCGGTAGGAAGAGGAGGAGGAGGAGGAGGAGGTGGCGGCCCCCATTGAGGTCCAGTCAGCCAGAGGTCCTCCTCATCCTCCTGTTCTTTTTGGACAAAAATTTTGGCTAACTTGGGTCGAGGCCCCTCCCAATGAACATGGAACCAGACTTCCACATAGGGTTCCTGTGTTAACATTTTATGCTCCACAATGTAGTTTTTTAGTTGGGTCACCCAGTAATTACTGGGGATTCCAAGAGTATCCCAATGGTAGGGGAATTCGGGGTCCACTAGTGGATATTTTGGCCATTCTTTAGTGCACAAAGTTATCATGGTCGGTTTTTCCAGACCCCTGGTGAATGGACACAACCAGGGTGTCTCCCATTGTTGCAACAATTGTCCTAATGGAGAATCCGTGGGGATTCCCCCTACTGCATTTTTCCCACTGGCCCCTGGCCTTACACTCTTACTCTGCGCCTTACCCATCCTTCCTGACTATGTTTCCCACCTTACAGAAGGTCCCGGACTCTTCTGTCCCCTTGCGGCGTCCAACGCCTCGTAACCACGCTAATTTCCCCGAGATTATGGGTAGGTTGTACTCACCAGACCTCCCAGAGGTCCCCTCGTCGGCCGACTTCCTCTTTACTTCTGTCTGACTGGCGATTGGAGTCCCGTCCCGGACCCGACTCCGGGGAAAACGGGAGACACCTCAACGGGGTGTTACGGCCGATTACTCACCGGTTCCCCACAGTCCGGTCCACGTCGAGGACTCCTGCCTGGCTCGCCAATTTTGTCAGAAAACGACAGACACGGGTTCGGTTGTCCAGTAGACAGAAGTTTTTATTGGGCACGTTTGCAAAGGTGGGTCCCTCCCGCAGCAATGGAGGAACCCCGAAGCAAGGTCTGACAGGTTTTTATACCCCTATCTGTCCTCCCCCTCCTACGAGGGCTTGGCTCACAATCTCACCTTTTTTACCGCCCCGGAGCGCCGCTAATTAACCGCAAAACCGCAGACATTCCACTTTCCGAATCCAATCAGCGCAATACACATTCCAATCCCCACTTGACCCGACAGCCGCCCCCTGCCGTTTCTCTTCACTCTGGTGCGAACGTGCCTTTTGCCTGCAGTCTTTCCTCCCTCCTGCCGTCCCTCTCCACTCTGGTGCGAGTGTGCCTTCTGCCCATCCTCCCTCCTGCCACCCCCCCAAGGCTGCCCCATGGTGCACAGCGCTCTCCCCTAGCAAACATGGTTCGTTTGAGGCCCTCACTTCTCCCTGCCTTCTCACAAGGAGAAGACCTGGCAGATGGACAGTCCCAGGCACACACACTGTACATTGCCTCAGGCATAGTTTTCAGTGTGTCTCACAGAAGAATCAGCTCTGTTTGCTTAATTCTGGGGGAACACATTTATGTTTGCTGGTTTCTAGTCCTTAGTATTTTGTTATGTCTTTTTATTTCTGCAACCTTCCAGGTAAAATGGCAAGAATGCAGGCAGAAATTTTGCCTTGATAATGTGTTTAGCATTGCATAAATATGGATTGCTCTCTTTATAAGTGATGACTTTTTGTGATAATGTGCTTCATTTATGATGATCATTTGGTGATGTTGAATCATCTTCTAATCAGGACTTCTTCCAAAGCTGTATTTGTGGTTTTTCTTTTGGCAGCTGCTTACAGAGTCCTGACAGTCTGCCATTAATCAGTACCTAATATATTACAACAGAATAGACAAAGATGGAGGCTTCAAATGACAAAAAGGGAAAATCTATGGTTATTTCTTTCTGTTTGCCTTGGCCACTGTGAAATGTCAAAGAAGAGAGGCAAACTTCTGCTTTAACTTAATATCAGCAGATGTTATATTGGAACAAAATCTTTTGCTAGAGGAATTATTCATCTATGTGTTTCTATTATTAAAAAAAAAAAAAAGAGTTTCCTTCGACTTCTGGTGGCTTCACAAACATCTATAGTTTTCCTGCAACAACATTGTAGTGGTGTGCTGTTGCCTTCTCCCAGAATGACTTTTTGAACTTCCAAGTCTAATCCAGCAATCTGTGATTCTCTAGATGTCTCCTGTCCGTGTATTAATTCAGATCCGACCCCAGGCAAGGATTGTCATCAGAAACCTTAAAGGCTCAAAGTTTTCCACAAATGTACTTTGATGAGGTGCATGTGTTGAAGTAAAATCTTTGGTGGAGGTGGGAGGCAATGTCTATCACACACATATGGCATATACTGTACATATACAATATGTATATGGCATTTTTTCACTCCGGTAAAACAGGGATAGTATACCCATCAACAGGAAACCTATATATATAAATTCCCCTCTCACTCCTATGGGTGGTACATGTCTTCCTCAGTCTCGGGTCCTCTGCCAGAGGCCTGGGAGTTTGAGGGTTCTGCACAGGATCTGAGCTGTTCCTAGCACTGCACTCTTCTGGACAGAGAGCTCTGATGTTGTTCCTGGGATCTGTTGGAGCCACTCTCTCACCTTAGGAGTCACAGCCCGAAGTGCTCCTACCACCACCGGGACCACTTTGGCCTTTACTTTCCACATCCTCTCTATTTCCTCCTTCAGGCCCTGGTACTTCACCAGCTTTTCATGCTCCTTCTTCCTGATGCTGCTATCACTTGGCACTGCTACATCTATCACTACTGCTGTCTTCTGGTCTTTGTCTACTACCACGATGTCTGGTTGATTGGCCAGTACCTGCCTGTCTGTCTGGATCTGGAAGTCCCACAGGATCTTAGCCTGTTATTCGTCACAATCTTCTGGGGAATCTCCTATCTGGACTTGGGGGGGGGGTCTATCCCATACACTGTGCAGATGTTCCTGTACACATTGCCAGCTACTTGGTTGTGCCATTCAGTATATGCTGTTCCTGCCTGCATCTTTCACCCTGCCACTATGTGTTGGACTGAGGCCTCTTTGCACAATCTGCACCTTGGGTCTTGTCTAGTGTGGTAGACTCCTGCTTCTATGGATCTGGTGCTTAGTGCTTGTTCTTGTGCTGCTATGATCAGTGCCTCAGTGCTGTCTTTTAGTCCGGCCCTTTCCAGCCACTGATAGGATTTCCCAATGTCAGCCACCTCAGCTATCAGTCGATGGTACATCCCATGCAGGGGCTTGTCTTGCCATGGTACTTCCTCCACTTGAACTTCCTCCCCTGTCTGCTGCTGCCTCAGGCATTCTCTCAGCAGCTCATCTTTGGGTGCCATCTTACTGATGCACTCCTGGATACTCTGGGTTTCATCCAGGACAGTGGCTTTGACACTCATCGGACCCCGCCCGCCCTCTTTGCGGCTGGTGTACAATCTCTGGGTGTTGGACTTGGGGTGGAAACCTCCGTACATTGTGAGGAGCTTCCGGGTCTTCACATCAGTAGCATCCATTGGCCAGCTCCTTTGGCCAGCTCACTATACCAGCAGGGTATCTGATGACTGGCAGGGCATACATGTTGATGGCATGGATCTTGTTCTTCCAATTGAGCTGGCTCTTCAGGACCTGTCTTATCCTTTGGTGGTACTTGGATGTTGCTGTCTTCCTTGCCTCCTCATCATGGTTCCCATGTGACTGTGAGATACTAAGATATTTATAGATGGTCTCTATGTCTGCCACTGGTAGTTCCACTCCATCGGTCTTAACTACCTTCCCTCTCTTTACTATCATCCTGCCACACTTCTCCAGTCCGAATGACATCCCAATGTCCTCGCTGTAGATCCGTGTCAGGTAGATCAATGAGTCGATGTCTCATTCACTCTTACAGTTTGATGTCATCCATGTAGAGGAGGTGGCTGATGGTGATTGATGTGATGGAATGGAATTATGAAGGCCAAGCTCAGGGAAATAAACATTTTCTTAGCTCACCAGAACCACGTGGGAGGAACAAGAGAATGAGACTGGCACCACCCTGAGGAATTCACACTGTTGTGGCTGGAGGACTTTGGGAACTGGGGTTTTAGTCTGGGAAGATTCTTGCTAGAGGTTTTAGCTAATAAACATAGCTGGACTGAATTGGCATTGTCTCTTGGAGTTCCTTGGGCTAGGCCTGACATTCCACTCTTGAACTTATACCTGTATCCAGTCCTTGTGATTATCTGGCTGAGGGAGTTTAAGCCTATGAAGAACAGCAGTGGGGACAGTGCATCACCTTGGTATATGCTGCACTTGATGGCCACTTGTGTGAGGTGTCTTGACTTGACTTGTTGACTTCCAGTGTTGCCTTCCACAGTCCCATTGAGTTCTTGAGGAAGGTCCTTAGTGTCCTGTTGACTTGGTGTAGTACCAGGCATTCACAGATCCATGTGTGTGGCATTGAGTCATAGGCTTTCCTGTAGTCAATCCAGGCTGTGCTCAGATTGGTCTGCCTAGACTTTGAGTTTTGGCCGAGTGCTCTGTCTATAAGCAACTGGTGTTTTGAGCCTCTGGTGTTGATCCAAAGCTGTGCTCATGTACTGGGTCATATGGTCTTGTAGCTTGGCAGCTAGGATGCCTGATAGAACTTTCCATGTTGTGGGGAGGCAGGTTATTGGCCAGTAGTTGGATGGTGCTATTCCCTTGTGAGAGGGTCTTTCATGATCAGCACTGTCCTTCCTTGTTAACACAGTCTGGGTGGGAGCCTGCTGCTAACAGCTGGGTCATCTGTACTGCTAGGTGTTCATGTACTGCTGTTAGTTTCTTTAGCCAGTAGGTGTGGATCATGTCTGGGCCAGGTGTTGTCCAGCTCTTCATGTTCTTGACCTGCAGTTGGATGTCTGCTACTGTGATGGCGACTGGTTTCTGTTCTGGGAGATTGCTGTAGTCTGCTTTCAGGTCCTGTAGCCACTTTGCATTGGTGTTATGTGTCTTTTCTTTCTCCCATATGTTCTTCCAGTACTGTTCAGTACTGGATCATCAAAACAAATCAGAGTTCTCACCTGAGGCACAAATGATCAAGTTCAAACTATCCTACTTCAGACCTAGCTCTCTGGAGAGGGCTCCAATGCAGAGAAGGGTGAAAGGAAAGAGAAAAGGACAACTAGCAGCAAGGTGGATAGACTCAGTTACAGTGGATGGATGTATTGTTGGAAGATCTGAAGCACAAGGTTAGGGACAGATTATAATATAGAAAATCTATTTATGTGGTCACTAAAACTTGATGGCACATCAATCAGATCTAGAATCAACTCATGTGTATCAAAAGCAAAATTCATCTTATGTTGCAGCCAGCAGATCAGAACAGTGGCTTTTGCTTTCATGCAAATATCACAACAGCAGCAACAACAAATCCTGAATTTCTGCAGCAGTTTGTTTCATGGAGATTATTGGTTATTTCCAAGTATTTTTCAAATAAAATATGATGTCTTTTAAAGTCCCATGATCCCTTTTCCTAAAAAAAAATATTTTTCAAATAAATTTTATTGGACCTACCTCTGCTCCAATTTTCAGCCTAGCAAGAATACAAATTAATCTTTTTCAAGGAAACATTATGTCCCTCTCCACATTCCATCAGAGATCTGGCTTTCAGCACAGAGGAAACATGCAAATAGTAAGTAACAAACACGTTCAGTTTTTCTTCTCATGTATATGGCAAAAAATAAATTTTAAAAAGTTGGCAGAGTTTCTTTAATAATCTCATTTATTCCACAAACCTAGCTTTTCTTTAGCTTGCTTAATTCTATTTGCCCTCCACAGCTCTCTGCTCATGTTGTCATTTCACCTTTACTTATTTAGGGTTCTCTTTATCTTTTCTTCCTTTCAAATCTGGGCTGTCATCAACCTCTGCCAATTCTTCCTTTGTGGCATCATCTGTTCCCTGCAAACTCTTAAACCCTGCTCTGGTTCCTCTTTCATTTTTCCCTTCCTGGCCTCCAGGTATCTCATGTTACCCTTACAAATCCTTTGTGAAAGGCTACTGTAAAAGTCACTGCCAGGCCACGCGGATTTTATCTAGTCTTTTTTTCTTTTTTCTTTTTCATTACCCTGGACACAGTCAAGCTTTTCATAATGAAATATGATGGCTTGGAACTCAGCATCTGTGCATCCTTGAAGATATCTAAACTCTATTAGACACTCCATAGGCTGTGGATACTCTATGGCTTGAAACAAAGAAAATGACACCATCCCTCCATTTCTGTGGACATAATCAACTGGAGTCATAGTTGCTTTATCACTCTGTATTTTACTGGCAGAAGGGGCATTTCTCTGGGAGGGTCAAAGTCAAGTTGGGACCACAACTGAATGATTGAAGCCCTACCCCTTTTTTAAAGGGCAGGATTTCAATCATGTGCTTGTAGCCACCATCTTACTTTTTCAACCCCAGTGGCCCAGATCGACAGTGGGGCCAGCAGGTATTGTCCCTCATAGGGTATCTTCCAAAGCTTGCCTTAGTCTGCCCTAATGAACTGGTGAGCTGCAACTGACCACACAAAATAAAACCTAAACCAGTAAACAATTGTTTGAAAGATCAAAGAAAAGTAGCACAGGTGAAGAAGCCTAAAACCATCTTTTTTAAAAAATGGAGAAAAACAATATACTAACAGAAGGGCCTGAAATGGCTCCAGAGAGCCAAAGGTCTTTGCCTGGCACTGAAACTATAACAACTTAGGCTCTTGATGGATCTTTCCTGGGCTCTTGTCTATAAGATTTTATACCACTTTATACCACTTAATACCACTTTATACCACTTAACACTTTATACCATTTACCATTCCTTAGATGAAAGGGAACCTGGAATCAGAGCTTTAAGTGCTGTCTCAGGTTTGGGCAGGGATGTACAAATAATACAGCTTGTTAATTGTGCAGAAGGATAAATTCTCTGCAGGGATGGGTAAATCTATTTTTAATCTGGGTCACTTTTGTTTTACTTAATGCAGTTGCATGCCCTCATCAATTCATATTAAGGTGCATGTGTGCATTATACATATGCATAGCACTGTGCAAAAGTTTTAGGCAGGTGTGAAAAATGCTTTAAAGTAAGAATGCTTTCAAAAATATATATTGTAATGGTTTATGTTTATCAATTTACAAAATGCAAAGTGAGAGAACATAAGAAAAATCTAAATCAAATCAATATTTGGTGTGACTACCCTTTGGCTTCAAACCAGCATCAATTCTTACACTTGCACACTTTGTACACTTGCACAAAGTCAGGGATCTTGTAGGATTAGAGCCAGGTGTGCGATTAACCAATTATACCAAGCAGGTGCTAATGATCATCAATTTCATATGTAAGTTGAAACACAGTCATTAACTGAAACAGCTGTGTAGGAGGCTTAAAACTGGGTGAGGAACAGCCAAACTCTGCTACTAAGGTGAGGTTGTGGAAGACAGTTTCATGTCACAGGTTATACACCATGGCAAGACTGAGCACAGCAACAAGACACAAGGTAGTTAGACTGCATCAGCAAGGTCTCTCCCAGGCAAAAATTTCAAAGCAGACTGAGGTTTCAAGATGTGCTGTTCAAGCTCTTTTGAAGAAGCACAAAGAAATGGGCAATGTTGAGGACCGTAGATGTGGTGGTTGGCCAAGGACACTTAATGCAGCAGATGAAAGACATATCATGCTTATTTCCCTTTGACATCAGGCAGTGCTATCAGCACAGAACTGGCAGAAACCAGTGGGACCCAGATATACCCATCTACTGTCTGAAAATGTCTGGCCAGAAGTGGTCTTCATGCAAGAATTGCGCCCAAAAAGCCATACCTCTGACATGGAAACAAGGCTAAGCGACTCAACTATGCATGAAAACATAGGAACTGGGGTGCAGAAAAATGGCAGCAGGTGCTCTGGACTGATGAGGTTTGTTTGCTGAAGAGTGTCTGCAGGCAACAGTGAAACATGGTGGAAGTTCCTTGCAAGTTTGGGGCTGCATTTCTGCAAATGGAGTTGGAGATTTGGTCAGGATCAATGGTGTCCTCAATGCTGAGAAATACAGGCAGATACTTATCCATCGTGCCATATCATCAGGGAGGCGTGTGATTGGCCCCAAATGTATTCTGCAGCAGGACAATGACCCCAAACATACAGCCAATATCATTAAGAACTATCTTCAGTGTCAAGAAGAACAAGGAGTCCTGGAAGTGATGGTTTGGCCCCCACAGAGCCCTGATCTCAACATCATTGAGTCTGTCTGGGATTACATGAAGAGACAGAAGGATTTGAGGCAGCCTACATCCACAGAAGATCTGTGATTAGTTCTCCAATATGTCTGGAACAACCTACTTGCCACGTTCCTTCAAAAACTGTGTGCAAGTGTACCTAGAAGAATTGATGCTGTTTTGAAGGCAAAGGGTGGTCACACCAAATTTTGATTTGGATTTCTCTTCTGTTAAGCTCACTTTGCATTTGGTAAATTGATAAACAAACAATTACAATACATATTTTTGAAAGCATTGTTACTTTACAGCATTTTTTCACACCTGCCTAAAACTTTTGCACGGTACTGTATTTAGTATACTGTAGATCAAATAAAGATGCATAATGTATTCAGTAATGTATATAATACTGCTTTACATTTTAATATATCTTTAAGTACATGTTTTAATATGTATTTAAATGTGTATCTCATTTCCAAATAGCAGTATCTATCCAAATGATGTAAAACGTGATGAGAGAAATGCAAATGTGACAGATGTTGCTATATTCTGACCTTGCAAATAATATTATTGCGAGATAGGAGGGAAGGGCTTTTCTGTCAGGCCTTGTGATCTTTCTAATGTTTTTGTTGTTGTCATTAAAGCTAAAATAGTGTGATTGTGGGGAGGCTGGGGAAGGTAGACATAAACAATTCACAGACAGAAGGCAAGTCCACTGGAAAGCAGTACTAATTGGCCAAATGTTCACTTCTGTCCATCTATTTGCCAGAAAGAGTTAAGTGTTGTCAGTTGTCTGCAAGCTTTGTAGACTATCAAAGAAATAAATATGTTCATACTCAGAGCACCCTAATATCTAAATAGATCTGAAAATAATCAACATCTATCTCAGGAAGATTCAGAAGACTTGGGAGAGATAAAGGCTGGTCTGAAAAATCCATCTGATCTTGATTCACTGAGCAATTGTGGAATGTTCTTTCATGTCACACTTTTACTGCCTGATCATTCACGTTATCATTTTCTCTAAGTTAAGTTTCAAGTGTAGTTGGTAATTTGATGTCATCTAACATTCCACTGTGGAGGATTTTTTTTCCTAATATTTTCAGAGGGTGGCCCTTCATCTTATGATGTAGAAATTTAATCAAAAATTAGTTTTCAGGACTAAGTGACTCATTGGCCTTATTCTTATGAGGTAGAAATATCACCAAACCTGAATAGACCAGGCAGAATATCAACACTTCTTTTTGTATGAGAAAATATATTTTGGGGAAATGTGGGGGAGAATTTCACTCCACAACTAAGTGATTAGCTACTCTAGTTAATATCTATTAAATTATGATGTTGAATAAAATGCTGGAGAGAACAGCTGCTCCACATTAAGAATCTTTTTTTCCTTTTGCTGTCCCAATGAACTCAAATGGAAATAACAGCAGCCAATATGTTAACAATATAGCTGATTGGGGGGAAAAATAAGAATTTTCCAAACAACTATATCTGTTGCTTCCAGAATTATGATACTGCAGCTATTTCAAAGCTAAGATATATATTTTAGATTAGAGAAGGGATACAAAGTGATACACACACACGCATGCACACACAGAACACACACAGAATGTATACGTGTGTGAGTGTGTGTGTGTGTGTATACCCCAAACAGGTAAGTCTGTACAGAATTTCAGTTCAGCTAAAGTTTACTTAACTCAAAGCCAGTTCAATGTACAATGTCAAATAGATTTTCTTGATGTTATATTTGAAGTAGGGTATCAAAATAACAAATGATGCATTTCTCTGGGGAAAGATCCTATGAGTTTCAGCTTCCATACTATCCACATAAGTGAATCTCTGCTCCTATGAAAGCAGGAAATCCACTACAAGAGCAATACATCTGCAATATTTAAATGTACCCTTTAAAAACATCAGTTCAAACTATTTCAGATGGAGTCTTATGAACCAATCTCTAATTTTTTACACTAGTCCCCTACAACATTTTTCAGTTGAACCACCCATTTTCCTCTACTGTGTACATTGCTATACATTCTCGTTCTAATTTCTTCCACATTGTATTCTGTAGATTTGGCAGATGTATTTTATGATCTTAAAACATCCTCATTAACATTTAAGGAGAGGAGAGGAAAAGATTTTTATAAACGTTGTGTGTGTACCATCCTGATCTACATGTATGCTGTTTTCCTAAACTGCAACTGTGTTAATGGAATCTAAATTTTCATATATTTTTTTTTAATACCTAAGGGGTTTTTTTTCCCTTCTAGATGAACAAGATATACAGAACCTATATTCATGAGATACTTTTGAAAAGGCATCCTCAATTTCAATATATTAAATACAAGCCTCAATATAATTGCATTTTTTTCTCCATAAAGCAGACCTTGAAAATATAGCAACCTTATACAAATATTTTAAAATATATGGAGAACATATTTTTAATTTTGCTTCTAAGCCAAGAGTTGGGTTACTTGCTACCCTTCAAACAGTTTGGACATCAATACCTTCAGTCTATGACAGTTGCAAAGAATTGTGCAAATTACAGTATAAAACATCTGGAGGATACTGGATTGCCTACCCCACTTTTATCTATGACTTTCCTCTGCAGATGATGAATGTCTCTGTTACTTCATTGTTCGGAAGTGGACAATCTCATAGCATCAGGTGTTGGCATCAGGATGGGATAGAAGCCAGGTTATCTCCCAGGGGGATTTTTCTAGGACAGGAAGAAAGGTCAAGTTGCTCTTCTTACAGTCTATTTTTATGTACCTCAGATGTTAAGCTGTGTAATTTAGCTTTCTTGAGTTCTCCTTCCTGAGTGGGGGTTTCTAGCCATGGAATGATCAGACCCTGACATCTAGGGTCTGTTGATAGGAGATAATGGCACTTGCTTCTGTAGCACTGATATTGCCCTGTTGTCATAGTCTTGCAAATCTTAGCACACTATTCAAGTCTGGTTCCAGTCATGAAGTATAATGTTATCTTGCATGATACATATCCAATGAAATGCCGGGAAAATTATGAAGACCTTGTGAGTTAAACAAATATATCAGCTATGATGGTAGAGCCATTTCACACTCTCTTGGGTCTGGAAACAAAGAGGGAAGTCTTTGTATGCTTACATTTGCACATGTGTGACTTTTTTTTTTTTTTATCTGCACTCAGTCGTTACTGACTCTGCAGTGACTGCTTTGGACGAGTCCTTTGCAGTTTTCAAGGCAAGGTGTTTTGGAAGTGGTTTGCCAGTGCCTCCTTCCTAGAGCAGAGCTCAGCTGGCAAGTGCAGGAGGCGGGGTTTCCGTTGCTTCGCGCCTTTTTTCGGGTGTACGCGGGTTGCACGCTACCGGCAACTGCTCCCGTCTCCTTTTGCAAGGCGCCGCCAGCATTTTTCCTCCCACTGAAGTGAGAGTACCCATTTATCTACTCACGTGAGTTTTCGAACTGTTGGGTTGACAGGAACTGGGGAGGAAACAGGAGATCACCCTGCTAATGCGAAGGCTGGGCTCGAACCGCTGAAGTATCGACCATTTCTGGCTGGCAACTTTCAGTGTCATTATATCCTGTATTTGTATCCAGAAGGATAATGAGATTTTTATCTAGGCACCTTATCCTGGTGCTTGACTCATCTATGTGTACTAGAAATAAGGAATAACCTTCTGAAAAAGATATGCTGTGTATAATGTATAGAAAACACAACTGCTGACTTTACTTCTGGCTATTTATTCCACCTTCTGATTTCAAGGCATTTAAACTACAGAACATGCATAGGTTTGCTTCAGAAGGAGGGATGAATATGTAAAGGTTTATCTGTGCCCAAAGTCCTGACCCTCAAACAAATGCACTCATTTATTATTTATTTGTTCAAAGGAATCAAATTCCCAAGGGAATAAGAAAACAACACACTATCCTTCCTGGATATCCTCATCAGCAGAGGAAACAGCAGCAAATTAGAAACACAAGTCCATCAAAAAACAACCCACACTAACCAAGTGCTCCATTACCAAAGTAACAACCCAACTTCCCACAAGAAGAGCTATGTAAGAACATTATTCAGATGAGCACAAATGCACTGCAGCAACCCACAGCACCAGAAGAAGGAAACAGACCAACTATACAACATCTTTCAACAAAATGGATACCCACACAACTTTATCAAAAAGTGCCTGATCACTCAACCACTATGGCACAATCAACATAAGCTATGAAAAGGATAACACTATCATACATGAAAAACAAACAAACAAACAAAAAAACCAGACAGCATCACTGGAGCACACAAACCAACTAAAACCCTCTAAAACAGCTTAAGTAAACCAAAAGACCCAGTTGTCCAAGAAGGAAAAATAGGAGTCATCTACAACATGCAATGTAAGGACTATAACAGCCACCATGTAGGACAGACAGGCATAAGACTAGCAGAGTGCATCCATGAACACCAGCTAGCAGTCAAAAGACACAATGAAAACTTCTTAATCTCACAACACATGGACAGAAATCAACCACAGTTTCATCTGGGAAACTGTGAGCATCCTAGACCAAGCTAAATCCAAAAACACTAGGGAATTCCTGGAAGCTTGGCATCCAGACAAATCAGCCATCAATAGACACGTAGAAATAAACCGTATTTACACACCATTGAAAAGAGGCAATGAAAAAGCTAAGAAGGAAACAAAAAGACCAGAAAACATCCTCTCCAGCAGCCAACACCCAGATAAGCAGGGATTAACAGCAGACAAACACTCAAGCAGAAAACAAACCCTAATTAAGGAACTGCCATGGAGAAAACCACACTCCCTCCAAAAATGGCAGGGCAAGCTACTGTATATAAACAAGAAGCAAACCCCACATTTACTCGCACTGATTATGTTACCTAGTTGGGTAATGAAATGTCTGCAAGTAAACAATCAAGCTCGGAGAGCACCAATGGCCCCACAGTTCAACCCTGAGCTACATATTCTTTTCTATTGGACTCATTTATTGTGGCTCTGATCATTAGAGCTTACCGTCAACATTTAGAATCATCTAGTTTGACAGATGCATTTGACCAGGTGAGAATTGATCAATATACTACAGATCAAGCACTGCTTTCCCCAAAGGATTTTCTTAAGAACAGATTGTGCAATGAGGTTTCTGTATGTATACAATCAATGGGCCACAGCCCACATATTCAAAGCTAATGTTTTTCAATGTAACTCTTATTCACTGCTAAAACCAAGTTTAAGGTGTGAATGAATGAAGAGGATTTAATTTTCTCAGCCTATTTAATATCTGATGGGATTATTGTTTCTGTATCCAATGATAGCTTTATCATAATGAAAACCTTAGACTTATTCAAAATTATCTATTTTTATAATGCAAGTGAGGTGGCATGGCTCAGAAGTGTGGCATAGTGGGGATTCTTTCATCTGTAGAAATAGTTTCCATTAGTCCAAAGGCACCATTTTAGATAAAGCCCATTGTTTTTAGCCTTTCCAAATGAAATGAATGAATATATAATGAAAATACCTTATACCACTTACCACTTCAAGAAATGGTATGATTTTTGACTCCAGATGGGTGGTGTTTTAAAATATTGATTTTACTATTTAAGTTATTATTTTGGTTTTTGGATTTAATTCTTAAACTTCACCTAGAGTCACCTCAGTGAGATGAGCAGCTTATAAATTGCTTAGATAGATAGATAGATAGATAGATAGATAGATAGATAGATAGATAGATAGATAGATAGATAGATAGATAGATTTGTTGTTGTTGTTGTTCAGTCATTAAGTCGTGTCTGACTCTTTGTGACCCCATGTGTAAGATTTGCCCCGTTCGACAGAGAAACTCTCGTGACACGTGTGGTTCACAAAGAAGGTTTACTCATGCGTAACGTAGTAGTCACAAGCAAAGCCAGGACTGGCTTGGTACAATTGCATCACTTGTTATATTCCCCCCTTCCCGCGCTTTTTTCCGCCCCGCGATCACGTTGCTGCTGCGGATTATTGGCCCCCCCAATAATCCCCCTTGATTGTCCATGATGGCAGGTTCGGTCAGGGTCCATTGTCCTTGATGGGCAGTCCCCCCCCGGCTTGGGTTGGTCCCTCCCCGTTACGTGCAAGCCCGCGGGTTCTGTGCTGCGCGCGATCTTGTTTCGCTGCCTGCGGCCCCGTTCATTGTTGGCTCGCGCCGTTATCAGTTTATAGTTAAACGCTTCCGCTGTGGTTTTCCGGTTTGGCTGGGCGCAGGTGGCCCGTTAATTAGCGGCGCTTTCAGTTCCTCTTTTCCTCGCTAGCTACCGCCGGTGGAGTTCGCTGGCTACGAGCTTCCCCGAAGCCCCGTGCTGACCGAACCTGACACCATGAACCATATCGTGCCAGGCCTTCCTGTCCTTCACTGCCTCCCTGAGTTTGCTCAGTTTCATGCTCATTGCTTCAGTGATGCTATCTAACCATCTCATCCTCTGCCGTCCCCTTCTCCTTTTGCCTTCAATCTTTCCCAGCATCAGGGTCTTTTCCAAAGAGTCCTCTCTTCGCATTAGGTGACCAAAGTATCTGAGCTTGAGCTTCAGTATCAATCCTTCCAATGATCAGTCAGTGTTGATTTCCTTTAAGATTGACTGGCTTGACCTCCTAGCAATCTCTACCCTCCTAGGCCTTACAAGGTGATACAGCCATGTAAACAAGACTTTGATGCTCAGTCCTTACCACAGGTGAAAGTCTTAAAGTTTGTAAAGTGGCAAACAGCCTTTGCCTCCCCCCCAAACATTCTTGCATTCATTGAGATTAGGTGCTGCCTCAGTGTAGCTGCTCCTTTTCTGATTGCTGCCAAGCTTCAGGCCAAACTCCAAGCTCTGCTCTTAAACAGTGTTGCTCTTGAGCACCAGCTGAGCTTCCAAGCCAGGTTCCAGGCAGGAATCAAGCCAAGATGGGCTGCTTACTGTAGCTGGTGGTCCTGGCAGCTGACTGACAGACCTCTTGTTTGCCTGTAACAGTTGCACTTGCCCGGACTTTGTTTCCCACTGCCTCATCCACTTGCTGTCTCCTTCTTATCTCCTTTTCTCCCACCCACCCACCAACCCACGCAGTGTTAGCTTTCCATTTTCTAGACAAACGGCATGGGTGGGGTGGGGTATGTTAACCTGTCTGCCTATGGATGTTGGCACATTCCTGAAAACGTCAGGGTGTGATTCAACTAGCCAGCTGGACACGTTCTTGCACCAGTCAGCTACCTGGGTGTGGCCAAATGACTAGTGGGACACTGGCATGGATGCCTGTGGATGAGTCTGTGGTGGTCAGTCCATTTCTCCCAGCAAACTGAAGGATGGGGAGGATTTAGCCCTTCTTCTCTCAGGTTTCTGAGCTTGCAAACTTCTATGTCCCTTTGGGGAATGGGATAAGCTGAGCCTAGCCTTGTGGGGCTGTGGGGTGAGAAGTGTTTCTGCACAGCTGCAGCTGCTTCGGGATTTTCAGTGCTGCTTTTCCCAAGTGCAGAGAACAATTTTAGCTTCACTTCTCTCTTCTTCCCAGTCATATCTGAGAGTTGTGAAAGGATATATAAATGTCCTTCACAATTTTCTTCGGACTGGTAATTTTATTTTGAAACTATCTATTTTGTCTCTTTACAGAGCAAGTGCATGCCATCTTTTTATCCTCCTGGAGCCTTGTATTTTCTTTTTGGATTTTTTTCTTGCTTAATTCATTTGGAATTCTATATTCCCTGACCTAAACAGCTCTGCAGTTTATCTCTTCCAATAATAAATGCTTGCATTTTAAGATGTAAAAATTAAAATATTTTTGTACATTTTGTCTTTTTTTCTTTTAAAATAAATTTTGATTTTGTTTTTTTCTTATGAGATTGGTCTACCTCCCAAAAAAGGACCGCATCCTCCAGCCATATACATATATACTATATAGTACAAAGCTGGCATTACATAAATTATTTCAGTTTTTTGCATTTTTATATTTTAAACATAATAAAGGCAGCATAGGTGGTGAGAACTTGCTCTCTTAGACACACCAGGGGACTCCAGATGAAGTATGCTCTGGAAGATAAGTAGTGGCATCAGGAACTACCAAGCCACAGCCCCAAAGAAGTAGATGACCGATGTCTAAAGGCTTAGGAAATTTCTGGGAGGGAAATTTGAGTTTTCCAGTATTCTAGGCTATGGGCTTAGCAGCCACATGACTTTGCTGTTATACTATGAATGGATTATGATGCAAAATCTTTGCTTCCATTCTGATTTTGCAGCACACCTTTTGGTAAATCATTTCAGATCTAAGGCAAAAAATAATTGGCTGTGGTTTAGAAGTTAAAGGATGAATGAATTGACTGTTTTCCTTGATGGTATTAATGGTAATTACTCTGACGTTTGACTGAAGCCCTTTATTTCCAGCCAACTTAGCCAAAAATAAAAATAGGAGGAGGGGGGCAGGGATGGGGATACTTGGAATAGAAACATGAGGCAGACTTTAGAATCATTTCTGAAGCTTTTCAGAGTTGATGAAAGAACATCAGGCATCAATCTCTAAAATTACATAGAATATTTTAAAAACATTGGTGGAGTCAGAATAAGCACTCTTTTCATTTGGCACCCAGCTGTTTGGATGGATTTGTCCTCTTGGAAATAACAGCAAAATGTTGCTTAAAAAAAACAACAACCCTTAATAGAGATTCATGGTTTCAGCCTATCACATTAAGCAAGTACATTTATTTGGATTAAGTCTTTCAGTAAGATATGTCTATTACTGAAATGTAAGATGATGATGATGATGATTTAATTTAAATTCCAAGAGCAAATTAACAAACATTAAAATATATGCAACAGTTAAAGATATAAAATATTATATGCAAAAGAAAAGCAACCAAAGCTGCAAGGAAGGTGTAAGAGTTGCTGCATTCATCGCCAAATAAAGACTCCATGAGACGCAGGCTCATACAAAAGCCATTTACTCAGGTGTAATGCATGTGGTTACAAACAAAGCCAGGGTTGGGTTTGCACAGGTTACATAGCATTTTATAGTCTCCCTGTTTCCTCCTGACCACCCCTGACCGCCCCTGCCCATCTTTGCCCATCCCTGGCTCGCCCCTCACCCCTGGCTCTCCCTGCCTCAGGCCGATGGCAGGTTCAGCCAGGGTCCTTTGTTTTCGGCTGTCTTGCTTGCGTGGCAGGTCCTGTGAGGCTGATTCATGACTACGCTTGATGGGTGGTTGAGCGCGGCTTGAGCTGCGGAGGTCTTTGTTTCCATTGTCGGCTGCTTGCCTGCGGCAGCTGGGGGAAGTCCCGCTTGTTACAAAGTAATTGACTCCTGCCACAGGTTGATTGCCGCCACCTGTCGGCAGTTTACTTGCAGCTTTGCGCTTCCTCTTTCGATCGCCTGTGCCTGAAGGCAGGGAAACTGACTAGGCGCGTTTGAAATTAGCTAGGCGGAATGGCGGCTAGCTTGAATGGCGTGTGCTGAGCCAGGCTGAACCTGACAGAAGGCACCAGCCAATTCCTATAAGCTGAAGCTACAGATAAAAATTTTGCCACCACCCTTGGTACATCTAAAATTGTTCACTTAAAAAGAAAGCCGTGATCTCTTCATTGTGAAGGAGATTAAAATGTCTAATAAATAATAATAATAATTTATTAAATTGATATGCCACCCAACTCCCAGTGATTCGGGGTAGTTTACAAATTGTTAAAAGCATTAAAAGAAGAAAACAACACAAAACAAAAAAAGAACAAAGATGGCAGAGATTGCAAATCCAGGTGGGAGCAAAGAATAAGAAGAAAAGGGGGCTTCAATCATGGTCACCAAAGGTCTGGGCAAACAGCCAGGTCTTCAGGGCCCTTTGAAACACCAATAGGGTGAGGGGCATTTGAATCTCAGGGCAACCTCATTCCAGAAGGTAGATGCTGCTACAGAGAAGGTGCACTTCCAAGGGTCCTGATAGATGGAGTTACATCTATAATAACTGGAGTTACAAGTTCTGACCTTCACTGGATACAAAGTTCTAATAAACAGTTTAATAGAACGTGAGATATGAATTCAAGCTGTGTATATGTACATATACAAATATGATTTTCATATGTGAGATTGAAATATCTTCCAGTTGTCACCCTGATGGGCAGAGTATTGATTCAGGCCAGAAGAAAAAATGCCTTCCATGCAGAGTATGCATTATCTTAAAAAAATAACTAGGGAGCCTCCAGGCAGATGGGACAACTACTGTGATAAAGATGGGAAATTATGACCCTCTCCAATTAAATATCTAAGTCCTGGAACCTCTGCCTGAATTCTGCAAAGGTTTTATTGAGGCCTAAACTAAGAAAAGTTGCTATTGACAGACCTGGGCCAGTTTGCTTTCACGGGTTAGATTCAAATCTATCATTCAGGGTAAGATGAACCAAAGAGGTCCTCCAAAGAATTTGCTTCACCTTAAGGGGCATAGTCTTGCACAGGGCCCAAAAGAGATGCAGCCCAATTCTAATCATCTACAGCATGAGAGGTCAAGTGAGGGTGTGTGCTAGTGTTTTTATAAGTTTAGATTGATTCTTCCTATAAACACACACAAGCTCAGATACTTTGGTCACCTAATGCGAAGAGAGGAGTCTTTTGGAAAAGACCCTGATGCTGGGAAAGATTGAAGGCAAAAGGAGAAGAGGACGGCAGAGGATGAGATGGTTAGATAGCATCACTGAAGCAATGAGCATGAAACTGAGCAAACTCAGGGAGGCGGTGAAGGACAGGAAGGCCTGGCGCAATATGGTTCATGGGGTCACGAAGAGTCGGACACGACTTAACGACTGAACAACAAGCATTCCACAGAGCAACATGCTCTGATGTTTGGCCTTGAATAGTTTAATGCAGCTGAGACAAACTGATTCTCATGCCAGCTTGCAAATATTCCTCAGATTGTTTCAGTTTCTGGACCTTTTGAAGCAGACCTCCAGGACAATAGCCTTTATCGACAATTCAGCATCAAAAGATGGTAAGGAAAATGAAAAGCCAATAGTACTATAGATACTCAATTCATATAGAACAGATCAAGATGTTTTTCAGAAGGCTGACTGAATTTTCAGGCTAAAATCTTTAAGTTATCATTTGGTATGCAACCAAAGGAGTATGTGAAACAATGAATTGGCAGCCACAGAAATATGTGAAATGAGTTGTTAAAAAATAAGAGTGGAATCTTTCTGGCTGCAAAGACACCATTCCTCTGTTGCAGTTAAAAACCTTTCACACAATATGATAGTGAAATTTTAGCATGTCAGTATTTTACAAAGAGTTTTTTTCTAAAACCTCTAAACACATTTGCATATAGCTATGGGAGCTGAAGTGAGGAGAATGGGAGAAGTTGGTAACAGGCACAAGGAATGGAATGATGAAACTTGCTGAAGCAGAAAACAATGATTATAGAGTGCAAGAACAAGGACATGAGTATAAAAAGTATTCTCACCCATTGAAAATAGTTTCCTCATATGCTCTGCAGAATCTCAGCACTACAAATAGCAAATCAGACCTTTTTCTGCAATGCTAGATATACTGAAGAATGAGAAATGAATTAGCTCACACAGGTCTATAGCTAATTCTGGAGTGGTACAAAGACTCTGCATTGACATACCCTAAGACAGAGCTCATATTTCATTAATGTAATTCAGAGATAAATGATGCAATCAATCTAGAATTGGCAAACATGAAGACACATTCATCCTGATTTGTCATTTATGGTTGATTATTTCAGCTTAGACATAAGAAATATGTAAGATTGGAAAGAGATTCCCATATGGCTTTACAAGACTTTGGATAGAACATTTTTAAAATCTATTATTGGATTTATTTAATGCATAGCCTGTCTTTCTATTTAATTAAGTGATCAAGATGGCTAACATTAAAATGTATCTAAAAAGTTAAATTTAAAATACATAGTAAAAAATACAAACTATGCATGTAAATATTAAAATCATCTTATAATGCAAAGAGACTTTTTTCAGATTTCCTAAATTCTCAGAGATAGGGGTTAAATGTGGGTCCAAAGAGGGTGTGTTCCATAGACTGGGAGCAGCACAGGAGAAGACCCTTTCCTGCTTGCTGGAAAGGCAAGCTTCTGACAGTGGAGGCAACTTCAAGAGGGCTTCTGTGTCTGTTAACTACTGAATAGATTTGAAATTGGAGAGGAATCCCTTTAGATAACATAAGCTACAGCATCGTTCACCAACTGTTTATGTGATAATTAAAATTTCTCATTAGCTTTTGGAGCCCCATTATACTTCTGCAACGTTTGCAAGAAAACAACCAAGCCTAGAGAACCCCAAGGATTCCACAGTTCATCCCTGAGCTACAGCTATTCTCTTCTATTGACACTTCTGTCTACCACTGAAGTGATTTATGGGAAGAGACTACAACATTTGGTTCAAATCTCAGTTATCTGACTTGGCTTAACGCTCTAGATCCAAATCCTTTTGACTGCAATAGGAAATCCACAATTGACTACACCCACACATGCAAAAATGTATATGTCTGATGGAACTGGATTACATTTTCAGAAATGGCAATCCTATATGAGGTAGCGTGTGCCAGATTTCAAGAAACATATGTATGCTAGGCATGTGTGTGTCTGTGTGTGTGTGTGTGTGTATGCGCATGTGCATATATTTAACTGCCAAGCATCTTTTTATTTCTTGGTGGAAGTAGTTGGACTATGCAGACAGAACAGTCCTTCCAGTCTGGGAGTTTCCAAAACAGGATGTGTTTATCCCTCAGTGTTTTTGCAGGAGAAAATAAAGGTACTGATTAGGAAAAACTGCCAAATTTCAGAAGACATACAAGTGAAGTGATTTGTATCAGCAGCCCCCACACTGCCCTGCAAAGCACGGTGATAACAAAGCCATTTTAAAACATTCACTATGATTAGAAGCTATTATTGTCAATCATCCCCTACTCCCCCCTTTCTTCCCCAGCACTTTCCTTAAAGTTGGGATGTAGACATGGTATCTTGATATCTGTGCTCCTCCAGAATCCAAATCAACTAAACAGTTCAGATTCATATTTAACATATCTCAGACAACTTGTTCCAAATCTGTCAAAATCAGTTCAAAATCTTTAACCAAATCTGATGAGCACCCCTAGCAAGGATGGATGAGTGAATCAATCCCTTTGCAATCAATCTCACGTTTGAATGTATTTAATCATGACTCCATTCCATCCCTTGCCTTTATTAATGATGTATTTAAAATCTTATTTTTTAAAAAATAACTTTTTCCCCAGGACCCACTTTTAAGATATAAATGTTTTAGCCTACGATTAGTCAGTACATGCAAGAAATGAATTTAGTTTCTAAATTCTGAGGCATGCTGAATATTTCCCCTATCTCAGAGTGCAGTGAGGGAGTTTGGGTTCAAAAACAGGCCTTCTTTGGAATAGTACCCCTCCCCTAAGAGAGGGAGAGATTGGCTTCTTCTGTCTTAATTTTTTGGAAATTAATTAATTAAGACATCTATTCCACTGAGCTTTAGTAGGGAATGATATTCTGGGACTGTTAATGCTTATGCCAGTTTTTAATTGTGTGATTTTATTGCTTGTGTTGCATTATTTTATTGATTAGGGATTTGAATTATACAATTGTGAGCCCCCCAGAGTCTTTGGATTGAGGTAGCCATATGCATTTTAGTAAACAGAAGGAAATGTGCACAGTAGTTTAGAAGCTGTGGATAAAAGCAGACCATCTTCCTCAAGCATTCCCATTCTAGGGCTCTTCTGTTGCCAGAATATATGATGTTGGCCTGAGGATGGCCCAGCAGTTCTTCAAACTGATCCTGGTAGCCTCCCAGAAGGATTTAAAGAGCAATGGTCTTTCTTGCTAAGGTTATTTCTTAGCTTCTTTATGATGTTCAGATTTGAAGTTTAATACCTTGGAAGCTGTCCAGTCCAAGTTTATAAGATCCTTGCAGTTCCAAGATGTCTCAAGAATTCTGCTTTATAGTTAGAGTCAGGTTTGGTTTCCATGGGTGCCAGAGCCTGGTACTATTTCATTAATTTCTGATTAAATTATTTTTTTCCCTGTTGGTTTGGTTCTCAGAGAACATTTTAAATCAGCCTGGCTAACAAGTGCTAATAGCAGAGGCCTTTAGGTCTCTCTTTGGAGACCCTCCAACCATTAGAGTTTGAAAATGCCAGGAGTCATCTTAAGCAGCATATATGGGATATTGTTGTCCAAACCAGTCTAAGTCCTCAGACTCCTTGGATTTTTTCAAATGGACATGTGCCATCATCCTATCTCTCCTCCATTCTCTGAAATTTTGCCAGGCCTTCACCTTGGCCAAGTTGGACACACTACCAAACACAGTCCTGTGGGGGCATTATAAAAACATCCCTCTACAGCAGCATATATGCTCCTCTGTTGTTCTCTTTACAGGGAATCTCAGATGACATTCATCCATCCCATTTTAAAGAAATACCCTGGCAGAGAGCACAATGCTTCTTTGCTACTTCTTCTTTCCAACTGGGACTCTGATGTTTCTTCCCAGGTTACCTGATTCTGTGCCTTTTGTTGTTGTTGTTGTTCTGTTCATCGCATTTATGACTGAATATTAATGCTAATTATGATTTGTATTATTTTTTATTATAATACTATTATTATGTTATTTCATTGCATTCTGTGCCTACGTTTTACTCATATCTATAATTATAGGTCTATGTGGTTTTATGTAGTGTTTTCTGACCTAAAGGCCATAATAAAGTTTGTTGTTGTAGAGCAACGCCTACCAGTCACCTTGGCATACCAATGGCCAATTATGTTTTTCAAGGCATTCTTGAATTAGAACAAACAGCATAGCTAGAAGAGATTCATATGATTACTCAGATGGGAAGAAAGGTGCCGTTTTCTCAAATTTGTTACATTAGCAGGTCTGGCTCCAAGGTTAAGCAAAGTAGAGTAACTGCACCTCAGATTATAGATGCTACAAGACAGCAGAGACAATTTCCCATTCCTCTTCTCTTTCTTATGTTGTCCCCTGTGTTGGATTTCTCTTCTCTGTAGGAAAGGGCTGCACTGAATCAATGATGCACATTTAGACTACCAACACAACCGGTTTCTTGTGTGGAATGAGGAGGGTGGTACATCACTTGTCCTTCTCTCAGACAACAAGATGTCTTGGGCTGACCCTGCCTATCAGTGTAAAAGGAATTACAGTGTGATTAATGTGTCTATGAGATCTAATAAAATTTTTATAAAAATATAATGCTAAATAAGTTTATTAAGCTTTAAATCACACTGTGATTTAATAAAGCTTACTCCCAGGCAAATTTAAAATGATTTTCATTATTATAATTGTGCATTATGAGTTATGCATGAAAGTAACTTTTGTTTTTCAGAACGGTTTTACATACAGGGATATGATTTTGCATATTGCTGCCGCTACAAAAAATCTGGCTTCTAGTATGGAGATGCAAAAAATACATCCCAATTCCTTGGAGAATTACTTGCAGGGTAACCATTGCATAGCATTTTCCTTGGTTTAGTTTCACTCTTCTTTTTGTGGTGAATAAATCACTTTTATTTTTATTTTTTTCCAATGGTTATTATCTGTCTAATCAGGAAAAGCCAAGCATTGATTTATAAATAAGGACACACTTGATACTAAGGTTCCATGGTTTTTCAAAGGTTAATAAATGATTAACAGATGTTACATTCATGTTTAATAGCATGCTATTGCTCTTACAATTTGACAGACTGTTGCAAAGAATGTTATGGATGTGAATAACATATGTCTAGAGTCATGTGATCCCCAGTGAAAAACATTACATAGGTATTCTTGACATAAGTAAAGATGTCAGTAATGTTTTGAACTCAAAAATTCATATGGCTTCCTTTAAAGATGAGGTGAGACTTAGGACTCCCTGTTTCTTCTGCAGCTTGAAGCTGAAAAGCTTCTCGTTTTCACTCATTCATCCACAAGAACGTAAGAGGAATAGGTAAGGGGCTGGATCAGGCCCCAGGCTCATCTAATTCAGCACTCTGGTCCCATTCCCTTTCAAAACCATCCAGACTGGCTGACATGGCCCCAATTGCTGAGGGTGAGTTTCACCGTTTACCTGTATGTTGGGTGAAAAAGGGTTGTTGTTTTTTTTCCCCCTCTTGTTCCCGAATCTCCCTTCATTTTGTTTCAATAGATAATCTTCAGTCCTAATATTGTGTGTGAGAGAAAAGAACTTCCCTCTCCACATTATCGGTGCTATGGATGATTTTATATACAGTGGTACTTAAAAGTTTGCAAACCCTTTTGAATTTTCAACATTTCTGCATAAATATGACCTAAAATGTGAACCGTTCTCCACACAAGTTCTAAAACTAGATAAAGAGAATCCAGTTAAACCAATGAGTCAAAAACATCATACTTGTTCATTGATTCATTGAGGAAAACAATCCAAAGCTATATATTTCCTTATGGGGAGCTGCTCAGTTTGGTTCCTCACCATCTTGTGCCACCTTTTCTAGCTCCATAATATCCTTCCTGAAGTGCAGTGTTCAATACTCATAGTCTGCTCTCACCATAGATTAGTATCAGTCCACTGTTATGCTGGTTCTTCTGTTTTCAGTTTCCTTTTTAGGATTCCAAGTGTAAAATTTCTTTCTTTGTAGAAGCAGCAGCAGCTACAGCCTGGGTTCACATTTTCTTCAAATTGGCCATTGTGACTCCAATCCTGATCTTTCCTGGTCAGTCACTGCCAGTTAAAATCCCATTCATGGATGATGATGATAATGATGATGATGATGATAATGATGATGGTGATGATGATGATGATGATGATGATGATGATGATTTTAATATGGCCACCCAATTGCATATGTGACACTTAAATTTAAAAGATTGATCTATTATTTCTTTTTCTGCATATCACCCTACCCATTCTGTTATATGGCTGCCTTATTAGTGTTAGAAGGCAATAACAGGATAGGAAAAAAAAATCAGAATCTCTTCCTCTGTTTTCCTCCACATTTCCTTCTCTCTCCTTATTTTGCTTTTCATTAGTACATATGTTAATAACTGTTTTTATATGTATTATTAGTTGTGATATTTGTATGACTTCAGCATCTTTTAAATGTACAAACCACCTTATCTCAGAGCAGATAGAGATAAGGGTTTCTCCATATTGCTTTTTTCTAGGATATTTCCCCAATGATCTAGTCCACTGACTAGAAATCCTAACATTTCCTAGTGGTCTCCCATCCAAGTACTAACCAGGTGAAACCCTTATTTACCTTTTTGGAAATCAGCTTGGTAAACGCAGTAGCAAACCACCTCCTTGCTGATCCCAAGAAAACTATCTGGCTGTGTCTATATTGTCAATAAGGAGATGAGATTTTGAGGAGTTGTGATCTTTCTCAGCTTTTTTGAAGACCAACTAAGGTTGTGACTAAACATTTAAGTTTGGTGGCCAGGTAGAATTTTGCATATACTTTAGCATAATAATAATCACTCATTTTAAAAGAGAAAGAACATAGAAACTCTTTCAAAATATACTTAGGTACGACATTAATCTCATAGGTTGGAGAATAATCACAAACACAGACAGTCACAGAATCTCAAGTTCTTCCCTTTCAAATCAGGTCTTAAAAAGTAGCATACTTATTTTAAACATAAAATAAAATTCCAGTGATTCCAGCTGTATCAGCTTAATGTAAGAACAGCCTCTCCATTCTTCTCAATGAAGCAACTGGGTGAAGCATCTTCTTAGAAGTTTTCCTTGAAGGGCTTTTAATTCCTACCAGTCTGTTCTTTGGTTGTATGTCCTGGCAAGGCCAACTGCTCTATCTCTATGCTATGTTAGCAAAATGTAATGTGGATAAGTAGCCTTACATTGCATTTCCCAATTAAATTAAATCAGCCAACTCTTCTTTGGCTAACAGCTAATCTCATTATAGCATAGTAACTGCCATGTACTCCTAGGAATGTTGCCTTTGAGGGCTAAAAAATGGGAATGAGGAAAACCAGGCAATTCTGGCAGTGCAGTTATTAAATAAAGTCATCCACTTAGTTGGGCTCAGAAAAAGTTGAGTCTGAAACTCTCCTAAGAGAAATAAATTGGGGGAAATTGCCTTTCCGTGGGTTATTGTACTAACCTTTGTATACCCTTGTAATTGTGTGCCCTGGTGGAATTGAGGACTGAAGAATAGCTTTGTCCAGCTTTGCTCACTGGCAACTGGTGTGCCAAGAAGAGTCAGCTGCCTCCTTAGGAATGCTGCCCTTGCCATTGAGGAGCACCTGGCTTAGAACCAGGATTTGGGACATTGTATTTGCTAACTCTGAATATGCCGACTCCTGCTTATTTACTCTGAGAGGGCCCGGATTTCCTCAGCAGCAAAGCATGCTAGGACTGTGCCACAAGTATGAGAAAGGCTCTCAGTAACATTTCTCCCTGAAAGCCTCCCTTTTGTCTAACCTTCCAAATGTGGTTGAACCAGCATCTCCCACCATTGCTATGTTCCAGAGACTGCTAGGCATTTTAATTCAACAACAGCTAGAAAGCCACTTCTCTGTATCTGTGCCAAAGACTAAATGAGTCATCTTTCTTCTCTCAGTGTAAGGCAGAGACATAGGTGAATCTTCCATCTCGAAATACATAAATTATTGGATTAGTCCTACCACTATGGATGCTGTAAGTAGACATGGACAGATGTCTGTGTGCCACAACATCTGGCTTGCATCACATAGATTAATCTGATATTCTGTACTAAGCCCTCAACTGAAATAAGTGAAGTCAGACTGGTTAATTGTGAATGTGGAAAATGGGAGTAGAGAGCTGCCACTGTGTCTTTCACTTGAAGCAGAAAATGTCCTGGCCAGCTCAGAATCACACTAAGAATGAGTCATCAGGACTGCAACCTGTGTCCTTCTGTACAAGTGGATGTGTTGAGCCCATAGCAAATTTGTTCTGCGGGGCATAGGACCACTCTGTGTTCAGCACAGGGTTTGTGCAGGCTCTCCAAAAGGATCTGAACCTCGGCTGTGGCAAATGGTTAACATTTAGCTGTTCAGTTTCCTCCTTACACCTGCTTTGATTTTAACTTCCTTTATTCAAATTACTGGCTGCATTTAAGGCAGACATACTTTATTCCAGTTTTACAAAGGAAATTTCAGATTGGCTGATAGCTTCCTGAGAGGCCCTGAGCAATTCCTGACTTCTGTTGTTACAGTGAAACAAAGGGTGAAAGGACGAAGAACAGAGGAAAAAGCAGATTTCTAGGGAACTGCCCCTAGAATGATAGCAGTGCCCTAGAACTGAACTTCTGGGTTACATGGTTTGATTCCTAGATATATAATACCTGTATTCAAAAGCAAAGTTACTTTATGACTGTGGATCTTTATTTGTCAATAAATAAATAAATCTGGGACATTCACAAGCAGAAGACTCCTACCAACTGTGGTTCCCTTGTAACCTGCATTTAAAGGCATGCTGTCCCCAATCCTTAGATAACACTGAAACTTCCCTGCTGATAGCCCTCGATAGACCATTAATTCATCCAGTCCCCTTTTAAAGCCATTGAAGTTAGTGGCTATCTTCACTTCTTATGGCAATGAATTCCAAGTGCCTTTTTTGTCTGTTCTAAATCTTCTCCCCCTCAGCTTCATTTAGCAATCGCTGGTCCTGGTGTCTTATGCATAGGTATCCATAGGGTTGTCAAAAGAAGTCAGGACGGTGGCCACAACTTTGCTACAGAAGCCCTGCCCCTCTTTAAATGCATTGTAAAAAGGTGGGGGGCTTCAATTTCATGGATGTGGCTGCCATCTTGACTTTTTTTACACCCTCCCTACAGATGCCCTGATTTTGTGAGAGGGAGAAAAATTCTCCCTGTTCATTTTTTCTATGCACATATTATTTTATAGAGCTTGATCATAACCCTCACTCCCCCCCATAGCCCCACCCTTTTCTCTAAACTGGAGACCCACTAGACTTTTCTCCTAAGGAAGAAGTTGGACCCTCTGATATTTTAACCACCCTGTTCTGCCCTTTTCCCAGTCCCATTATATCCTTTTTGATATACAGCAACCGAACCTGTATACAATATTCCAGATGGAGATGTGTCATATGTTTGTATAATAGCTTCCTATGCTGGTAGATTGGTTTTCAATCCCTAGCATGGGTCATGCCTTGGGAAAGTTGTAGAAGTTACTTAAAAAAAAAAAAAAACTAAAGGGAATCTGCCCACCTCCTCCAACCCTTCCCCCCCCCCCCCCATGTCATCTGAACATGCTGAGTGGGCATAACATCCCAAGTGACGGTGAAAGCAAATAAATACTGGAATAGATGAAATAGGTTGGAAAAGGGTGTGGTGGCTCGAATGCTAAAGAGATGGAGTTGAGAATACAGCAAAATATTTTTGTTGTTTTGTTCCTTTTTCTTTTCTTTTTCCTTTTTCCTTTTTTTCCTGTTGAAGAAAGGCAAAAAATTAAAAGGAAAAAAAATGAAGGAAATGAGAAGGCCAGGTTAAAGAGTAGCTTCACAGAGTATAGAGCATTAATAATTTTTTATGAACCTTTTACTTTTCCCTGAAGGGCGGCAGCCAACCAGTGGGTTCAAACTATCAGAAAGTCTTCAGGCTGAACCAGTTCTTGATCTCTCAGCAGCTTTCAGTACCATGGATCATGGTATCCTTCTGGACCATCTGTGGGGAGTGAGAAGCACTACTGGTGGCTCTCTTCCTCTCTGGGCCAGTTCTAGTTGGTGTTGGCATGGGGGGGCATTGAAGCCAAGGCCCCTGATGTGTGGGGTGCCACAGGGCTCAACACTCCCCCTCTCCTGTTTAATATCTACATGAGGCCACTGAGTGAGATCTGATGAACCATCTGGCTCCGTTGTGTCTGCCCATTCTGTTTGATCTGACAGAGCTGGTGTGCTCTGTTCCCCTCAATTAAGTGAGCTTCTTGTCACAGCATTCTCCCCATCAAGATTTGTACTACCCCTACTGTGGCCACATTCAGATGGGCCTTAAAACCTCACTGACCCCCTAGCTCCTGGATTTGGTTGGGTGGTGGAAATGCTGCATGTTTTGACAAGGTGTTGGTTTACTGTTCCTGGAAGTCCACAATTTTCTTTTCTTATTGCTATTGTTAATGTGTTTTTAATGTTTGACACCACCCAGAATCATTATGAAGTTGGGCAGTCTTGTAAATCTTACAAGTAATAAATGAAATGGGGCCATTAGCTGATAGCATTTAGAAAACATGATTGTAAGACTTAGGACTGTAACTTGTACTTCTTATGAGGCTGTGCAAAAACATGTTTTGTTTTAATGAACATTCACAAGATACACCAGTTTGTAGCTGCTTTATAAAACAATAATTTTCTCTCTCTCACACTCACACACACATACGCACACACACACTTAAAAGCAAAGAAGCTCTTCTGGAAATACAGGTGACTACTGGAATTGCCATCAACATTTCAAGGTGATACAAAATGTGTCAACAAGGAAAAACTACCACTTGCACACTCTAATAGCTACCTCTGTTCTTAATACAGTTTTGAATGAAACACAAGTAATATCAGGATGGAAACAAACAGCCATTTATTTCTAACAGACAATAGCTTTCTTTAAATCCTTTTTTATGAAAGGATTTCTCCTTAATCTGTGGAACTGATCAGCCACTTGATAATTTGTAAAAACTGAAACAAGAACATTTGTATTGTTAACTGGGCCCCTCGATTTTCCTTCAAGATTACAACAGTACAATAGTAACCTATTACAGGTGCAGAGCTCCCCCCCCCCCCAAGAATGCACTAATGTTTTAGGAATAACCACACATGCTAAATATTTCAGAGGTACAAAGTCTTTTGCTGTCCATTTCAGAAAGTAACAGAGATGTTTAGGCATTTACTTCAAAAGAACATGAGCTTACTTTCCCAATTCATTACTTGCAGATGGAAGGGAGAAAAGTTGTCATAACATTAGCTAAGAATATGGAAATAGAGAAGGATGCTGCTGAAAGTAAGCAAATAAGCAGGAAACACAACTGATGAAAATGAGGGGTAAATGGAGGCAGGAGTGAGGGAGAGATTGTTATCTTAACTTCACAGGAGATGTGGTAAACTCTGTTCCTGTCTTCCATAATGCGAGTGGGCCAGCAGCAAGGTGGTTGGACTTGATTACAGTGATGATAGGTGCACCATTGGAAGATCTGAAGGACCAGGTTGGAGACAGATCATACTGGAAAAGGTCTACCTGTGTAGTTGTTAACAGTCAACACCAATTTGATGACACATAATCAGTCAATTACTGGTGGACAGTACTGACAAACAAAGAGACTCTCCATGGAAGACACACACCTTCTAACCAGGAAGGGGAAACTAGCACATTGACTGCACAGGACAAGAAGTCTGAAGCATATTTAGCTGGGAGTAGGAGCCACTCACTCAATAGGACCTACTACAGATTGATGTTTTATTGTTTTCTTTATGCTTGTAACCAAGCTCAGCAGTCTCTATCAACCAATTTTCATTTTTTCAGACAGTACAGAAAACCAGTTGTCTTCTTCTACTCTATCCATAATATCCTGGAATTATATTAGTAGGTTTATGCTAGTTGAGTTTAGATTTTCCTTAAACAGTCCCTAGTTCTTGAGATCAAGGCTAACATTCTGTCCATACTTACCTGATGGAAAGTACCTTTGAAACAGCAAGGATTTCTTCTGACTAAATCTCAATAATCTTCCCAGTCCTGCCTCAAACTCTTAGGAACTTTCAGCATTCCTATCCTAAAATCTCACAAGAATTTGGATTTGAATACTGATTGCTAGCAAGAATTGGGAAGAGTTGAGCTGTTTATGCCTATCTGTCTGTTGGTCTGTCTACCTACCTACCTACCTACCTACCTGGTATGCCTGGATTGTGATAATTGGAATATGCAGGGTTTTCCATCTTTCTTTATCAACATCAGTTAGAATAGGATGAGTAATGTATATATTAAAGAGAGGGACAGCTTATGCTCTGGCTCAAGATTTCAATGTTTATTGCTTTCTGCTGTCTAAGAACAGCAAGCTACCAAACACAAGGTAATTGAATGCCATAAAGTTGTGTACAGAGCAACACTACTTTCATTTTTATTTTGATCTTCTATTGGTGCTAAGAATATTTACCCATCTAACTCTACTGTGTGAAGTCCTGCTTGTTTCATATACACACTTCCATACTAAATTCAAAGCAGGCATGTGTTGTACAGCTTTTCTCAATTGTTTCTGAAGTATCAATTATTTGTCTTTTTGTCATGTTAGAAAAGGAGCTCTAGCATAATGCTGGGGTAATTTCCTTTTCCTGTTGCTGATAGTATTGAATAAGATTACAATCTGTTCTTGGAACAAATCCATGCACACAAACACACAACCATATGCTGGTGATGTTGTGAACTGCTCTCCAGAAGAATGGATCCTCTGAACTGTGATGTTCAGGAAACAAGAACAACCTCTGACTGAGTCATTTCTATTTCCTTTTCATTGACGTGTGGTTTTCTCCAGCTCTTTCACTTTGCAGGCACTTTTGGAACTCTTATACTGACATCAATCCTTTGTAAGGGATTTTGTTCCTCTCGGTAAATAAATGTTTGGACATAGGTTTTATCGCCTAGTTCATGTGGTCATTCTTTGCTCAGAGAATGCAGTCATTTGGAGAATGTGTGATTTGATCCATGCATACTGAACATAGAGCTGTTGCTTTGAGTAACTGGAAGGCTGAAGGCACCCCATTGTAGAGGTACACACATACACACACACACACACACACATATTGTACTGATATACTTTTGCATACCCTCTGAGATCCCATTTGTGAGGTGTTACCCATCCAAATGCATCCCTGGGATGCTCAGAAAGCACATTGTCAAATCTGACCATATGGTGGTTTTCAGATTCAATATTAATAACAAGTTGAAAGGATAGGTATTAGAGTTTGGGCTTAAATTTTAGTGTTATCAGTTACTGAGATGTTTGATATTCAAATATTTGGTGCATGAAATTTCTGCTTGCTGTGCTCCATTGTTGTGATTTCTGTCACTTATTTTTAAGCTATTGGCAACCCCATAGAATCAATTTTATGCCAAGAGAGATGTGGATAGGGGGTAGATATAGCTGTATGTCCTATCCCTGAGTGGAATACAAATGGGAAAAAATGGGCCAGGAATTCCTGCTTAAGCTGGGAGAAACATGGTTAGATCTGTTTTCAGATATCCAATAATAAGGCTGTCTGTGTAAGGATCACCGCATTCAACGCTGAAGAAAAACCTCATGAGACACAGGCTCGGATGAAAGTTACTTTACTTGGGTGTAATGTGTAACGGTTACAGACAAAGCCAGGATTGGCTTGGCACATTCCTTACAGTGTTTATATGGGATTTCCCCCCTTGACCCCGCCGTACCGCTGGCTTCCGTCTCTGCCCATTCTTGGGTCACCCTTCCGTCGTCGAGCTCCCCCTCCCTTCTTCTAGTGGCAGATTCAGCCTGCTTCCTTTGTCTCATAATCGCCACGCTCGTGGAGCTTTTCTTCTGCAGGTAAAACCGGAGGTTTTTAATTGGTTGTAGATCGTTGCTGGATTGCCGAGTTCCTTGAATATTGTGGTTGCCGTTGCCTGGGGCGTTTGGGGAAGCAGGCTGTGTTACAAGGTATCTGTTTCCCCTTTGTTCTCACCCCGGGTTAATTGCCGCCACCTGCTGGCAATTGACTTGCAGTTGCCTGTTTACCTTTCCCAGCCACCTATGCCTGAGGTAGTGAAATTGACTAGTGGCGGTGAAATTGAAACAGTGCCGCTGCTTGGCTATGCTGGGCTGAATCTGACCGTCTGCAGGATATGATGAAAAAAGTCAAGATGGTGGCATTGCACATTAAAAAAAAAAACTGGTGGAGCTTTGATTACACCATCATGGTTGCCATCTTGACTTTTTTTTAATCATATTCTGCGGACACTCCTGCCCACTAGATTTCCACACAATTAACCCAACATTTCTAGTATAACTGTAAATTTATACAATTCAAGAGGAGTTATATTTAGTTATATTTCTTAGTCTTCAAAAATCAAGAAACCTTGTTGGGAGATACCAGATGACTGTGGGTTGTTTTTTTTTTAACCAATTACAGTTTGGCAATTATGCTTTGTGCAAATGTTTTATTTTTTGTTGTTAACTGTCCAAAATTGTTTACCCTCAATAGTTTATTAATAAGATTTCCATGTCACCTTCTACCCATAAGGGGTTCATGGACTTTGCTGACTGGCATTCATGAATTAGATATCAAGCAGTTAGAATTTTTCTAGCAAACCTGCAGTTTATCTAACCTAAGAAGCAATTCAATTATTGATTATCTACTTTGTGAAAATACAGTCAGTACAGGACAGGTTTCAGGATGTGTCACTGCTGGGTATCATTGGGAAGGGAGATTTAGCATTCAGTTATTCTTGAGATCTCCAAATAAAAGACTGGTTTATAGGAAAAAAGAAAGGAATACAGGAGATGAGAGCAAGGAACTCTTGCTGTATTGACACAGAGTTAGTTTCTTGACACAACTGAAAGGAAGAATAAAACAGGAAATAGCCATGGATTGAGAACTACAGTAAGTACAAAAGGCAGACGATGACTAAGGCCAAGAAACAATAGCCTTTAATGTTTCTTCATGATCAAAGAAAAAGTCAGAGGAAGTGGGTGACAGCAACTTGCTTTGCCCCCTCCCCTCCTGCTGTGTATTTTTATGTATGAAAAATTTCTGCTAAAATATGCGCCAAAAGATAAAGTGGTAAAGTCCAATTAGTTTGTTCTTTGTGAATAATGTTCTATATAAAATAATGAAAGGCATTTTATCTGAGGTCATTTAGTACTTTCCAACCCGAGTGCACATTAAGAACCATTGCAGAAAATATGCTTTGGTATGCAATTTCTGAAGATGAGTATCTTTTCTCCAAGTCCCCTGAGTGTTAAAATGTTCATTTCATTCACAGCACTCAGATTAATCTCCCTTTGTAGACTCATCTCCATGTGAAAGAATGCAGAAACCAATAGCTTTATGGGAGAATAAATGTCACTGTTTCTTTAATTCTGCAAGCAAATGCTAGCATCAATTTTATTAGGCTCATAAAAAATAGATTGGAATATAAGGTAGAAACAGCAGCGTTATTGAAGGCCTGGAATCTCTCCTATTAAATGTTGAAAAAGGATGGTAAAAAGAAAGGCTGTGCATGCCATTGGGCAGAGGACAATCCTTAATATTAACATCAGGAACAAGAATAAGAGCAATGAAATCCCAATTTAATT
The DNA here is from genome assembly GCF_059951505.1 of Python bivittatus. NCBI lineage: Eukaryota > Metazoa > Chordata > Lepidosauria > Squamata > Pythonidae > Python > Python bivittatus. Next base: position 1,122,474 of record NW_028277037.1, on the reverse strand, counting down.
TCTGAAAAGTTATTTAATTGACTTACCTTTTGTTGTTCGATGTTTAATCCACCTCAATTGTCCAAGCACTTCTAGGTGATTCTAGGAAAAAACTTAACTACTAACTATGAATATACAGTAGATTGTGTATTGACACTTAGTCTGGATGGTATTGTTTAATCTCTCCTCTTTGGGATATCATACTGGCATTGGATTGGACCTAGAACTCTTGTTATAAAAGTTGCTGTTGACCTAATCTTAATTCATGGTGGTTTTCATGGACACATTACATGACATTAAGTTGTTTCCATTGCTTTCTTCTGGTATACGTCCCTGCTTTGCCTGCAGCTGTGAGGTTCCCTGAAAGTCTCCCACTGCAGTGGTACGAGCAGTCATAAACATGCCGCACTATGCCCATGTGAGCTGCACTGGCTACCAGTTGGCTTCTGGGTGCAGTTCAAGGTGCTAGTTATTCCTTATAAAGCCCTTCATGGCATAGGACGTGGCTATTTGCAGGAACATCTACTTCCAATTGTTTCTGCCCATCCAGTGAGATCAGGCAGAGTGTACCCACTTCAGGTCCCTGAACAACACCATCTGTCAGGACCTAGAAACTGGGCCTTCTCTGTCCTTTGGAGCAGTATCTCCCCAAAGAACCACATGACTCCCACCCTGATGACATTCAGAAAGTCACTGGGAACTTGGCTGCTCTCCCAGGCCTTAGGGCAGGGTGGTGGTTGAAGCCCTGTAGGATGTTTTGTTATTTTTTAGAGTTTGCCTTCTGGATGCTTATGATCTTTTTCTTTTTGTGTGTGTGTTTTCAAAGTAAGTCATTTAGAGTCAGGCGAACCCTAAATTGTAATAAATAAATAAATAAATAAATAAATAAATAAATAAATAAATAAATGTAAAACTTAGAAGGTCTGATGACTTCATGTACACATTCAAATGGTCTTCTTGGGAATAATAAGTAACAGTTCACCATTTTCATTTTCTGGGATGTTTTTGACTTCTCAGGCTAGCTTACAGTCCTGGTCATTGCAAATTGTCCCACATTAAGTACTAAATGAAGTTACCCCTGCTTATTTTGTATTTATTTAAAGTTATATGCCGCCCAACTCCCAACAACTCTGGGCAGCTCACAAGTAAAAACATTAAAAGAAAAAAGAAAAAAATACAATAAGAGACAAAAACGAAGAATTAAAGATGGCAAAAGGATGACAAAAAACTGGACAGGAACGAAAAAAATGAACCCACACAGTCCAAAGGGGTCTTCATTCACTCTTGCCTCCCTTTACTTGTGAGCTGCCCAGAGTTGTTGAGAGTCGGGTGGCATATAAATTTAAATAAATAAATAAATAAGCAGTGATAACTCCGTTTAGTACTTCAAATGTGGGACAATTTGATTCTTTCCATGTCAAGATGGCTCTTTTGAGGAGTCACACAGGAATAGGAGAGATCCACATTAACACTGACATCACTGGAGTCACACCACTGAACTGCGCCTGACAAGTTCCTAAACCCAAGTCTATCATAAAATGTGAAAGACAGTCTGAAAAACTCCACGTTATAAATGACCGAACATTAAAGAAAACTTGTTATACAATCCGATATGAAGATTTTTTTCCTATATATATTCAAAAATACATTGCCTTTCCATGGCCACTTCAATCAACAATAAAAACAAAACATTGTGAAAATTTTAAATTATCAAATATCCAGTAGGAAAGTGAAGCAGAAGCATTTTTTTTTAACAAAATGAAGAATGATTAAACTCCTATCTCCCCTTACACCAAACTAAATTGCCCCCTATGGTGAAAATAGGATTTATTTCAACAGAAGTAGCATAATTCATTCCAAATTTATTTGGAGAATATATATCTTTCAACATCCCACTGGCATCACCCCCAAATGAACTTGTGTGTATCTGAAAGCAAGTGTTCCTTTGAAAAATCAGATAAAACAGCTAATGGAGTCAATTGTACCCTCCCTGCCCCATATATTACTAAGGGAGAACCAATTCCCTTCAACATTTCACAGATGAAAATATTTCTTGGGTGCCTAACATTTCCATTTTACCAAGATGGTCCATTACTGAAGCACTTCACTTATTGTATTAATTTTGGCATGAGAAAATTGCATGAGAAGAGCTGATTTCTCCTATTAATTTTAAATTTATTTTATAATTCATATTTTAAATTTTCCTGTTAGTAAGTTATTTCTTAATAAGGGAAACTTATCACATCCACATTTTTTGGTGTTGTGTATAACTTCTGATCTTTGATTATAGTAAAGATTTGATTTGGTACTTTGCAATGCAATGATTTCAAGGTTTAATTGTTAGCAAATCTTATAACAATTGCAGTCAAATCTAATGGAATGTTTGCATTCTATGCAAGCTCATTGAGAAGTAGTTCTGTGGCAATTGTTTATACAATGAGACCTGTTGTCCTCAGGGCCCTGTAAAGAATTTAGCAGCCCTGGGACAGAGGTCATATGCACCCTCTCCCCTATTCCATACAACCATCCATTGATAAACTATAGCAAGTAACTGGTGAGCTCCAATAGCAGCCCCTGCCCAGCTGCACCTGCTCCACGGATATGTACATTTTGTTCCCTGCAAGTCCTCTGATACCAGGTCATTTGCCTTTTGGAGGACCAGAACTTCCATCATGGCAATGAGAAGAGTCTCCAGAACTACAACAAAGCAGATTTCTTTTTTTCTTCAATCAGCAGTCAGGTAATGATCATGTATGCTTCACATGAGTCAGTAAAAAGCTGATCATCATCCTGCACTCAGCCAGTTAGAATATACACAGTAGTCTGAGCCTTCCCCTGACACATCTATCTTAAATTCATTTTATTCAGGGGTGTCCACAGGGTGTGGTCAAAGAAGTCAGATGGCAGCCACAACGGTGAGATCAAAGCTCATAAAAAACAGGCAGAGCTTTGATTGCAATGTCAGGCCACTATCATGACTTTTTTTAACCATACCTGCAGACATCCCTGGCAGTATTTAAAACAATCATTCTACTCTTTTTAGTTAAGCTTGTCAATTACAGGTTTGCTGAATATGTAAAATGTTTGTTTCTTGCTTTCAAGGCTGCAAAATCATCAATGACATCACCATAATTATTTACTTTGCAAATATGTCCTTCCCTGAGAGGAGGAACAAGTAGTTTAGCCTATTCTCCAGTCACTGACCACAAAGAGTTCTTAATAAGCTTACATTTCCTAAAATTGCATTCCCTTCATGCCACAGAGACTGGCAAGGCAATGCATATTCACATGCAAGTGCATATCTGAGGGAACGCAGATCCTTGTAGGCACAAATATAGTTAAGAAGCTGATTTTTAAGTGATTCTTGCAACTCCTTGTTGAGATTCTGTAGTATGTGATGGATAGAGACTTCACAAAGGTTACAACTACTTCCTCTATGACTGCTGGTGACTCAGAGATAAGTGAGTTTTGGTATAGTTCCAGGTGGAGTTTACAGATTTGAAAACAGCATAGCCAAGGCTGCCATGAGCACATCAGGTCTGAATTTATTCTCAAGGGAATTACATGCATGTTCTGTGATGCTGGATCATAATAGAAATGCTTCCTCCTTTGGAGTTTACTACCTGTTTTCTTGAATTCAGTTAATCCTTCACAATGACTTTCCCTTCCCTGAGATCTGGCCAGGAACTACTCACCTGTTGGATTTCTTCTCCTGTAGTTCCCTCCTTCTTCCATGATAAGTTTGGATCCTTTGACAAGTTTGTTTTGGGTATTAATAGATGGAATATTTCATGCCAAGAGACAGCTTGGCATAGTGGTTAAAGGCTCTGGGCTAGAAACCAGGAGACTGTGAGTTCTAGTCCTAACTTGGGCACAAAGCCAGCTGCGTGACCTTGGATCAGTCACTCTCTCACCCTAGGAAGAAGGCCAGGGCAAACCACTTCTGAAAATGTTGCCAAGAAAACTGCAGGGACTTGTCCACGTAATTGCCAGGAGACAAGATTGACTCAAAAGCACACCCACAAACAAAAATCCTTGGTGCCACTCTGTTGTGAGAAGGGTGAACAAAAGAACTGCAGTCATTCAATGACTACTTCACTGACTAATTTCAGTCTGAATTTCTGCTATCAAGTTTGACTCTTCCTCAACTTTGAAAAAAAACCCCTCCTTTTTAATTTTTCATAATTGAGCAAAAAAGGTGCTTTTGAGCATGTGGGGCACAAACTTAAAAGAGCTGCATCTTTTCTCAGCATTGCAGCTGCCAGGAAAAGACATTTTTGCTTCATGAAGTTGCAGACAGGTGCTATATGCTCACACCTTTTGTCTTCATATTCAAAGCACTGTGGAGCCCTGCAAAAGAACAACAAGCTACATGCAGGTAGGAATAGCCAAGAAATTAAAGCTCATGATCTGTTGCCTGTGGGCCTATTATATTAATCTCTTCAGACTTACGTTTGAGTAGACATGCAAAGTATTATACTAGTAACCTAAGACAATTAGAAGCAAGCTGAGATCCAAAAATTTGGACACGGACTCATGTGCTTCTATTTTTTTCAGATCTTCCCTTCCCACAGCAGTCTTTTACTCCTCACAGGAAGAAAACACAGCAAGGCCATCCAGGATGACCCAGAGTTCAAGGACCATCCAGTGAAACCTCCAACAGAACTTCTTGAGAACGGGCAAAGATTTAATTTGCCTAAACATTCTCTTGTGGGCCTTGAGCTTCTCAGATTCAGATTCAGGGCCCAGGGTCCAGAAGTATTTGTAATCCTGTTTGACAAGACACCTAAACACTTTGTACTAAATAAATAGTATTTATTTACTATACCTGAAGACAAAACTATTGTGCCTTTTAAAACTCAAAATCAGACATTTCTATCCATGAAGAAGCTTGAATGTCAGCATGTAGGCTCTTCAATAATAATAATAATAATAATAATAATAATAATAATAATACAACTTCAAAAATGCCATATTCCCACAATTAAGCAGACATCTCTTTCTCATAGGTGCTTCCTGAACACCTCAGCAGCTTGCAGTCTCAGGGTCAAGTATTATTCATGCCCTATGCCTAACTGATGCATTATGGCTTCATTATAAGATATCAGATTGCACCTCTGCAAATGATATGAACTGGTTGTGTAATTGCAGACCAAACAGAAATTATATATGCTTTCCTGGGGAAGAAATCTAATTTAGTGCACTAAGAAATGTTGAGGAATGCTGAACACTTTTCTTTGGAGGCTGCAGTCATGCCTTCCTAGTCCTTGGTTTCCTCTGTATGTTCCTTGGCTTCTTAAGCATAATAGCTTCTTGTTTTTCTAAGTTCATTGGATCTGGCAGATAATGGAATTCCAAGGGAGACTCTGAATATTGTTTATAACCATAACTAATGTCAAATCTGAGTTCTATCTAATAGAAAGGTTGAGTAACAGTATGCTAATCATGTCTGCATGCCAGGTATGATTAATTGTAACAGCCCAGGTCAGATCAGTATCATTGATCTGTTTCCCTCTTCCCAAAGATTTGTCTGTGGTGAGCAGCCATCCCAGGGACAACCCACATCCCTTGATGCAAACCAGAATGGCATGTTAAGGTTTAATAGCCAGCATTCATACCCTGTAATTTTAAAATCCTTGACTCATGGTGACCAAAATTCAGCACACTAAAGTTTTCTAAGCTCCAAAAATGACTATAGGAACATAAGTATACCATCTCTTTTAAAAAGCATCTCTCTAAAGGAGTTGGGTGAGCCTAAAAAAGGCTTGGCTACTTTCATGAGTTGACTCATTAAAATACCCTTGTCTTTAAGGCAACTCCTTAAAGCCTGAGAGTTTTTTTTTTTTCAGGTTTGTGTGTAAGCCTTTCAATCTCTGCTTGAAAGAAGTGTGGTGTTTGTATTCTCATGACTCCAAAGCAAATCTATTTCAAACCACACACCACCAAATGAGTCACAGTCATCTTTCAATGATTATTTGATCTACCCAAATGAATCTATTAGCATCCCAATATTGTAAATATTGCAAAAACTCCATTTTTTTGGTGGACTCTGAAAAATGATATTATAGTTTAAACCAAAACATTCAGAAACTGAAGAAACATATTGAAGACACCATAATAGGTACTGAATTGTTATCATTCTGAAAGTAAAGAAATTAAGAATTTCATCCACTCAGTGGCAAATTCTTTTATTGGTTACTGATATCATTGGAAGATATATTTATATCGAGATATAGATATACACATTTCTTTTGCTGGTCACTGATTTTTGTGATATCAGAAGTCAGTGACCAATAAAAGAAATATTCATTGAAATCAATGGATCTTCTTAAAATTTGCCTTCAGCTTTTTCTATCCTACATTTTTCTCTTTAAAACAATTAATTGTTGTGGCTTCTGGGTGAGGTTCAGTGGCATACTAGACATCTCCAAAGTAGCAGAGATGGTGCAGCAAAGTGAACACTGGCCAGCGGTGATTTCTGGCTGGCAAAAGTCTTTCTGGATAAAGGAGAGAACAAAAGATCACCCACCTGCACCCCAGGCAGTTGCTCTTTAGGAGGAGACTGCAGGATGGAATTCTTGTGGTCTTCTCATGAGTAGAGTGGCTGGGGGTGACAGGAGAAACAGTTCACTTGCACTAGCCATGCAGCCTTTTAAAGGACACTAAGTACGACCAATCCTCACTTTCGTAATCACTTTGGGATATAATCAATTTACAGTTGAAGTGAGGTCTTTAAAAACACTGAGACAAAGAAAACTTCTTAGTGAGTCAGCCTTCCTTCCAAATTACAGAAAGCAAAATAAAGAGGAAAATAGTTCTTTTAAAAGACTTCAGAACAACAGCAAAGAGCTTAATCAAGTTTTTGTCTAAGAAAGTTTTAAAGAAATAAAGGGGACAGTATTAATTTGAAAGATAAAGATTTTGGCGAAAGTGCTTTTGGCATTACATAGAATTAATTAAATAAACAGACCAAACCTTTCTGGGAATGTTGATTGTTAGACATCAAATGGAAAAGATAATTGGTGGAAGTTACAAAATAAGAATACTTCAAGCTGTAAAGGAACAAGGAGGATTGGGACTACCTGATTTGAAATTGTACATTGCAGCCTGCTGCTTAGTCTAGATGAAAGAGTGGGTTCTGCTAAGAAATAAAAGGATCTTAGAAGGGCACAGTCTGAAGTTTGGATGGCACAGTTTTCTATGCATAATAAAGTTAAGGTTAATGTAGATTTTAAGAATCTTATATTAGATGTGCCATATTAAAAATATAGAACAGATATAAGCCCAGACCATGCCTGAAAATGCCTTTATGGGTCTCAGTACAAGAAGCATTTTATAGGAAAGAAACAATAGATAAAGAAAAATGGTTAACTTATTGAGAGTAGTTAGAACAGGAACATGGAGAATATAAGATGAAATCAAGAGAGCAACTGGCTGCAGAGGATTTAGTTTTCAATGGTTTTCATACTCACAGTTAAGAGGAAGATTTAAGGTAGATATTAGGACATTTGGAATTGAGCAGAAGACAGAAGTTGAACTATGTACAAATGATGAACATGTAATTACTAAAATATATAAATTTCTATTGAAATTTGAAACTGAAGAAGTGAAAGACTGTATGATAAAATGGGCTAAGAAATTTGGACATAACACATTGATGGAACAGTGGGAAAATATGTGGTTAAAAGGATTGAAATATACATTATGTTATAACTTAAAAGAGAATTTTTAGAAAATGATGTACCATTGGTATATGACTCCAGAAAAATTGTCTAGAATGTATAAAGATATTTCAAATTTATGTTGGAAATGTGGACAACATGAAGGGACATTTGATTTTGCCTGGTGGACTTGTAAAAAAGCCAGAAATTTTTGGGTTCAAATACATATAATGATACAAAGAATTTTAAAGATCAACATTCAACTGAAACCAGAATATTTTTGGCTGGGATAATGGACAGTCAACTAGAAAAGAGCCATGGAAGATTGTTTTTGTGTGTGATTACTGCTGTGAGCCTATTATATGCACAAAAATGGAAAGACTCTGAAATACCCACATTGGAGGAATGGTTGGTGAAGATGACAGAACTAGTGGAGATGGCACAATTAACTTGTTTGATTAGAGAAAGATCAATAACTACATTTTTTAGTGACTGGAAACCCCTAAGGGATTTTTTGCTGAAAAAAGAGAAAAATGACCTTGTGATTTTGTGAGCTTCAAATTTCTCTGTCCTATGCCTGAAACTTTGACTGTTCTCTCTCTAGACTAGCTTGAAACAGAAAAATATTGGGATGCTTTGGGCAAGGTTGGAACTCAAAATATTTTATACACCTCTGTTAAACAAACTTCCTTCAAGCGTCTCTGTGGGTTGTGTCAGGTTTGCCCCGTTCGACAGAGAAACTCTCGTGACACGTGTGGTTCACAAAGAAGGTTTACTCATGCGTAACGTAGTAGTCACAAGCAAAGCCAGGACTGGCTTGGTACAATTGCATCACTTGTTATATTCCCCCCTTCCCGCGCTTTTTTCCCGCCCCGCGATCACGTTGCAGCTGCGGATTATGGGCCCCCAATAATCCCCCTTGATTGTTCACGATGGCAGGATCGGTCAGGGTCTATTGTCCTTGATTGCCAGTCCCCCTCCGGCTGGGTTGGTTCCTCCCCGTTACGTGCAAGCCCACGGGTTCTGTGCTGCGTTGCGATCTTGTTTCGCTGCCTGCGGCCCCGTTCATTGCTGGCTCACGCTGTTATCAGTTTATAGTTAAAAGCTTCCGCTGTGGTTTTCCGGTTTGGCTGGGCGCAGGTGGCCCGTTAATTAGCGGCGCTTTCAGTTCCTCTTTTCCCCGCTAGCTACCGCCGGTGGATTCCGCGTGGTCTGGCTGCGAGCTTCCCTGAAGCCCCGTGCTTCCCTGAAGCCCCGTGCTGACCGAACCTGACAGGTTGTTCCCAGCACTGAAGCCTCTTTGGAGGAAGCACTTCAGCTGAAATTTTTCACTGAGTGTTGTTGATGGTTAGCCTCACATACTAACACCAGTAAATAGATAGGTATGTGTATATATGTGTGTATGTGTGTGTGTATACACACACACACACGCATCCATACATACACACACATACATACAGAGATGTCTGTCTGTCTGTCTGTCTGTCTATCATCTATCTATCTATCTATCTATCTATCTATCTATCTATCTATCTCTATCCATCCATCCATCCATCCATCCATCCATCCATCCATCCATCCATCCATGTACTGTATCTATCTATCCATATAAACTCTTGAGAAACTCTTTGGTATTCAGAGATTATATACCTGACTATCTTTCTCCTAATTAATCTTTCTGTTTCTTCACCCTATGGAATTCAATTTGTAAATTCTACACACACACACATGCAGACACACATACACACATACACACACACCAGAGTTATGTACATTTTTTGCATGCCAACTTCTACACCCTCCTGCCTCTACGAGGAAGTTACTTGCCCCCTAATCATCACTTTCAGGGAAATTATGATGACCAATTTTTTTTTCAAATATAATTTTTATTAAGAAGTTTAATTACAATAGTAAAAAACTAATACAAACTAAACTTAAAGAAAGAATGGAAAGAAAGAATAAAAAGTGCCAGACAAGAGAAAAAGAAAAAAGAAAAAGAAAAGAGAGAATATAATATAGAAAATAAATATATGAAGAAGTGACTTCTAACCTTCATCACAAGTATAAACAAATTTAATAACTCTTCACCCCCTATAAGGTTAAACAGATATCTCTTCATCCATATCCCATATCTATAAGTAAATCCATAAAACATCAACTTTTCAATTCTGGTGTCAACAAAAAGTGCATAAAGTATTGCCAGAAAATTGCAAAAAATGATTCATTTTAACCTTGATCAAATAAACCAACTTTATATTCCTTCCTTTTACTTCTAATAGTCTTAATCTTTAATTCAATCAAATATTGTCGTAGGATTTGCTTTCTCTTGAAGTCTTTATTCCATTGCACTTAAAGGCTTTAACAAACCTCTTTTGTAGATCTAATAAGAAAACATTTTTCAGGTCATTCTCTTGGTTTATTATTTATATTTCCCTTTTAATTTTTAAATTTTCAGTGAGTTTCTTTTGTATATTCAGTAAAGCATCCTTTTGCAAATCATTCTCTTGGCCTGTCATTTGTAGTTCCACATTCTGTACTTACTCTCTCTTATCAAAAAAAATTTTACTGCACTTATGTCATTCCTTCATTAGCATCTTTTAGGCATAATCTATCCATAGAAGCAGACATCATTCCAAGTCTACTTACCAGTTCCTTGTTTTTGCCATGGTCATTGGCTCTGCTTTTGCAGAGCTTTCTTCAGTTCACCATACCTCCCCCGGAAGACCGATGGTGACCAATTTTTCAGACAGAAATGGCATTTACAGTTCAAGTCTAAAACTGCACACAAAGACTTTCTTTAGGACTGAGCGCTGTCTTAATTCATAATATTTACAGTCAGGACATCACTGCCAAAAGCAGTTTCTGATCTCCAGTGGCAGTTTTGGAAGTTCAGATGGTAGTTCTCCTAGTATCATTTGCTGCTTACAATGGAGATAACCCATGGCCTCTTGGTGTGTTCAGCATGGTATATATAATAGTGGGACTTGAATGTTGACTAGGTCAGGTAGAGGAGGTAGAATCTCCTCCACCTGATATTTTCTATACATCTATGGGAACCATGTCTTGGAAACATAGCCTCGTGTATGGCATGGGTCTTTCACTGAAGAAGTACATCTACTGCTTTTGCTTTTTCCATAGGAATGAATGGGAACTATTCTTTTAGGAGAAAAGAAATACACCTGGAAATGGGTTTTACTGAGTCACAATTGGATCTTAGGGCTTTAGTCCTTATATATGTTCACTGAAGGATAAGTTCCACTTAATGTTATAGAGTTGGATTATAAGGGGGAAATACTACAGCTCACTGAACATATTTTCACCTTTTGTATCTCCACCTAAAGCAGGAAAGAAAAACTCCTCTCTAAAACTCCAGAAAGAAGCTGTCAGTTACTGGGGCTGTGCAAACTCCAAAAATGGCTTGGAAGATGTCCTCAGACCTCACATGCGCACAGCACCTCTCTGCTCTTCATTAAAGCATGCATGTCTTTTTTTTTTTTTCAGGCTCCCACATATTAATTTTAATGAACTGAATCCTTAAAACAGCTGTACCTTTTTCAGCTTTGCCCAAAAATCTGAAGAAAGAGGGACTCCTTTAATGAATACCAGAGAGGATGTATGCTTGCAGTTGTGTGAGGTCTAAAGTACTTCTTCCAAATCATTTTTAAACGTGTGCAGTTCTACCAGTCAGTGTAAATACAGAGCTAGCTGCCCCTAATCTATTCCCTGTCCCATGATTCTTCAGTCTTTAAAAATAAACCATACACCATGCTCACACACACTCTCACACACCAGTTGGCTACTCTGTCCAAAAAGGAGATCACGTTGGTTTGGCATGACTTCTTCTTGATAATCCCAAGCTGGCTGCTACCAAACAATGCATTTTTCCCCTAAATGTTCACAAACCAACTGTTTAATAATCTGTTCTACTTTTGCTCAGTATTGATGTCAAGCTGACCAGTCTGTAGTTATGTGGGTCTTCTTTTTTTTCCTTTTTATAAGAGAGGAACAACATTTGCTCTTTTCCAATTCCCTGGCATTACACCCACCCTCCGTAATTTCTCAAAGACCACAGAAAGTTATGTGTTCTAGCTTGGTAGATGATGGATGTGATTTACAATACCACCATTTAGGGAAGTGATGACACAAACTCCAAGTCCTAATATCAGTATTTGTCATTCTTTCATCACAGAGAGATACACAGTCCCCAAAGTTAACTGAGGTAAGGTTGTTGCAATAAAAGTCACAAATGATGTCATAGAATCTTAACTAATACATTGATGGTTTCATCTACTATTCTGCGCTTGAATTAGGTAACTCTCACATTGCTACCATTCCTTCTCCCCAGTTCTTCAAAAGCCGTTGTTTAAAACCAATGTGCAGTTGTCTTTATGATATCAACCCTTGAATTTTATTAGTCCTTTTATGAATTGGTTATCAGCAGAAGCCATGAGTGATCTTCATTCCTTTTCCTTGAACCCATCACAGTTGATGGTATTTGTTCCCCCAAAGAAAGTAGTCCAGTTCTTGTTGCTTTTAAACAGAAATCTCACACTTGGGAATTTTGACAGATTGGCTGCTGAACAAACAAGGAGTTTTTCTAAGAAAGATGCATAGAGATAGGGGACCACACATTCAATGCACTGGACATATTTGTGTGTTTATCATTAAGTTGTTGGCTGGGAGACCATCCAAAAACCCCAAGTCTATAAGCTAGACTGGGAAGTGAAAAAAGAAAACTTTTCAGAAGGTGGCCATGGCAAACCCCTCCTATACTGTTGCCAAGATAATTCCATGGACTTATCCAAGATGTCATCAGAAGCTGAACTTAATTCAGAGGCCCTGCCCTTCCAAGAAGTACAACTTAGAGAACTTAAAGAGAGAAATACTATACATTACAATCAAAATATACTGAACTAGTATTAATTAAAAGAACAAGAGGAACAGAAAGATGAACCCATCCAACCATCTGTGGAAAAAAAATAAGTCAGGGAAAATATACTAAAATTACAAAACAGCTAAAGACCCTTCTAAAAATGAAAAATGTCCCACTGAGACTAAAGAAGAGACATGGCAGATATTCCTGGACAGTCCTGGTCTATCTTGTCTCCACAAGTTCTTTTTATAGAGACCCAGAGCAGAAGCACTCATCTCTGCAGCATGCCACAGAAAGAGTGAAATCTAATTTTTTATGGGTGCCTGTAAGTCTTGGCTGTGATTACTGAAGGGATTTGAAGAAAAGGCAAGTCATGATAGAACCTCAGTTTCATATACTTCAGTGTTGTCAATCACACAGAAAGGAGCACACACCCACATGGCTTTCCCCAAAATTGACCTTTACTGCTACAGTACTTGTTAATAAATTGCATTTTATTACAGTGGAGGGATATTTAAGTGTGTGTGTGTGTGTATACACACACATACATATATACATCCCAAGCAACGGTGCTTTCAACAATAAGCTAGAAATCTGGATGGAAGCCAAGAAGTACATTTAGATGGAGTTGGAAACAGATTGAAACTTTTTAAGCACACTCATCCTTTTTTTGACCTACCCCAGTCTTTGGTCAAACAGGGTATGATATAATTTAAAAACTTTACAAACTTGTCTAACAGAGGCAATAATGTATGAGGAATCTCACTACACAATGCAATCATGCTTTCTGATAAGACTGTGCAAAGCATTTGAAAGCGATGGTTGCTACTAGTGTTAGCATGAATGAAACATTTCTCTCTAACTCTTCAAAACAGCTGTGTCTTTTTCAAGGAAGCTCTTCTCTGTTGCCTATGTGTGAGTGTGTGTGCACAGATGACATTTCCATATGAAGAAACTAGTGAAGAGCAACAACTCCATGAACCTTGCTAAATTCATGGATGTTTTAATAATTTAAAGATGTGTGCTTTATTTATGCAGAGATGGATTTTCTAATTGCCTTCCATTCTGAGCACAACAAATTCCAAGATCAGATTAAAAAAAGAGGAGGCAGAATTTATATGCCTGATAGACTGGGACAACAATGTTAAAGGAAAGATAAACATTCCCTCAAATGCTGTTCAGCTCCTGGCGACCACATGAGGATAACCGTGCAATTTTGCTATTGCCTTCTTCTGGGGAGTGGCATCCAAAGTAAACTGTGATGATGTCAAAATGCCAATTTATGCATGGTGACTTCATCACACATATACCACCATGGTATACTTATGTTTGATCATAGCATTCATCTCATGACATCACCTCACACATGTTGTTGTTTGCCCCCCAGCAGACAGCATGTTCTCAAATTTCCAGCCTATCCTACAGGCATGAGCTGTCCTGCTAGTCTGTTCATTATTTGCTTAGTTTTGAGATCGGTCAAAGTGAAGCTGATCCCAGGGGCATGTGGTGGTGGTGGTGGTGGGGGCAGAATCAAAAATGTCAAGTTAGTGACTACAACTGATAATCAAAGCCCTGGCTCTTTTTTACATATGCCACAAAGTAACTAACTGCTTTCTCCAGCTTTCCCCAGTTCAAAACAATTCTCCCTCTCATGGTTTTGGAACTAAAAAGCTAAATTTGGAGGACTTTTCTAAAGTTCTGGGAATCTTGTTTGATTATTTGCTAACAATGAGAGTATTTTGTAAAATATGTATGCCAATTTAACTATACAGAGGTCACACAGAAGGGTAACAAGTGCAGTGCAGAGTCAAAAAGCAGCAGCAAATACAGGTATCTTCAAGACATGTTTAATCCAACATTCAGGTTAATGCAGTCTAGTATTAGTAGCAAAATATTGTCAGGACCATTCAAATGTCAGAATCAGAACCATGTCAGATTATCATAAAAATTGTTTCAATATTTAATTGTGCTTAGGTAAAGGCAGAAAGTCTGAAACCTTCTGGTCTTAATTTGAATACAGCTGGTGTGGCTCAAAATTAATTGCAGAACCTGGACTGTATGAGTGTAATAGTCTACTCCCATGAAGATCATTACTCCAAGTAGACCAATATTTCAAGGAGTCTGGGGCTCCATCTCTCTGCCCTTTGGCTCTTGATGCAGACATGTCAACATTAACAGGGGTTTGGATCAGGGGTATGGATCTATGTTGGGATCAGAATCCAGGAATATAGTTAGGAACAGTGGAGCTGAATCTGCAAAAAGCTTAGTGTTAATTCTGGCATCACTGGGGAAGTCTTGCCATGTTGTTTACCCCAAAATCTTAGAAGAGACCCTCAGAGCCATCCTAACAATGGATAAGAAATGGTAACTCTTAATATGATTTTTTTTTTTAAAAAAAAAATAAATATATGGGGCATCCACTAAATATAAATCAGTCAAATGTAATCCACTCCATTATGGAAATGAATGTCATTCAGGGTGAAATATAATACTCAGCCCATACAAAGTTCTGCACCACTTGGCTAAAAATGACAGGTTTTTATTTATTGTATGTATTTATTTATTTATATTTCAAATTTAGATACTGCCCATCTCACAAAAAGTGACTTTGGGCAGTTCACAATAAAACAGCAATAAATATTAAAATACAATAAAACAATATAAAATACAGTAAAAGTAGAATAAAACCAAACACATACACAAGTAATATCTTCCAAGATGTTGATGGTCAGTAAGATGTTATCATATGGGAGAAGCTTCAAGGTGCTAGCCACCCCCAGGGTTGGTTGCCCTCTTTTGCGCCCCATGCCAGTTGGCAGAGCCAGGTCTTGACTGCTTTCTGGAAGGACAAGAGAGTTGGGGCCTGCCTCACCTCTGGGGGGAGAGTATTCCATAGGGCGGGGGCCACAGCAGAGAAGGCTCTCTTTCTGGACCCCTCCAGTCAACATTCTTTCATTGATGGGATCTGCAGCATACCCTCCCTGCCTGACGGGGTGGGACGGGTAGATACAATGGGGGTGAGACAGTCCCTCAGGTAACCCAGTCCCATGCCACGTAGGGCTTTAAAGGTGATGACCAACACCTTGAATTGGACCTGGAAGCAGACTGGGACCCAATGCAGCTCATGTAGCAATGGTTTAACATGTGCCATCCTTGGGGCACCTAAAATTGCCCATGCGGCTGCATTTTGAACCAGCTGAAGCTTCCGGATACTCTTCAAGGGTAGCCCCATGTAGAGCGCATTGCAATAGTCTATACAGGAGATGACTAGGGCCTGAGTGACTGACTGAAGGGATTCCCGATCCAGAAAAGGGCATAACTGGTGCACAACAAGTAGTTGAGCAAAGGCCCTCCTGGCCATGACTGCCACCTGCTCTTCGAACAGGAGTCATGAGTCCAGGAGGATCCCCAGGTTAGGCACTGGGTCTGTCTGGGGTAGTGCGACCCCATCCAGAACCAAAGATGGTAAACTTCTAGATACAGAGGAGCCCCCAACCCACAGCCACTCCATCTTACCAGGGTTCAGCTGAAGCCTGTTGTTCCCCATCCAGACCCCCACAGCCTCCAGGCACCGCGAAAGAGTAGCCACAACATCACTCAAATCACCTGGGATGGAGATATATAACTGGGTATCATCTGCATATTGATGATACTTCATCCCATGGTGGTGGATGATCTCACCCAGTGGTTTCATGTAGATGTTAAAAAGGAGTGGGGAGAGTACCGAACCCTATGGCACCCCACAAAGGAGGGGCCATGGGCCAGATCTCTCACTCCCTATCAACACTGATTGGGACCGGCCTTGGAGGAAGGAGGTGAACCAGCACAAAACTGTTCCACCCACCCCCAACTCCCCAGCCAACCCAAAAGGATACCATGGTTGATGGTATTGAAAGCCGCTGAGAGGTCAAGAAGAACAAGGATGGATGCACTACCCCCATCCACTCCCACCAGAGATCATCCAAGAGTGCGACCAATGCTGTTTCAGTCCCAAATCCAGGCTTGAAACCCGACTGAAAAGGGTCCAGATAATCCATTTCATCCAGGATCCTCTGAAGCTACAATGCCACCACCTTCTCAACCATCTTCCCTAAAAATGGAAGGTGGGAGACTGGATGAAAATTGTCCAGTACGGTGGGATCCAGTGATGGTTTCTTGAGGAGGGGGTGCACCAGCACCTCTTTAAAGGCCACTGGAAACACTCCCTCTCTCAAGGATGAATTCACCATCGCCTGGACCCACCCACATGTCACCTCCCAAGCTGCCTTAACCAGCCAGGAGGGTCATGGATCTAATTGACAGGTGGTGGCGTTTACACCCCGGAGGACCCTGTCCACTTCCTCAGGTCCAACAGGGTCAAACTATTCCCAGAAAACAGGGTAAGTACATACCCCCAGCATCTCCACAGGCCTTGCTCCATGCTTGGCATCCAACTGGGAATATATCTGAGCGATTTTATCCACTAGATGCCCAGAAAACTCCTCCATGCGGCCCTGTAGGTAGGTCATTGGGCCCACCTTTCCTAAAAGAGATTGAGTGATCTTGCACAGGGCCGTTGGGTGGCATTCTGCGGATGCAATAAGAGTGGAGAAATGTTGGCTTCTGCCGCTCTTACCACCACAAGGTAGGCCTTAATAGCAGCTCTAGCCTGTGTTCGGTTGGATTCAGTCCTTGTTTTCCTCCAGCAGTGCTCTAGACGTTTTTAATCCTTTTCAGAACCCTCAACTCCTCCATAAACCACGGAAAGCATCGGGCTCGGTAGGTCAAGAGAGGTCGCACGGGCACGATCTTGTCCAAGGCCTCAGCCACCTTCCTATTCCAGGTGGCGGCCAGGGCCTCCGCTGGACTGTGCAACAGATCCTTGGGTGTAACCTCCAGCTCCCTCTGGAACCCCACTGGGTCCATCAGTTGCTGGGGATGGACCAATCAAATGGGTCGTGCCTCCCTGCAGAGGGGGGTGGCATAGGAGAATCTCAATGCCACCAGGGCATGATCAGACCATGACAGGGGGGATAGATGTAATTCCCCCTTCAAATCACATTGCCACTGCTCAGACAAGAAAACCAAGTCTGGTGTGAGGCCACTGTCCTGAGTCGGGTTGCGAATAATCTGGGACAGGCCCATGGCTGCCATGGTAGCCATGCACTTCTAGGCTGCCTCTGAGGCACATCCCAGGGATGGCAGATGAAAGTCCCCCAGAACCTTATGGTCTGGGGAACTCCACTGCCAGCCCCGAGATGGCCTCCAGCAGCTCAGGCAGGGAGGTTGCCACAGAGCAAGGAGGTTGGTACAGAAGCAACAATCCCAGCTGTTCTCACAAACCCTACAGGGTCTAACAGCCAGCCACTTGTGGAGCAGCACCCCTGAAGAGAGTCCCGGATGACTACAGCTACCCCTCTTCTCCTGCCCTGGGGTCTCAGCTGGTGCCAAACTGTAAACCCAGCTGGACATATTTCTGAAAGGGGCACTCCCCCTTCAGGGCCCAGCCAGGTCTCAGTAATACACTCCAGGACGGCCCACTCCTCAGTGATCAGATCACATATAAGGGGGCCTTCTTGTTAACTGACCTGGCATTAAGAAGCAGCAGCTGAAAGCCAGGGCCACCGTGGATCTGCTGTCCAGGGCCTGGGTCTGAGTCCAGAGGGCTGGAACACGCCACCCATAGCAAACACCGTGGGCGCCTTCCCCAACAGTGGCCTGCCCTCTGACTCCCATCATAACATCCCCTCCCCGTCACCACCTGGTTAGCATAACCTGCCCAAATCACCCCAGAGCCTCCACTTCCCCCCAATCTCCAGCCTCCGGTTTCCCAGGTTAGGGGGCCCTCCATCCAGCCATATACCCACACATACACAATCAATCAGAGGGTAGTGTGGGTTCCTCAGCATTTGTGATGGAATGGTTTGGTGAAGGCCGCGCTTGGAGAGATAAGCATTCCCTTAGCCCCCAACAGGACTGTGGGAAGGTTAAGAAGATGAGACTGGCACCACCCTAAGGAATTCACGGTGTTTTGGCTTGCTGGCTTGGGAAGTTTAGATTCAGTCTGGCAAGATTCTGTCTTGTAGGTGGAAGCTAATAAATGCTATAGAACTATATCTGCACTGTCTTGTGGAGTTCTTTGGGCTGAACCTGATAGCACTTCAGCTACTGCTCTCAGAGCTGGAGCCCTACCCCCCCACCCCCTCCACTCACTACCGCCCACTGTGCCCCCTTCACCGGCCTCTCTCACTAGTCGGCAGGGGGTACCCAGTCCACTTCCCCTCCCTCCCCTACTCTCATTCGGGGGGGGCAAGTATCCTTACAACAGTAACACCCTCATTTGCACTCTATGCATTCACTCTTGGGCTCCCCTCCCTGTCTCTCACACTAGCAAGGAGCAACCCAACTCTCTCACACAGGTGGGACCTCCACCCACCTCTGCCCTGTCTGCATAGGCTGCAGGGGCCAGAGTTGACAACCTAGGCTGCCCCTCAGGTTGCACCCCAAACCAAGTCTCTGGCCGATTTTCAGGCCTTGGGCCATCACTGCCAATTCTTCAGCAGATGCGCCCAGTCCCGTTCAAGGTGTTGCTATTCCCCCGTTGCCAGTCCAGTAAACGTCCGGTCCTTTGGACTGTCCCAGCCCTACTTTGGCTGTTCTCAGGCCACTGAAGACCAAGCCTCTCTTCGGGGGGCTTGCTGCATCACTCATCCAAGGTTGCTTACTCTGGTGTTTGCTGCGCCACTCAGCAGCGCAGCCCAGCTCCATCAGCCTCCGACGAGCTCCTGCCAGCCTCTGCTGAGTCACCCCAGCCTCTACCAGGCTCTGGCAGGCACGACCCGGCATCCTGAGCCACATGCCATGCCACTCAATCCAGGACGCCCACTGCAGTGTGTCTTTAGGATTGGGGCCACTTGACACACACACACCCCCTCGCTGCACCTCTCAGCTGTGCAGCCCAGTTCTGCCAGCCTCCACTGAGCTCTGCCGGGCACCACTCGATTCAGGCCACTTGCTGTGCTTGCTGCGCTCGCCGCGCCGCGCCATGCCACCCGGCCCGAACCGCCCGTCACACCGTCTAACTTTGGGCCGTTTTAGACTTATTGCAGGATTGACTATATCAGACTAAATATGCCAAAATCCACTGGAGTTGGCAGAGTCCCGTGGAAGCTACAAGACCAGAAAATTTATTGTGGCATAAATTCTCATGCAAAAAGATTTAAACTTGATTTAAAATACTGATCTATTCCCAATAGAAAATTGAAAATGTAGAAAACCTATGCTTGAATTTCTAACCAGCTTCTGTCATTGAATTTGCTGTTTTGCTCAAAAATGTTCCAGTTTATTGTCTTCTGCTCAGCGGCTGTCACTGTTGAAATGCTCTCATTTTTTCTGTAATGCTCTTCAAACCACCAGGTTCCCTTAAGACTTATGCCTGACCCCAGAAGTGATTCTGGCTTGCCTAGTTTTTGTATCATCTGCTAATTTAAGGAGCGCTTCCTAAGCTCTTGCTCTCCAGTAGTCATTAATTATAATGATGAACTGGAGTGGGCCAAGGACAAAATAGGGACCTTATTTCATCTTCCTCTTGTTTTGACAATCAGTCGTTAATAATAATTAATTCTTTTCCCATGCAGCTCTTCAGTACTCACTGTAACCGCTTGACAATAATTGTCACTTTGTAGTTATCTCATTTCTGAACCAGATTTTTCTTAAAGGTTTTGCCATGTGTTTCCTGCTTCCATGTCTGTTGGGTAATGCTATGCCCTTATTATTTATTAAGTGGCAGCCCTGCAATTTCAGAAAACACTAGAGGCAGCATATTATTTGGACCCATAGCAGCCAGGTTTCAGGCTGGGATGCAACATGGAAACTATGCTAGTTATGCTTGTGGATGACCTATAGAGAGATCAGGGTTGGGAGACTATACCCTTCCTGGTCCTTCTTGAACTCTCTGTGGCTTCCAGTACTATCAACCAGGGTACCTTTCTGGACCACTTCCATGGGATTGGAGTAGAAACATTGTTTCACAGTGGCTTTCCTCCTTCTTGAGGGGAAGATTCCAATCAATGGGAGTGCTTCATGAATCTTTCTTCTTTCCTATCCTTTTCAACATCTACATGAAACTGCTGGGGAGTTATCCTTCAGCATGGGGTTTGGTATCATGAACATGCTGAAGACACCCAGCTATGAATCTCAGCCCTGTATTAAACAAGAGATCAGTAGAAGAACTGACCTGGAGCACTGGAGGCTGTCAGAATCTGGAAGGAAAGGAAGAGATTCAGATTGAATCCTTCCAGGACAGAAAGCTTTGGGTTTGTATGCCTAATGATTCCAGAGAAATGCCAACTTTAACTCTGAATGGACTTATACTCTCCTGTCTAGAGGTGGTCCACAATTTGGTGGTTCTTCTGGACTCACTGCTCCTGCTCAATGGGCAGGTGGCAGCTGTGGCTACAAGGGCTTTACATCTTATATGCCAATTGCAGCCATAACTGGACCAGGAAGACCTATTCACAGCTACCCAAATCCAACTCACTTCCCATTTGGATTAGTACAATGCATTCTACATAGGTCTGTCTTTGAAGAGTGTTTGGGAGCTTCAGGTGGTACAGAACACAACTGCCTGGGCAGCAATGTGTGAATCCCAGTTTATCATGGTCACCCACTACTTAGGGAACTGCACTGGCTTCCAGGTGTAATTCAAGGCTCTGGTTATCACTGTTAAGGCCCTACTTGGCTGTGGACTTCATTATCTGAGGGACCACCTTCTCCCATATTCATCTGCTTGTCCAACCAGATTAAACAGGGTTAGGTCCCTCCCGATCTTGGCCCTACATGATTGTCATCTGACAGGGTTTGAGAATGCTTTTTTTTTCCCCACTAACTGCCCCACACATCGTAACTCTCTTCCCGTAGAGATTGCCAGCTTGTTCCTTGCTGGGCCTTAGGAAAGCTGCCAAGATTCATCAGTTCCATCTAGCAGAGGAGAAGGGAATGCTCTGATTAGAAATGGGCTTCAGGAGCACACAACTTTTCTGGTTTTACCTTTCAATTTTGATTTCCCTTCCCAATGTATATTTGGTTATTTCCTTTTTTTTTTTTTTTAATGTGGATGCTTTTAGCTTACAATGAGATTGCTAGCTGTATAAAGTCCTCAGAACTGGGCAGCACAGAGATGAAGTAAATAAATAAATAAATAAATAAATATTACACTCATTCCCTGAATGGAGCAACAGTGCTCTGGTTTATTCATTGTGGCCATTCTATTTATAAAGGCTTTGTGAGAGACCTCCTGCTGCAAGGAAACTGAGATGAATGGCTGAAGGCTCCAAGGCCATTCAGACTTGCTGCGATCATTGAAAAAGGACAAGTAAAGTGCAGCATGTTTCTTTTCCTCTGACTTTCCACTTGACTTTCTTCAGCTGTTTCATCTTGCAGGGTGTATAAGACAGGGGAACATCAGTACATACAGCCTTCTGCATTTCAAGGTTGGGGTGGAGTTATTAGACAGAAAAGCAGCCAGATTTTCACTAAATGCTTTTGGATTGAAACCATGGTGAACAGCAATCAGAGGAGACAGCCCTAAGCTAGATACGTTCAAACTGTAGGGGAAGGGAGAGAGAAAGGACTATTTTAATCAATTACCTGGTGCAATTAAGTAGAGGGCTATTTTTATAGTAAATGGTACTTATTCAGCATTACAACTGGGGGCACAGTAAAAAAAGATAGGTGTTCCTATTCAGAAACTGCTTATTCAATCAATGTATTACATTGAATGGTTAATATATGATTACTATCTGATTTTGAAACATAGTTGGAAGCCATAGTTCCTCCTGAGTGTTTCTTCCGTTGCTTATTCGTGACATATGCTCATACCACATATTAAGAACAATGCAAACAATCCATTACTGAATAAGTTTAGAGACAGAATATGTTATCCCTACCTGGTTGAAACTTTCCTTTCCTCATAACTTTTTGACCTGTCACTACTTTCAGTCAAGGCACAGGAAAATGTAGCACTCTCAAGCCCACTTTGTTAGTATTCCAGCCAGCCAGCTAAGGACACCCTTTTCCAGCAGGATCTCTCCTTGTTTATCTGCTTTCACCCATCAATCACTCAGATCTCACTGAGAGTTTTTCAGGGTAGTGGGCAGGCTCCCCTTAGGGTTGGATTTGTTTTGTTTATTAAGTTACATCTACAAAGGAAGCACCCCCAAGGGCAAGTTTGCATGCTAGAAACTGAAAATAAATCCGCCAGCAAAGGAAACCATTATACAGACCTGTGGTACATTTGCGTCTGGAATACTGCATAGAGTTTGAATTGCTATACATGAAAAAGGATTTAACAGGGCTGGAAAAAGTGCATAAGAGGG
The DNA here is from genome assembly GCF_059951505.1 of Python bivittatus. Lineage (NCBI taxonomy): Eukaryota > Metazoa > Chordata > Lepidosauria > Squamata > Pythonidae > Python > Python bivittatus. The sequence goes on along the minus strand of NW_028277037.1, from coordinate 1,099,606 downwards.
CATCGTGTCTTGTGGCTTGGTACAGACCTTTAGAAATGTTGAAGCTCTTGTCCTTAAAAACTATCTCTGTCATGATTTTTTGTGTGCAGTTTCATAGCAATTTCAAGCCATCACCCCCAGCTCTCAAAACACAAAAGACCATTTGTTCTCAGTGCATCTCTTGTTGTGGTTGAGAGTAGAAATGAAGAAATACCATGACTTTGATTGCTTTTTGTTATAGTTACCCTATCTGGACTGGTTTCTTTGCATGTTTAATGCCCCAATCGGGAAAACTTTACCAGTTGCTTTTCTGTCTGCCTGTACAAAGAAACAGGAGTCTTGATAGACTGTGGCTAGATTGTTGCTTTAGTTTTATGGGAAGATGCGTCTTAAATTTTGCTATGTAAAACATATTCATGTTGCCATTTCCTTAGACTAGGTACCTCATTTCATGGCATTTCAACCCCTGAAGTAGAAATATAATTTTATTTTTCAGGAAAGGAAGAAGAAATCACTCTCCTTGGGTTGTGTTAAGATATCTATTAAGAAAATCTATTATTGGAAGGTAAGAATGATTTTCAATGATTATTTGGACAGCAATATTTTGTGCCAACTGTAAAAATATAAGGTTGGACTGGCACTGGGGAGATCCAGTTTCATGTCTCCTCTTGAAATGGAAAAGGGCCAGTCATTCTCTCTCAGCCTAAACTGTCATGGAAGAAAAATGAATGAAGAATCCATATACAGTACTGTTCCTTGTAAAAGAAAAGGGTTATTTAAGTGAACTACAGAGTACATGTAGTACAGATGTTTGTACAGCAGTTTTCACTTCTGTCTCTTTGTTATTCTGTAGCCAGATCCAAAGGGCTGCACATGGTAATGAGTTGAGCTGAGTGTCAGTAGCTTTGACTAGAGCCAATGATGAGTAAAGTCTGGGCTGAGAGCAGGTATATGCCATGATATCTGGAGCCCCCCCCCCCCAATTAAAATGAAGGAGTAGAGAAAGGGGGAAGTGATAAGAATGCAGAAAACTCTGGAAATTATTTCAGTATATGCCTGAGGTTGATAGCCTGCAATTTTCATTCTATATTAAATCACAGAAATGATGCATAAAAACTCCAAAAGGTCATCATGCAGGGTTTATGCATAGGAGTATCTTGCAATGATCCCACTCTCATTGTTTCCACACTGAACGTGAAATGCTCAATGTGCTTTCATTGCAAGATGCTTTTGATTCCACACAGTAATCAACCCACCAGTGTGGGATGGTGAACATTCTACAAACATTTAATTTATGTTATGCTCTTTATGTTGATTAACTGAAGCTTGTTTTACTAACTTGTATTAGTCCATCAGGAAATTAACTGGTTGGATTGGAACCAAACCTTAAATCCAAGACAACTCTTCTTGAAGTTGCACAGGGATAGCATTCTAACTGCAGGAGAAGATGCAACTTTTTAAGGATTTGTTTGATGATAATGGCCCACTCCATCTCCCCTCTTCCTCTTGAATGTGGATTGTCACACAGCCCCAGTAAAGAGCTCATATCCTCACAGTGAATAAAAAAAACTTTAATTATGTATGTTGATAGAGAAACAAATTCAGTCTCCAGGGCAGACACCTTTCTTAATTACTAAATTAAATTAGCCGTGTAAAAACTGGGCAGTTCACCAAATGGTGACCTCTGCCTTAGAAGGTAAAGCACAGGGTTCACCCAACAGCATAAAACAATACTCTAAAGATAACTTCAAAAGTCTTGGATAACTCAAAGTAATACTTCTGGAAAATGAAAAATTGTTCTGAGGTCATACAAACTTTTGGGTTCATGATACACTTGCCACTTATTTGGTAGGGGTTCAAATGTTTTGGAGCCTGAATTGGACACTGAAGCTGACTGAGGAGCAGAAAAGAAAATAAACTCTGCCTTATCCTATTTCCTGAACATTCTCTTTATTTTTCCCCAGCCTTTCATCCGTGCACTTGATTTGAAAAGTAATACAGCACTGGTAGGGAAATACATAATTTTTTTTTGGCCTGACAGCCAGTTTATTTCTCCATAACCTGTCAGGGGTTACAGACCTTTTACAGTACCAAAAAGCAATTGTGGATGGAATCAAAGGAGTCTTTGGATTCTGGTGGTATAAAAAATGTGAGAAGGAAATTAAAAAAATGAAATAATAAAGGAGCGCTCAACTTTTTTCCCTTTCTATTTCTCTTTCTTCTCTTCCTCCTCCCTCTTTTTTTTTTTTTCCTGCATTTCACTCTCTCTACCAAGGATGAGATGTATTAATTGTTGTTGTTGTTGTTGTTGTTGTTGTTGTTATTATTATTATTATTATTATTATTATTATTATTATTTACTTCATAGTATAAAGTATGAGAGCCAGTTTGGTGTAGTTGTTAGGGCACCAGGTGATAAACCAGGAGACTGTGACACGAAGCCAGCTGGGTGACCTTGGCCAGTCACTTTCTCCCAGCCCTAGGAAGGAGGCCAGGGCAAACCACTTCTGAAATCTTGCCAAGAAAACTGCAAGGACTAGTCCAGGCAGTCACCAGGAGTCAACACTGACTCAAAGACACCCCCCCCCCAAAAAGTATATAGTATATACTATCTGCACCTAAGCCAGCCAAGGATAGCGTACAGATACTTGTGCTACAGTAAAATCTGAACCTGACTGCCCAGCTCTGCACAGCAGTGAGAAATATCTAGCCTTTCAGTTTTGCCCATTTGTCCTGCCATCCCTTCAGGGAGCCCATACTGTCTGCCCCATCAGCCATTTCCCTCAACTGCCTCTTTGCTGCCATGATCTGAAAATGCAACACAAGATCCAACTCTTCCTATTTTTAGCAGGGTGCTAGAATGCGACTGTCCATGAGAAAGAGGGCAATTCCAGGAACCCCAGGAACTCTGGCTGGTCTGCTGGCACTTGGACCATTGCTATTTGAATAGCTGAGCCCAATGCCCCATAGCTACCAAAAGTCAAACAAACAAACCATCATCCTGGTTGGAGAAAGCCCTCCCTCCGAAGGATTATCAAGTGCCAAACATCAGCTTAATTCGCGTGCCAAGCAAAGACCTAGCAGTTTATCAAAGCTTTTGGGTCTTAGTTACCATTTCTTGAAACTCAACTCACTATGTGTTTATTTGGATTATAGGCTGCACTATTTAAATCTACAATCACACTTTTTTTGCTTAGGTTTGGTTTGGTTTTTGCTTTGTTTTTCCTGTTTGTCCTTTTGCCTGGTTCAGTTTGTCAATATTTTAACTGTACAATAAAAATGTGCTTTTTAAGAAAAAAAAAATCTAAATGTTCTCCAGATCCTGGCCATCAAAATCCTGGTGTTTGGGTTCTCAGAATGTAGATATGAAATTATGTATAAGTATGTTTAACCAAGAAACAGAAATATCCCCCACCTCCTGGTTAAAACGAAGTTAAATATTCTGTAACTAGAGATTTTCAATGGGGAATAAACTCATATTTGTAATTATGTCCAATAGTTACTTCTGTAGTTCTTCATTACAAGCTGAACCCAGGACAGGACTGATAAGAAGAGAACATTCTGAGCAAAGTCAGTTCTTATAGTTGCTTTTGAGCTGAACTTGATGCAGAAGGATACCTCACCAGGAACATGTTTGAAGTTCATTTTCCTGCTAATTCCAATCACAATAGAAAAGACTTGAAATACGCCAGGCCTGCTTGGTTTATATCCTACATACAAGCCAATTTTCTTGATGTCAAAACTTCATGAACAGGCCTGGAAGAACTTGCAGCACTGCAATTTTTCATTTGTGGTTGGTTCCATGAGTGCCAGACAGTAGAGGCAAGAAGTGATTTAGCCAAGGGCAAGGGTACATTATTTGCTTCCAGATGAAATGCCGTGTGTTCAAAGTCCACATTTTTTAAGTATGTATTTAAAACAAAAACAACACTAAACAATATATCTAACTAGGGCAGACATTTGTGACATGTCCAAGCTGAATCATTTTGTGTAATTTGAATGCTTTTATTTTATTTTATTTTATTTTATTTTATTTTATTTTATTTTATTTTATTTTATTTTATTTTATTTTATTTTATTTTATTTTATTTTATTTTATTTTATTTATTTTATTTATTTTATTTACTTGTTTACATTACATAGAAATATCACTTTATAAGGCTCTCTAGCAGATGTGGTACATCATGGGATAGCATTTTCATTCAAGATGTGGAAATGACAGAATGTTCCGTGTAGTACAACAATATTCTGCCCCCCACCCCACCCTGACAATGCTGATTCTGAGCTGTACAGCTTGGAGGAGAAAAGGAATATTCCATCCTTGAAATTGTATCTTTTGCATATCTTTCATCTTCACTGCTTTCCAGTGCATTCTGCAGAGCAAAGCATTGTGAGCCAGGTGGCCAAGGCCATCATGGACCATCTACTCCACACCTTATACTGGGAAACATCTTCCCAGAGTGATCCTTCTCACTGCCTTCCTGCTGCTGCATTTAAGGTATTTGGAAGGAATCTAGGGAACCCTCTGGAACATTGCCCAATGACTTACTTGAGGGTGATGCAGTTGCCCTCTCTGCAATCATCCTCACTTCTGAATGGCAGCCATGCTAGCAGCCTATGACAGCCATCCATTTGCGGGGAAAAGAAGAGGGGAAAATCTGACATTAACTCATCCTGATCCACCATTCAGTATAAGTACTTTGTCTATGGGAGTAAGTCATCCTCACTGATGACACTTTCAGAACCATATCTCCTGAGGGTAGAAGTTGAATTGGGACACAGAGTTGTCTCAGGAAACCACTGTGTCATGTTGAGTTCTCTTTTCCATGGATTTGGTCCCACCAGGCTAAAATAGGCATAATGGCTGGAAACATGTGTATATTCCAGTTCTGGTGCATATTACAGTTCATCTGTGAACGTTTTGAGGTCAACATCTTGCTTTTGATCCCTGCCACAAATGCACTGCAAATCTTCTTCTTTTCTTTTCATTTTCCCTGCTAGCCTGCTTAGTCACCCACCCACCATGGTTCTTTCAGCCACATTTCTCTTTCCTTTTTCTTTGTCTTCTTCCTAGGATTTGGCTTCTAGTAAGAGGGAACATGTAGCCCAGAATTTTTTTCTGGATTCTAGTGAGTTGCTTTTGAACTTTTGGGGGAACACATTGCCCAGTTTTGCATAAAATGACATGCTTCTCCAAATCAGACAAGGAGATAGTAGCCTGCATTCACAAAACATGTTCAGCTTGGTTAGTTGGTTGCATATTGGTGAGCTAAGCAGGCTGAACCAAAGGGTTTGGTTGTTGTTGTTGTTGTTGTTGTTGCTATTTATTAATTTACAGCCTAAGACCAAACCAACAAGCATTGAAACTTATTCAGCAGTTTTAAAAAATCATATATAAAAATTACATAAAAGCCAAAGACAATCAAAGCTGTGAGGAATGCACCAGCTGGTTCCTATGGGCTAAAGCTACAGGTAGGAGAGATTTGTGCCTATAAAATATTTGGTGTTGCATTTTGTTTCTGATTTGAAACTCTGCCCAGATGAGGAATCATGAATTATATACAGCCTCCAATTAGATGGCTGTTTTCCAGCATATTCCTTCATTGCAATCGAGGCACATTAAAGCAAATTAAAGCAGCATTCATTTTGCTGATGAAGCTTGACATCAAAACTGTAGCAGCAGAGAAGGTTACAAAGGACACTATGAAAGGATTAAAATAAAAAAGTGCCAGGAAACAAAGATCGATCTCTCTACCTTTATTAAGTGCTGCAGTTAGGTAAGCCGATTTGGCAGTGAGGTCATCCATCAGAATTGGACAGTAATTTGAAAATGGATTAGTCTAAAGTTGCAATATCTGCCCCATAGATGTCTTAGCAAAACATAATTCAGTGTTGCAAAGGACCTCACAAACTGGAGGAGATCAGTGTCCACCGAAAATGCCACTATATACTGGGCTCTGACAGCAATGCATTTATTCCTTTCTATCTTCTGCACTCCTTTTAACTTCTTTTTATTTGTTTTGAACAAACACCTACATCAGCAGACCAGACCAAAGCCATGTATTCTCAGAATATTAGGTCTTTAAAATTAATCCCTTTAAAATGGGATTAATTCTGGCACCAGTCTTGTGGAAGTCAAGGGAGCTAGCACATCAGTTGCTTGTAAGTATGGAATAGTGGTGTCTCTATTTTATTTGTTTGTATTTATTCACTTATACAGATTGCCTTTCTATTCTGGTAAGAACCAAAGTGGCTAATGAAATTAGAAAACAATATGAAAAGTTAACATCATAAAGTTAATACCAAAGTTGAACAGATGTGTTTTTACAGAGTTTGCTGAGAACAGAGGTCAAATGCAACTCCCCTAGGAGTTACTCGTTCAATAAATAACTGTTCTTACAACTGTATTAATTGAAATTCAAGCCCTACACTTCAGAAAGCTTTCAAATTAAACCTTATAAGAATGGCAGCAATAAAGGTTACTCATAAATGCAAGCTTTAACTCATTTGCCATTTACTTTTTAGGAAAACTCAGGTATGATATGTGAGTTTTGCAGATCTATTTTACAGGCAGTACAAGGGGAAAACTGTACAGCAGAAAAAGCAGTGTAAATGTCCTTATTGCAGAATACATTAACCTAAGACATCTCAGCCTAAGATATCTTTGCAAGATGGCTGTAAAAGCAAAAACCTTTCTTTAGCCATATTATATACAGCATGATAATCATAAAATCATTTGTAAGGGCAAAATAAGATAAATCTAGAAGCCTCTCAGAGAAAGGGGAAAATACAATGGTAGTAAATTATTACTATCTGATTTTAAATAGAGCATCATAATCTGAACTTTTTATCTCTAGCCTATCTGTCTAAAGCAGGTGCAAATGTATTTCATGCTCTGCCCAATTCCAAGAGATGGAATTGATGCCTGCAATGCAAATATCACTGAAGTTAAGTTACAGCATTTCAGCAGCTGAGAGCCTACAAGTATATCATTTGCTCAGTGCAAAACATATTGTTTTGAACAAGCTTAGACAGTTATGCTTTTAGGAGAAGGCAAAGAGAGGAAGTATTATAGATAAAGTGTTTTCTTGTGTACCACTTCAGGCATGGGAGGCAAAGAAGCATCTGTATTAGATGATGCTATTCCTTTCCTTGAACCTTATTTATTAGACTGTCATGTATCATTCCAAAAGACTATCATTACTGAAGTTCAGGTTCAGATGCAAAATGCTTCTGATGCCAGTCTTCCTGATCGTCATGAGTTTTTAGTTAGCCCTAGGGGAAACCTATCAGTGGAAAATAATAAGAAGCTATTTGTAATTCTTTGGAGAAGATTCTGTTTTAATTGAGAATAGCTTCTGTGAGTTGAAAAGATAACCAACCACTGTGTAGCTCCCGGCTGGCCTTTATGACAGCAGGAGCCAAGTTTCACACCTGATGGTGAGTCCATCTATTTCTATCCAGTCCTTTCTGCCCTTTAAACTGTATCTAATCTGCTAATGAATATGACGCTTAGGGTTTTGCAGCCTTTTTTTAGGGGCAGTCATCAGAGGTCAATACCTGGTAATAAATAAAATAACACTTTATGATTATTACTTTGCAAATTATGGTACAGTGTAATTTTCTGTCTTCAGGTTAGCTAAAAAAAAGACATAACAGGCCAGTATCTTAATTAACCCATCTTATCACCATCTTAGAAATATTACTGTCAGTGACACCAGCTCTGTTCATGGGAAATATACAACTGACTATGTAAAAGGACTATAGGATAAAAACAACAACCACAACACCATTGGCTATCTTAATTATGGCTTTGCAACCACCCAGGGGCATTTGTACTTTTAACCCTGCAAGGTAGAATTGTATAAGCTACCAGTTCCCCTTCATGATATATTTTTTAAACTTCTTACATTAATAAGAAGTTTTCAAAAGAAGTTATTTAATTGTTCAATTGACTTTAAGTGATCAACTTCTCATACTGCAATGCCAACTGCACATATATTACCAGCTAATGTCCCACTGACACCAATGGAGTTGTTTAGAACACACTGTTCCCAATTGTAATATAAATACTATATCTACCTACTGTTTAACTATCTCAAGAAAGCAGCTTTTAATTCAGCAAATATTAATGCAAGCTTCATCCTAAATTCCATGAATTTTGCTTCTTCTGCAATATCCATGTATTGAAATGTTTTGCTCGTAAGAAATTCAAGGTATATGTGTGTGTGTACACACACACACACACGCACACAGAGAGAAACATGCACAAATACACATACATACAACCAATGGTATTTTAATAAAGGGAGTGAAAGATTGATACAGTATATAAAGATATATCTCTATTACCATATACCATAAGATATTACTTTTTTCAGCCATCACCAAGTGAAATGAAGCATGCTTTTATTTTGAAAAAATGCTACAGTTAATATTATCTGGGATTTTTTAAGAATAAGATTTAGTAAGGGAGTTCATCAGGACTGCTTTCAATTCGCCATGTTTGATGCTTTTCCCAGGAACTCAAACAGTTGATGCTTGTGCACAATAGTGATGCTTTCTGATTAAATGAAAATAAATGCTCCTTTAAAAATTGCCATCTGGGAACGTTCAACAGTGCCACACCATTTCCTTGTCCAGAAACCTCTTAAGAACTGAATAATCATTATTTTCTTGCATTCACACATAGAATTAAAGTGATACAGTACAATCGTAACTAACAGATTTCCCAGATTTTCAAACATTGATTTAAAAAAAAAAAAAGATTGAAAAGTTCACTTTTTCAGCAGAACAGCAAAATTTTCCATTTGCTTTTGAGGAAAAAGGATATGTTTTAGTATTAACAGCATTTTATAAACCATGACAGCCCTATTGTGTAAATGTATGCTTGATTTCACAAAGTTTTGCATCTATAAAGATGAATTCATTTGGTTTTAATTTCAGAAAGTTTTACATTTCCATGAATTATAATGAACATTGCCATGCTTACATTAGGCAAATAGTGATATCTGAACTTTACAGAGAGAAAATTTTGTCAATGCACTGCATTGCAAAGCTGAAAATTTTGAAACAAAGATTAAGCAGAGCCCAAGAAGGAAATTTTGCTCAACATGACAATCCTGCACCTCACACCTCATGAGGCACCCAGCAGATCTCACCATTTTATCCCACCTGCCACATATCCTGGACTTTACACTATGGAACCTCTACCTTTAATCAGAATGAAAACTGAAGGAATACATTTGTGGGTGTCTGTATGACTGTATGGTTGAAAAGACAAAGTGTGGAGTTCTTTCATGACAGCTTTAAGAAGCTTGTCCACCATTAGCAGAATGTGAAGTCAATGGTGGCACTCATGTACAGAAGTAAATATAGCAACAAAAGAGCTCATTTCAAGGATCATTTTCCTGTTTCATTTATTAAAATGTCCCTATTTAAAGTTATGGCAGTGAAGGTATTACTTTTCATTCAATCCTCATAATATACAGAGGTATAGTGTAGTCAAAAAGTTGCTTTAAGAATCTACATTTTTAATTAAGTCACCCTCACAGACTACAATCATTTATAGGGGGATAAATGGGAAGAGTGCAGCAATTAAACTTCTTCCTGTTCTCTTCAATGGGGAAAAATTCTGGCATTGTGAAATTATTCAGAATCCATCACATATTCTCCATTCTCTACTTTTAAGGAGAGCAATTTGTAGTGGAGAAATAGCAAGAACAAAGGATTAATCAACTTAATTTTTTTCCTCTGAAACCAGAGACTCCTGCCTTTGCTTGCTTCAGTTAAAGAAAACGATTTTAAGTCCAGCCAAAAACTGAAATAATTCCATATATGTGTATATATACATATATATACACACATACATACAATACATACAATACATACACATACACATACAGACACACAGACACACAGACACCTACATACACAGTATGTATAACAGTTTTAAAAGCAATAATCAGAACTAATACAAACTAAATTAGAACAGAGAAAAAGAAAAAGAAAGAAAGAAATAACAGAAGCTAAAAGTGCAAAAAGAAAAGAGAGGAAAAGAGAAAAACAGAGATAGATATAAAAAAAAAGATATAAAGATATTTTTATATAAAGATATAAAGAAGTAGCTTCCAATATTCTTCACAACATTTTTATGTACAGTTATATTTTAACTTCTCTTTCTAAAGTTACATTATGACTCTCTTCTTTCTATAATCTATCCTGTCTAATCATCAAAGAACTTATTCCAAAACTGAAGTTCAGGTGAGCTTATAAGGCTCCTGGCAAGTTGGACTTCAACAACATTTTTATACTGGAGTCCATTCTGCGCACAGATCTTCATCTGAAGGCAACTGGGAAAGAGTAAGTAATATGTTCTTCCATTATTTTCCATCATGCATTATGATTAAGAGTATGAGTTAAGAACCTAAGACATTCTGGCCCATGTCTTACCTTGGCGGCTTTGGGTAGGATCCCAACCCTCTAACGTAGCTGTAATACATAAATTCTGCCTCAGTACTCACTCTTGATTCTTTGAAAATGCAGTTTATACAAATATATTAATTATAAAATTCCACCCCATCCTACAGAGTTTAGGAGCCTTGAGCCACAGAAATGTATTTTTAAAAATAAAACAAATAAATAAAAACAGTGTTGTGGTACACAGTGGACATTCAGAACATCTTCCTTTGCCTTCAGGACCAGGAGGAAATTATCTTGCCATACACACTAAAATTGTATTTTTTCTGCACAAGTGAACCTGAGAGGAATGCCATGGAATAACAGTGGCCTCTTTCCATACATTAAATAGAAGCAAAGTCAACATTGGGGTAGGTTAGAAATTATGTCAAAAAGTAAATAAATAAAATAAAATGCATATGTTGTTTATTTTCTTTATCTTCTGTGTGAATCAGTGATAATATTAAATGCATTGACTGCATACTTATTCCAATTATCCCTGATTCTTCTAGCATTTTCTTCTCCTATGAACTTTGCCTGTCCCATCAAATTTCAGATGTAAGGGACCAAAAAGTCATTGTTTTGCTTACATGACTCTGCAGAAAACAACAGCAAAAAGTCAAGTATTCTACTACTAGTTAAATAAAATAGTATTAATTTATAATTCATAAAATAATATTGATTAATAATACTATGTTTGTTTTCTCTCTCTGCTTTATTTAGTTTATATAGGTTCTGTTTTATCTGGTCAGTGACTGAAATAAATATATTATCTATCACTATGTCGTTAATTAATTAAGGGAGTTTAGGATGCAGGCAAATATACTGAGATTGTTTAGACAGGCAGCCTGTCTCATAAATTCCTCACATTTTCTTTTTTCTCCACACTTCATTACAGCCTTAGCCCTGGTATTGCTTCCAGAATTAGCTCTCTAAAGACGGTTGCTGGAATGACTGAACACTTGCTAGGCTAAAGAAGGGATTGGCTGTGGCCCACTGGCTGAAGTCAAAAGGGCAGCATCTGGTATTATCCTCTTGGTAGTCAACGGCTTCTGTTTCTTAGGCTCTTTTTGGCCCAACAGCAGGGCAAAGGACTGTGTTTTTATATTAACACCCTGAGTAGAATGGCAGATTCTCCACATAAATCTGTTCTCTCTGCCAGCACTCTGAATTAGCCAAACAGTCATAGGCCCAATGCCAGGTGAGAAGGTTTTAAAATCCAATTCGCTCTATCATCTCCTCTCCAGCAGCTAAAGTAGCCAAGGTGACCTCCTTTAGAAGTGCTGATTGTACAACCTAGGAAAAGTCTGGCACAGTTAGATGTTTCATGGAAAGCCTATTGCATTCTCTGCTCACAAACATACAATATAATGTGTTCTTTCTGGGGAGAGGTTGAAGAAATACATTAGCCTTTACAGTATAACAATAAATGAAACCGCTGCATAGAGCTAAATTCAACATGTGCAGAATTGCCACATCTGCACTGGGAATCTTGCCCATCTACAAGATCTACAGGAACAGTAGTAGGCAAATTGAAAAAATGGCCTATCCAACTGAAACTTCATGGAAAATTTAAATAAGCCCAACCTAATTATCAACTTAGGCATTTGATTGAAGGGTTAACCGCCCTTTTCATGTGGTAAATGTCATGGGACCCTTAATAGGTAGTAAATGGCCCAGGTTAGGGGCTTAAGTTTCACCTAAAAAGTCAGGTCACTTAAGGCCATTTCTCGGAGAAAGAAGGACTTTTCTCTCTCTCCTTAAGTGTGATGTTTATGGCAGGTTTTGTTATGCCATGATTTATGTAAGAGGGATTTGTAAATATGAGATGGGTGAAGACTGGCCTTCACCCAGCTTGCTGTGGCAAAACAGGATCCTTTTTATGGCGCAATGTACAGACAGAGGAAGAATGTGCCTCTCAGCTCAGAGACACCTTCTCCACTGTGTTGCGTAGATGTGCAGCAGTAGAGAATAAGGACGATGACCCTGATGGAAATATGCAGGAACCATTACCTAGGCAAAAGGGGCTGAAACATTGTAGCCAATCTCCATAAAAACAGTTCATGTGGAGTTGATTTCCTGATCTGGTCTACCTAGTGAGGTTGACATCAGTCTTAATCTTCTCTCTTCCTAATTTAGGAATGTACAATATAAAATTTAATTTCTCAGTAGTCTTTATGCTCAAAATAAGAATAATAACAATAACAATGTATAATACGAGTTAATCTCTCAATGGACCCAATGGAGATAGCCCCATAATATTGTTATGATTTTTCTAATTTAATAATGAATATTGTAAGAAGATTCAAAAAAAGGGGGTGTGATGCAGAATTGAAGATGTGTTCCCAGTGGTGCATTTCAGCTTAACTGCATAATGCCAAATGGATCCAAATGCCCAAGCATGGTACTGGGGACCTCAGCTTATCCCAAGCCTCATATTAAATTAATGTTGTGCATTCTCACAGCTAGCTGGTAAATCCAATCCCAGTTTAGATTTACTCCCCCCACCTCAAGATCTCTAATGATCAGAGAGGGCAAATTGGTGAAGTGATGTTATCCCAGGAAGGTTTTTTTGTTTTGTCTAAAGAAAAAATATCTGCTTAGCTTACATGCTATTTTGATTTGATGTGGGGTATCTATACAATCTAAGCAAATATAGATGGGCCTTTTCTAGAGCCCGCTTTAATGCCTTCCCTTCAGCACTGCTGGTAGGAAGATTTCATGGGACTCCTTATTTACAGAGACTTTGCCCTTGTGGATCCAGGGAGGTAGAAAATCTTGTCCTTTTATAGTGTCCTTTTTATGATCAATTTTGCATCACACCCCCTTTTTTAGAATCTTCTTACAATATTCATTATTAAATTAGAAAAATCATAATAATATTATGGGGCTATCTCCAAGGTGTGCTCTTATCTCCCCAATCATCTCTAAATTTGAGAGCTGTACTGATACATTTTATGTTTATTACTTTTTAAGGGATGCTACCTCTACACTCCTATACCAGGTGGCCAAATCTCTTCACCATCATACAATTGTGTAACACTTTTAATTAGTTATGTTGGTTTATTGTCTTATTGTTTTCTTCTAATTGTTGTATTATTTATTTTTTACAAAGGCTGGTCAAAGACCATAATAAAGCGATTTTATTTTATTTTATTTTATTTTATTTTATTTTTTTTTTGTTAGGTATTAGGTACAGGGAGGTGACCATCCCAGGCAGCAGATATTTGGGATAAAGAAAGAAAAAAAAAAGGTTTGGAAGGCAGAGCTCTGCGTTCTAGCCTGTGATGTAAGATGCCACTCCATTTCTAATGTAGAACCCTTAAATTCAGTTCAGTATATTTAACTTCAACACATGAAATGTGGTCCTGGGACATCATGTTCATCTTCTCTGGCATCCAAATCTTGTGGGTCAATTTTGTTCCTGAAAACTACTATAGAGTCAGTGAATTCTGACAAAATCCATATAGAATATCCAAGATCACTGTCTATCTAATTTTCACTTTATTCTAACCTACCCTCCTTTAAAGTAGCTTTGCAGGAAATATAAGATATTGAAACATCTTTCTTTTAACATTTTCAATCAGTTACCAAGTGCAACCAAGAAAACTGAAAGGAATTAGCTTCAGCAAAAATTAATTTCCCCACCCTTTCCTTTTTTAAAAAAAATCAGTAAAAAGTAGTAAATTCTGATTAAAATTTGCATGGACAAATATAACTTCCTAGTAGCTAGTGTCAACAGGACTTGGCCAACCATGTCATTGCCTGGAAAATAAGACCTTGTTAATATTTAGATGGGAGACTACCAGGAATTTTTAGCGCTGTAGTAGACTTTGAAAAATCTCAGAAGAAGACAATAGGAAGGCATTTCCCTATTACTGCCAAGAAAATTGCATGGAAATGTCCCTGTAGTTGATCTCAACTTGGGAGTATCTTTAGGTTTACTTGGTAGCAAATGGAAAGACTGACTGAAAGGAGCAAGGAGCATCAACATGTCCACATTGCTTCTTTCTATCTTTTATGTGACCACTGATTTGCTTTGCTTTGTGCTGGGAGCTCTATTTGTGATAAACAAAATACCAATAGTTTTGATAGCTACATCTAAAAAGGCATGAGGTTTTCTTTTCTTTTTAGTATTGCAAGAATATTGCCTGCAATTCAGGATCTGTTCCATCTGTTTTGAAAGGAGAGATATAAAAAATGTTTGACTTTCAGAGTTTTTGTGTGTATATGTGCCTTTCAGTCAGTCAGGTTTTTTTTTTTACTTCTGGCAATTGCTTGGACAAGTCCCTGCAGTTTTCTTGGCAAGGTGTTTTGGACATGGTTTGCCCTTGCCTTCTTCCCAGGGCTGAGAAAGAGTGACTGGCCTAAAATCACCCAGCTGGCTTCATGCCTAAGGCAGGACTAGAACTCACGGTCTCCTGGTTTCTAGCTTGATGCCTCAACGACTACACCAAACTGGCTCTTTCAGATCATTTAGATGACTCAGTCTACAAGTATACAAAATGTTCTTTCCTAGTGAGCAAAATCCACTGTGCAAGGTGAGAATTTTAGAAGCTGTAGTCCAAAACATCTACAAGACATCAATTTGGTAAAGGTTGTTCTAAGTATTGACAGATTTTATCACTTTCTGGGAGCCTTAAAGCAAACAACCCTAAGAGACACAGGCAAATCAAGAACTGGGTGTCATTCAGAATCAGTGTTTGAAATTCAGAAAGCCATGCCTTTCAGTTTTCCATATGCTTTCTGAGAGTATCTCCTGTTCACAAGTTCTCTGTGATGCCTTATAGATATAGGAGAAAGATCAACAAAAATCAAGTGTCCTTTTACAGTCTAATTCAAAGTTGTGATTTGATTCAATAGCACTGCAATTCAAATTTCTGAATTTGTAAATCAGTTCAAAATTTTGATCAATAAACCTGGGTAAGGCACATGAGCAAAAGTCATTGAATCAGTTCAAGGGCATTTGATTCAATTCAACAAAGCAATTCAGCTATAGATTCAATCTGAAGGGTTGATTTAGTTGGATCACCTTCAAAACAAATCTTGAAAAATTCACACAGCCCTACCATCTTCTGCTTGCTTTCCTTTCATAAGCAGAATCATCCAGAAGTTTGGACCATTATCATGCTTTTCTCATGGTTAGAAAAAAAAAAGTATGAATTTTTAACCTTTTGCTCCATTCACTTAGTTCTGAATTCTAGGTCCTTCTCTAAGAATCACACTGCCCCAACAGTTATGTATGACTATGTCTACCTGCAGGAAGGTATTCTAATATACATCTCTCTGCCTTGCTGAGCAATTTCTTTCCCACTCTCAAATGGCAATCAAAACTTTTGGCAGTCTCATTTGGACGGTTAACAGAAATGCATGGAGCAAATTTAGCCCACCCATTATGAATGAAAGAATCCTCATTCAGCTCCTCTGTCACTTCTTGATTGTTCTAATTCCTGCAGGAACATGTCAGAAGAAGAATGTGAATCATCCTGGAAATATTTCCAGATTAATTTTATGGGGGAGGTGTTTGAAGGAGGAAGGATGAGATTATTTAGTAAGTAAATCACCATGCAGATGAACCATGGAATACCCAGCTTGTGTTCATAAAATCCTGCTTGTTTTCTTATAGAACTCTTTGACAGTCTTTATGAAGGCACAGAGAGGTCAAACGACTCTTCCCAAGGTCAGTGTGAGTCAGTGCCTGCATTCAAATTTGATCCAACAACTGCTTGACTTTTTATTCTGGCCACCAAACCCACCCAAAACTATATGGCAAAACCTTCATCGTAGTTAGCAGGGTTTTTTTATCCTTTAAGCCGATGGCAGTATTTTCATGCCAAAGAGGAAAAGGAAATCCTTAAATAAATGAAGAATGTTATATAAGACATTGAGGAATGCTTTTTCTTTTTTTTACATCACAATATATTATTTAATCATGTTTCATCTTTTTTTCTCTGGCAGAAGAAAGTAATGGTAACTTTTCTTGGAACCATTTTGCTGTGACTAACCTTTGTAAGAAGCCTGTGTAAATCAGTCTTGATTCAGCTTGAATTGCAGCTGTACTTCCAACTTTCTTTCTCCCATCATCTTACTTGGCTGATGTTCTTGAATGGGAGGCGTCTTCTCCCCTTCTTCTTCCACAACCCAAAGGAGCAGACTATCACTGTGAAATGAATCCTGGATTCTGGGAAATTAGCTTTTTCTCTTGGAGTAACAAGATACTATTGATAGTGTCTGTCAGTTCTTCCAAGGTACTAAGTCACTGTTTCTAGGATCAGATCATTGATCTATGTCTTTACACCTCTAAATGTCCTCAGCTAAACTGTAAAGTCATCTTCCTGTATTCTGAAGAACTGAAGGAGATTAAAAATTCAGTTAGCAATTTGCTACACCAGTTACTGACGTGTTTCTGGGCCTGTAAAGTTTATATAATAAAAATCTGTAAGGATATACACTCTAAAGTCTTCCCAGTGGTGATTGTGCTCAGTCCAGTTCTTTCTTCAAAAAATATATGAGTCAAATGGTTGATCACTCTTTACTTGATTGTGCTTATTTATAAACAGAAAGTGAAATGCTAATATTTTTATGGAAGTTTTGAAGCAAGGGAATATTTTCTCTGTAGATTCTTAGTATGTTAATTTCCACAGAGATCAGTAAAGAATAGTCTGCAAATGGCTCTCAGAAATATTTTACACGAGGGAAAAGAAATATTTTGGGTTTATTGACATAGAAGCAAAGAATGAACTCTGCTGCTCTTAAGTTATAATACCTCTGTTGACAGCCTACCCAGGAGCTATGAGTCTACGACCCTGACCTCTCCTATAGCTTTCCAGAGAACCACTTAATTGCATTTTCAGCAATAAAAAGAGGAACTGAGTTCCTAGATTATAATTAGCCATTGACACCTTTTGGAATGTCTCCTGATGCTAATCAGAATTTCCAATAAATACAGTCATTTTATAGACATTTTCCAGCAAAAGATGTGTTTGCTATTGACTTCTATACAATACGTTTTCTTGGCATCTGCATGTGCTGGTTGCAGGGAGTATGTTTGCAAATATGAAGTAAGAAGATGACTGCTTTTTTTGCTCAGTGAAGCAGAATAGTGATTTCTAGAATGATTATCTTACCAGCAGTAGGAATATATAGTTTTCCTTTTATAAAACAGTATCAGCTGAAATAAGTTAATTGCTGGGACAGAACACTCAGCATTCTGAGTATTCTTCATAAAATGTAATAGCTGGATTGTAGCATGTAATACATCTTCACAGAAATATACTGGAAAAGAAGTAATCTGTTCCCTCACCAGGAATTTGGCAACTGCTAGCTTAGTCTTGCAAGGATAAACAAATTGCACAACAGAAGCTGGAGTTTCTGGTCCATATGCTACCTTCTCAATACTGCAGAAACTGAAAAGATACTGTGGTACCAAGCCTTGAAAAGGTTCTTCACTTAGGCCATATCCACATACTATAGCTGCTTTGAGGTGCTCCTCTCCCATCCTAGAACCAGCAGGAAATCTTGATGCCCTGAATCTTACTGCCCTTCCAGTGCACCCTTACTGCTCACCTAGAACATGCTTGCACTGGGCTGCTGCCATATAGCTTTAATACGCAATGTGATTGGTGGAATTCCAGCCTCCTCCAATTGGCCTGCACAACACACTGGCTAGAGAGTGTTAGGGAACCAAAAAACTGTTTGTCATAACTTCTAGTATTTATATACAATATTTCAGATGCTCAGAGGATAAGAATCTGATTTTGAATCCACTAGTTAATATAACTTTTCTATCTATTTCTCTATCAAAGTTTAAGTAAATAATTACCTTGAATAGTAAGATACTGGGATGCCTAACATACTACATAGATCTGGAGGTTAAGTCCCTCTGTCCCTTTCCTTTGAACTCTTGTATGGGGGAGAAGAATGAAGTGCAGTAAGAATCTTCTTTACAAACATCAATCATCATTTTGTAAGGGAAGTCGAGTGCCTGTAACAAAATGACTCAGCTAAGCAAGCTGCACCTGACCTCTCAGAAAAAGAAGAGACAGTTGCCTAAACTTCTGAGGGATAAGCTTATCATCCGCAGCTTCCTGCCCACAAAACGTGCCCTGAGTAAATGAAGTGCTACATACAAGTTCATATGATAACAGAGGTGGAAGAGATTCCTCCGTGACTCTGAGCTAAGGAGTGTTGACAGGCCAGACCCAGAGATACAGGTTTGAAAGGAAGGTCACGCGAATGTATCTCTTCATCAAGATGGAGACAGCTGCTCCGCTTCTCAAGCAG
Source organism: Python bivittatus (assembly GCF_059951505.1). Taxonomy (NCBI): domain Eukaryota; kingdom Metazoa; phylum Chordata; class Lepidosauria; order Squamata; family Pythonidae; genus Python; species Python bivittatus. The sequence goes on along the minus strand of NW_028277037.1, from coordinate 1,080,886 downwards.
CAGCATGAAAATAGTAAGCTTGCTCTGGCAGCCAAGTCACAGCACCGTACATGCCAGGAAGAGAGTTGAAGTGTCTCCAAAATGGGGGACAGCAGTCCAAATGTTGTGTCAGAGGTGTTGACATAATCAGATTCTCCATTGCCTTCTGGGATCTTCGTCATGTTAGAAGCGTCATCTGTATTCAGTTGTCCAGACTACACGTGCTATGGCTTTCTGGGAACTTAGTCAGAACTTTGAACATCATGCAGACCACCAGTCAAGAGCTTTTGCATAGCCAAGACTATCCTCAACCCAAAACTTACACAGCCCACTTTCAAGAGTTTTTACTTTACAGACAACTGTACTTTTTTACAATCTCATGAATGGGGGCCTCCTCTAAAATGACCTTCTCCATGAATAATTGAAAATTAAGGATCTCTGCCCTTTGCATTTCATAACTCAGTGGCATTTGTAGCTTTTCTTTTTTTCTATCTTTTTCATTTTCTAATCCCCCCAAATTTTGTTAGTGTTACTGATGCAATTTGCATTACATCTGAATGGGATTGATATCTTTCAAATTTTCACAGCTGGTCCTTTTGTTTGACTTTAGTTAATCTCTGTGATCTTTTCCTGTCTTTTTCCTGTTTCCCCCACTCCTTTTTATTTTATCTACAGAGGGCCAGTGTTGTGTAGTGGTTCAAAACTGCAGAGACCCAGGCTCAAACCTACCCTTAACCATGAAAATTCATTAGATAAAATTTACTTATCAAGGAATGAAGTCACACTTGAGTCGAGCTCAAATTCTGGTGACTTGCATTTTGAGCAATTTTTTGGCAATATTTAGGGAAGTGGTTTGTCACTGGCATCTTCTTGGATCTTTGTCTCAACTTCCCAGTCTTGCCAAGAGCCCTGAAATTTCCAGGTGGCTCACCATCCAAGGACTTGCCAGGGCCGAACTTGCTTAACTTTTGAGATCAGTCAAGGTTACCATCTTTATGCTACCTAAGTTCTTGATTAGGAAGACAAACTTAACATTTTTAAAGATATCCCCAGGGATTCAAGGGATAATTTCTTTTTCTTTCTTTCTTTCTTTCTTTCTTTCTTTCTTTCTTTCTTTCTTTCTTTCTTTCTTTCTTTCTTTCTTTCTTTCTTTCTCTCTCTCTCTCTCTCTCTCTCTCTCTCTTTCTTTCTTTCTTTCTTTCTTTCTTTCTTTCTTTCTTTCTTTCTTTCTTTCTTTCTTTCTTTCTTTCTTTCTTTTAAATGCAGGAATCACTCTATACCCAGTCTGTATTAGTGTTACCCACATTCAATTGTTAGACTGATTAGTTTGACTTTGTAACAAAAGCAAGGAAATCTACTCTCTGTTCCTTGACATGCACTTCCCTTAACATTCAGATCTGGATGCATTTCACTTGGTTCTTAGGCAGATATCTACATTTCGGGAAGCAGAAACTATCCCTGTTTCTGTAAGCAATGTTACAAGGTGTCACTATCTTTGTTTCAAATAATGTTTTAATGTAACTGAACTGATAAATATTTTGACATGGCCAGCAGTGGATTCTGCATCTTACATCTCTGTAAGTCCTCAAGAGGATATGTTTCAGTGAGTCATACAATGGCTGAGTTCACCTAACACGTTTAACCAAGTCAGTGAAAAACCACACAGCTGCATTTCATACAACACTCTAACCTTCATTAGAGTCAGCCTAGGCTAGTTTTGGGTAATTTAGCATATTGGGCAAATCTTTTGGGTTCAGTTATTGTGTGAGGCCAGAAAATAGATTAATTCATCCCCGGTGGCTTCATTGGCTTATGGATGCAGTGGCATATCATTCCACAGTCCAACTTGTTGTATGTGAATTTTTATTGTCCTGTATATCCTCCTTTCATTTTGTCCAGTATTGTTTAGAAGGATCCTTCTCAGATGATTCTTCTAACTAATGGAAGAACCCTGATTTTTCTGTGAAAGATGTTTTATTCCCAATTCAGTTTGTGTTATTAACTTTCTAGCTCTCTGATATTTATTCCATAAAAGCACTGATATGTTAGCAAGTATCAGGATCTATCAGATTGAGCCTCTTTCTCACAGTTTTCAGAGAAGGACTAAACAGGCTAGCAGTATTGGTTCTGGCTCCCATAATTTCCAAACACCATGGTAGCATGGCCAAAGATGGTGGTGGTGATGGTGGCTTCATCTCCTCCTCTTTCTCCTCATGTTTGTTTGATATTACATTTTTCAAAAGAATACTTTAGGTTGTGATTCCATGCATCATGGAGGCAAGAGAGGACTCTAATCATGGAGAAGGATATCTGAGGTTGAAAAGGATTCAGCTTATTCTACATTTGGAGAGATTCAGATGTGAGAACAAATATTTAAAAGTTGATGTTTCCCTGTCACTGTTTGATTCATCAATATTATAGGAGCTACAGATGCAAGTAACTAGAAATGCTAAACATCCTGTTGTGCTCGAATGGCTAGACCTTGGAAGATACAGTCTAAATAAAAGCAGAGGGAAATGCAGCTAAGCCACAGACTGTATAGGGCCTTTAGAGTTCTGCTCTCCAATTCATTTGTGCCAGAAGAGTGATTCTCTCAAGGCTCCAATTTAGTTATGCTCCAGTTCAGGCATACTTATGCATTTACTTAATGCTCAATTGTTACCAAGAATGTCCTCTTGAATCAAGGCTTAAAAACAAAATGCAATCCCTTCTAGACTTCAACTAATTTGAGCTCAGCAGAGACAAGGATGTTGCAATTTTGTGGGAGTATACCTAAGAATTTTGGTAGGTAGGAAATGGGCTAGTTCCCATGGTGCTCATTTGTCCTTTGCAATCAAGGATTTGCAAACTGTAGAATAAATGATGCAAACAAAAGTTTTGCAAATGTGCGTAATTGATATAGATCACAGAGCTTAGTCCTTTTTTTCCCCTTCAGCATAGTTTCTGAGTGATCAGTATGTTTTATTCAAAGTATATGACCAAACAATGTGTGCATATGTCTATGTTTGCATGCACATCTTTCTGTGCTTGCTGGATTAGCCCAGGGATTCTGTTTCGAGAAGAATCATTGGAAAACTTGCAAACACTTTGTGTATAACAATGTCTGGATATGGATGCTATTTGTTCTACAGAACTTATTCACACTTCTTTAAAATGAATTACATCTGTTCAATGTCCAGTATTTTATTTCCAACAGTAACTCATCAGAAATTTGTCATAAAATCCTAAGGACATGAAGATGAGTGCTTCTCCTTTGTCTTTATTCCCAATATTTCATAATCAGATGTATTGCCTCTGTCATGGAAGTTCCATTAAATTGCTACAAATACTAAACCTACTTTGAAATCACATTGTCATAAACAGATAATTTTGCTTTACAAGTTCCTGCCTCAAATGCCATGATATCTTCACATAACTCTCCCATTCTTCATTAGCATTCTTCATGGCAACTATTAACTTGGGGCTAATTGCATTGCTATAACATGCAGCCTGGTCACATTTCTGGACGTTTTGCTGATGCTACAAATACGACTTCTTTTACTGAGATGCAAAAAAAAGGGAGGGGGCTTGTGCCACTCAGAAGCCACCTGCAGTTCTTCAGTGGCCCCAGAGCTACCCAGATGGGAAGAAAATGGAGGAGCAAATTGGGCTTACTTAAGTCTTGCAGAGGGTTATGGCAGCTTTTCACCCTTATATTCCAAATCCTCCTCTACCCCTCCCCCCAGTGCCACCCTTTTTACAGAGTTTGATCACTGAATGCCAGACAATGCTTGGTGCAGTTCTCAAGCCTATGGATCATGTGCATTTTCTTCTTCAGATTCTGAAATTTGGGCTTCCTTATGCACCGTGCTCCCTCACTCAGTGTGGGCTGGGAAAAATCATTTCTTGATTTTTGCTCAGGAAACAAAATATTCCAGCCCTGCTGGAACCCTAGATGGGCCCACTGATGCCATCAAATGCCACCTCCCATCTTGAGCAAAAATCTAAACTAAAGCCTCCAGGAGAGGTGATGCTTTACTTCCATCTGAAGCCATTCAGTGAAGAGGAGCCCAATATCTTTTTGAGTCAGTGGTTCTACAATCAAACTGATGTTTTCTGTAAGGAAGCTTTTTCTTAACATTCTGTGGGGATCTGCATTCCTGAACATCAGTCCCTGATTCTCTATCCCGCACTTTGGAGCAAAAAAGAAGAGGTATGGAGCTTCTGTGATGTCCTCTAAGTGTTTGAAGAGTTCTATCATACCATGCCACCCATTTCCTTTTACTTTCAATTTATCCTTGAGCTGTATATTTTAAAAATTGTATATTTTATAGAGTTCAGAATATGGTGCATATATATTGTTATGTTTAAAAATGCAAGCCAAAGAGGTTAACCATACATTATCATCCAGTCAGTGATTTCAAGGCCACTACGGCTACAGGGGTCCTTTGAAACCGAGATGAAAGCCAGCATGTTGCATGCTCCTGCACATTGGACCAGGAGGAGCCTGTCATTGCTACGCTGCAGTGCAGCAGGATGTGGCAGCTTCAGCTGCAGCCCATTCAGAATGGCAGATGTTACACTTTTATGACAGCTGTAGATGTGGATTCCCATGAAGCAGATGTTTTGTTCTGGGAGGTCAAATATTTTTTAAAAACACATCCACATAGTTTCCCTCTCCTTATTTGGGTTAGTCATGTTCATTATTCGTACAGAAACTTATATTTGGAAAGTGGTGCCCAATCATTCAGCCCTGGGCCCCTTTTGTGAAATGGAAGCCTTTCAAAATCTGCCTTTTTTACATCTCTTCCCGTCCCATCTGAGCTCAGTAGCTGAAAAGCAGGAGTCATTTCACTTACAGGTGTTATCTGTGTTTCTTCTACCCAACGCTCAGTTTAACTATGCCCAGAGATCTCCATTCATCTTTCAAGTGGACACAGCCACCCTCTTTCAAGCTGCCTATTTTCCATCACAAAAGAAAACCTATCTTGCAATAGCCCCCAATATTCTTTCTTGAAAGAGAAGAAGATTAAAATACCAACAGTGTTTATTGTCATTGATGCAATGGAAAGGATGATCAAAGACTGGGGTAGCACACAGTAGGTGGGGGTTCAACTGAGGTTAAGTAGTATTACCATGTTTGCAAGGAATTGTACTCTTGCAAGAAACATTGTCCTGTCTTTCAGTCCCATCCATTGCAGAATGGTGTAAACATCCACTACAATCCATTAAATTGATCGTGTAGATTTTAAATTGTTCCTCTTGGCTTAACCCTATAATTTTTATCCTTGATGGAATTAAGACACTGAGATTCATTTTTTAAACTGAACTACCTTAAAAGTGCTCATAATAAATATAAGTAAATAAATAAGTCCAACTATATGTAATCATAGGCCAGATTAGAAGAGCTGAAATGCAGGGATAAAATAAAACATTACATATCTAAACTGCCTTTACTCCATATCTAGATTGCCCTTGCTCCATGGTGGGTAGGTTTTGATTTAGTACATTTATGCTTAGACTGTGTCATTTTGGACTGCAAGAAGACAGAATGTTCCTCCATACAAATTAAATGAAATCCTTCTACATAGAAAACTAGATGTGAGGGAGAAAAGCTTGTTTAGCCTTCTCTTGACAGCTACTTTTCTATGTGCAGGCCATTCAGGAAGAGCATATCATCATATGTGCCCAGTGCTACAGCTGGAAATGATGGAGCTCAGATAGATGTACCAGATCAATACTGGGCTGATACCATAATATTCTGTTTTCTCACAATATGCAAGAGTGGATGGCCAGTAGCAGGAAGAGCTATTGTGTGTGCAGGAAGACGGGTGCGTGTGTGTGTGTACATGCTTATATCATATATTCACTTCCTTGTGAAAAAGTTTTTTTCAACTGCATTGGAGTTATTTTTAAATAGACATTGGAGTCATAGCCAACTCAGCTTGGAGCCATCTGCATTTTGGGGAATGGCATATTCCAGAGGGACAAAGCTGCTATGAAGGAAGCCCTTTTTCTGGGCTCCCAACTTCTCGAGGAAAGTGGAAACAAAGCATTCCTTCCTGGATCAATCAAGCAGATGAGCAGATTCTATTTGGAGGAGATTGTCCCACATGTAATCTGGACTCACGTCTTATAAAACAAACATTGTGAATTGTACTTGGAAGCAAATTGGCAGTGAGTGCAGCACCCACAAAAGGGATATAATCTTGCTAAAATTTATCTCACTCATCACCATGTGAGCCATTACGTTCTGTACCAAATAGTTTCTGGGTAGCCTCCAAAGGCAGCCACAAGTGGAGTGTATTGCACTAATCCAGTCTCAAGGTAATAAAGGCTTGAGCAGCTGTTGTTAAGACCAAGTTGAAGCTAGGCAAAATCTACCCAGGCCATCTACTATATTCCATCTGCTGTCCAGAGCAATTCCAAAGCCACAGACCTGCTCTATCAGAGGGAATGACTCCCATTCAAGAGATAACACCAAAGCTGACCGAGAACTCAATAAACAAACAGCAACTCCACCTTGCTTTGCTTCAGCATCAGCCTACTTTCCTAACTCGACCCCCACAATCTCTGAAGACAAGCCCATTCAAAGCCAGTGCGGCAGCTAGCATTGAACCCACAGGTTTCTGAACAAACTGCCACTTCATCTTGCTGGTATTTAATTTATTTTGGTTTCATGCTCTCCAATATCTTACAGCCTCTAAACACTAAGAACATTTAGTGCATCTTCTGCTTATCCCAGAGTACAGATAAATAACACAGTATCATCAGCATATTGAGGATGCTTCACTCCCACCCATGGATGACTTCACCCAGTAGTTTCATCTAACAAACTCCAAATCAGACCTCCATTAATTCAATTTAAGCTTGTTTCATCCAGTCCAGAGCTGCACAGCATCTAGACACAAGGTCAAGTCTTCCACAGCACCACCAGAATGTCTTGGGTCATGATATGGAGCTGAATATCATTGTCATATACCACACCCCAAATTAATGGAAGACCTCTCCCAGCAACTTCAGGTAGATATTAAGTAGTGAAGGGAAAGAATTGACCCTCTAAAGTGAGCAGCCACTAAGCTGGCCTCTCCTCCTCCATGATCATAAATTGAAACTTCCTGCTAAGCAAGGAGCATAACAATTCCCCCAGTCCCCAACTTTCCTAGACAGTTCAGGAAAATACCGTAGGAGATGGTATCAAAGGCTTCTGAGAGGCCCAGAAAAGCCAGAAGGGGTGCATTCCCCTATCCAGGTCCCAACAAAGGGCATTCCCCAGGAAACTAATCTTTCTACCCAATTCCCAAATCCAGATTATTTGCTTCCTCTAAGACACTCTGTAAGTGGCTCCTCACTACTCTCTTAACAAACTTCCCCAAAAGGTTGTCATCTGCAGCCAGATCTAAGGAGGCTTCAGATAGGGCTGGAGAGAATTAGAGTTTTAAAGAGAGCATCAGGTTAGAGATGGATGGATTTTTTTGATAAGGAGAAGGAGAAGGAGAAGGAGAAGGAGAAGGAGAAGGAGAAGGAGAAGGAGAAGGAGAAGGAGAAGGAGAAGGAGAAGGAGAAGGAGAAGGAGAAGGAGAAGAGCTTTAACAACCAGTCTTGATAGTTACTTTTACAAGAAAATAGAAGTTTCAAAAGCTGTTTTTTGTTTGTTTTTTTACAGCCAATGTTCAGGGCATTTGGAAGCAGTATAGAAAATTGCTTGAGCATCAGATAGTCCAGCTACCTCTGTGTCCTGCAGACCACAGCAGTTTTACCTAATGATAAAATTAAACGCTGAAGCCTTCAGCAAGACTTATCTCTGGAGAAGCTGCAGCCTTTTTTCAGATAGACAAGTTTCAATAAATACCTTGTCAGTTATTGTTTATAGAATTAAAAGAATGTCCATTTTATTCTCCCTTTAAACATTCCACCTTTTACATAAAGTTCTTTGATGTGTTCCACCACCGCCGCCCATCCCCTGTCTGCTGAACAGCAAAAGCTTTGGAGGGAATTCAATAAAACCTCCTTTTAGAACCATAATATAGCAGTGTTTGCACTTCAAATAAAAGCTGTTCATGCTACTTCCATTTTTAACAAGGAAGAAACAAAAGGGGGGGGTAAATTTTATGGAGGACAAAATCCCATCTCCCAGCATATGATCTAGGTCACTCAAAGGCTAGTCTTGACATTTTAGCTGTGTCACTTTGCACGAAGAACTTAAAGACATCTTTTTGATTGCTAGAATTTCTATCCTTAGAAATAGCCAGTTTTACATTTCTCTTCACCCCACACTTCCAGAATGCCCTTTCTAGGTGAAAGAAATGGAACAGAGTTTCTATTATATTGTCAACTCAGCAGAAGGCTGACTCTTTAGGAAAGTAGCTCAAGGATGAAAAGTGATACCACCCCTTAGATATGGTGCAAGCATGACCTACTAACAAAAGTACCTTCAAGACAGAACATTGTTTTCTCCTTCCAACTAAAAGTAGTCACCTCATTCCCTAACTATGATGCTCTATCGGGCTTTGGGTAAACAGGAGCACACATTTGCAGATTCCAAATTCCTGCCAACATTTTCTTTTCTTTTCATTACATTTTTCAAAGAATAATATGGCTTAAAATGTCTTATGCATTTTCAACTTGAAAATAAATCCCATGGAATTCAGTGCGTGTTCCAAATAGGAACTAGACTGAAAAGCTTCCAGAGAAATAGCTTTATGAACTCTGGAAGAAAGCATATCAGACAGGAATGCTAAAAGGGCAGAGTGAGGTGTTTCCATTATTTTGGGGTACCACCCCTGAATTATTATGACAGTTAAAAACACAAATTTACATAGTATTCTCAAGGTACATAGTTCTTTCAGCTGGCAACAGGATGGCCTCCTCTGCTGAAAATCATGGACCAATGAATGGAACATATCCTGGGAGGAGGTTAAATTATTGGCACACGATGCCTTTTGACCAGGTCTGGAAAGAAATAAGCAGTTCTATAAACTCTGGAAGGAAGCCTGTGAGAGACAGCAAAGCAAAAAAGGCATAATTAGAGGTTTTCATTCAGTGATGAAATGAAAGTCCAAGATACTGTACAGATGTGCTTTAAACAGAAGAAAGATAAAGGTGACAAGTTATATTCAAAGTCACAAATACTTGCAACAAAGTTTTCAAATTCCCTACCAACTTATATGAATCATTTTGATTTATTGTTTATAGACCAAGAGCCTTTCCCATACTAGGGAAGTCTGCATGCATGATCTTCTGTAGTTCATAACCTTACCTTGCTAGAATTTCTACACAGCACCGGGATATGCATTTGCGCTATTTTCGCCTCAAAGTTATTTCAGTATTAGATGCTACTGTGTGGATTGTATCTATATGCTGGCTAGTGCATTTTCTCTTTTTAATCCTTAAGAATGCATTTGTTTGTTGGTTGGTTTTCATGTATATCTTGGAGATTTTTCAAGGATTTTTCTGTTTTTCCCCTCTCTCCAGCCCTGATTGTGTTTTCTTCTTGGTGCTGCTCACAATTTACATTAGGCTTTCAACTGAAAAAAAATCACATTTGTCCCTAGAATACTAAGAAGTTGTCTAAATCTGATGTGAAACATCCTGAGCCAAACCAGTCCAGGCTAAATTAAAAGGAAACCCAGTTTTAAAGGGTGAGCAAACATTCCCAATTAAAAGTAGACTGGTCTTTTAAAAAAAAATCAATCCTATTTAGAAGCAAATCAAGATGGTGGAAAAACTGTCCTGTGGGTGGATTTCCACCTAGGTAGTCATCACTGAAAAGACTCTGCTTGTTAACTTTCCTTTGTGGTACTAATATAAATAAATTGTTATGGAAGTTGATTTCCAGGAAAAAGCTCAATTTACATAATGAAAATTCCATTTCAGAGTAACACTGCCGTGAAAAAAAAATGGGCGTATTTTTCACCTTAATGGAATGGCTAAAGATGATTTAAGAAAGAAACTTGCACATAGAGCTTACTGCAGCTTGCATATGGATTGAAAACTGGAATTTTTCAACTTTTTTTGTAAGGCTTCTGCAATAGCAATCTAAAACAAGAAGGCTAAATTGGATCAATTCTCTCTCTGGCACATTAAATTTCCATTGCAAAGAATATTTTAACTGAGAAAACATTCAAATATATAAACATTTTTCTATTGAAACAGTCCATTAAAAACATTCTATCTTCTTTCAGGACATGCTACATAATCTCCATGAATTTGCACAGGCAAAGAATAAATTGAATTTTTAGATTTCCATCTGAAAGATTAAATGTAATTTGTGGAGTATTAGTCCCTCTTAAAATCATAGAAGCATAGGGTTGGAAGGGACCTTGGAGGTCTTCTAGTCCAACCACCTGCTGAAGACAGGAGTCCTCATACCTTCTTGGACAAGTAGTTGTCCAAGCTTTTCTTGAATACCTCCAGCAATGGGGCACCCACAACTCTGGGAGACAAGCTCTTCCACTGCTTAATAGTTCTCACTGTCAGGAAATTCCTCCTTATTTCCAGGTTGGATCTCCCTCTGATGAGCTTCCACCCACTGCGTCTTGTCCTACCCTCAGGGGTTATGGAGAATAAATCAGTGCCTTCTCCCCTGTGGCACCCTTCAAGTATTGGACGACGGCTATCATGTCTCCCCTCAGTCTTCTCTTTGTTAAGCTTTTTTTTTTTTTTTTATCTGCACTCAATCATGACCGATTCTGCGGTGACTGCCTGGACGAGTCCTTGCAGTTTTCATGGCAAGGTGTTTCAGAAGTGATTTGCCATTGCCTCCTTCCTAGAGCAGAGCCCAGATGGCGAGTGCAGGAGGCGGGGTTTCCATTGCTTCACGCCTTTTTCGGGCGTCCACAGCTTCCGCGTTACTGGCAACTGCTCCCTTCTCCCGTGCAAGCACCGCCAGCATTTCCCTCCCCTCGGGGTGAGAGTATCCATTTATCTACTCACATAAGTTTTCAAGCTGCTGGGTTGGCAGGAGCTGGGGAGGAAGCAGGAGCTCACTCTGCTGCGTGAAGTGGGCTCGAACCGCTGAAGTGTCGACCATTTCTGGCCTGCAACCTTCGGTGTCATTAAGCCACTGCGCCGCCGCATCCCCTTTTTTGTTAAGCTAAATATACCTTATACATAAACATAGCTCCTCTTCATTCTCCCAGAATCCTCTGGTGGTATGCAAATGCTCCCAGGGAGGCCTATTCAGTGAGGCTTATTCAGAACTCGTCTACTGTACATATGTGAAAGGATACTTTTTCTTAACTGATTAATTTTGCCTGCAGAGTCATCATTTTGAATATTCCCCATATTTTTTTAAAAAGGAAAATAATATCTGAATATAGAATACTGGATGCCAGGGAACTCTGCTAATGTTTTCTTATTCGGCTATTAGAACGTTGAGTAATTATGTTCCTCCTGCATTTCCTTCATTAATTTAAAATTTATATCTTAAATTATAAGACATGTTTGCTACTTTTGGTTTAATAAATATTAGGACTAATAATTCTGTATAGTACTTATTTTTCAAATAGTCTTAACATGCGCTATACATCTCGCAAGGTGCAAGGCATGCTCATTTCTGAATACAATTCTAATTCCAAACCAAGATTCTTTTTGGAAGAGCTGATCTCTTGAGTTTTGTAATAGATTTGTTTTAGAAATGATGTAAAATTGTTTATCCTACTGTAAACCTTTCCGCAATCTGGGAAATGATGCATAAATAATTTGATTTTTTTTCAGAAATGAAGTGAATTAGGCACCTCTCCCCAAACTCCCATCTCTTGAGTTTCAGCTGTAACACTGCTCTTCATCTGTCCCTAAATATGAAGTGAATCTTCAGAAACAGATATTTGACCCAGTTTTTCAAGCTACTAATCATGAAAACTATCACACTGTTCTAATACATGACTAGTAGCTTGAAAAACTGGGCCAAATGTCTGTTTCTGAAGATTCACCTCATATTTAGGGACAGATGAAGAGCAGTGTGATCCAATGGCTACACTAGGTTTGATACTGAGATTTGTAAATAACTGCAAATTCAAGTGTCAGTAACAAATGCGCTTTTTTGTATGATGGAATGAGCAGATCCAGGGTCTGCTCAAGAGTTCTGCCTGTTGCCATTTCAAAAATATACCACTGGAAAAAAATCCAGAAAAGAAAATTCAAAATGATGAAGGGAATGGATGATATCTGCATATCTTTATTAAAGAAAACTAACCTGAACTGGATACTAGATGAAAATAGCACATTAGCAAAGTCATCACTGCCATGTTTCTAAGAAATGTGTCTGGCTTAAAATATTCTTGCTAGTGTTAACATATGTTTCTCATTTTCAGAATGTCACGTATTTTCAGTGATCATCTCTTACTTCCAAATTCTGCAGCCTTGGAGAATACAGTGGCTACTTTTTTTTTTACAGCACTTCAGTTCTAGGAAATTCGTAAAAGAATCATTGGAACTTTGCAGAATCATTTATTTTAAATAATTATTTATCATTTATGTTAAAAAGATAATTGTTGCAAACATATTTTCCCTTTCTTTTTTTATTAAAACTTTTATTAAGATATATAAAAAGCACAGTTAAAATACAAATCTAAAAATTTAGATAAGAAAGAAGATAGAACTAAAAGAAAGAGACAAAAACTAAAATAGTGAGAACAGATAGAAAGATGAAATGGAAAGTGACTTCCGACTATCTCCAATACAGATATAAATGCAAATTAAAAAAAGGTTAATCTCTTACCACTAATTAATCCAAATTCACATTGTTTCTATTGGCACAAGCCATCTAATCATTAAATCCCACAATAAAAACTTCATTTTTTCCCCATCCAAGCACATAATCCAAGTGTTGCCATGAGGAGACAAATTTAGAAACAGTATTGTCTCTTATTAACACTGTTAACTTCACCATTTGAGCCAAGTCCATTAATTTGATAATCCATTCTCCCACTGTAGGTATTTGTAAATCCTTCCATCTTTGCGCATATAACAGTCTTGCAGCTGTGATCATGTATAGAAGCAAAATTCCATGTTGTTTCTCCAGTCCTTTATCCACCAAATCCAATTCTTCTTCTTCTTCTTCTTCTTCTTCTTCTTCTTCTTCTTCTTCTTCTTCTTCTTCTTCTTCTTCTTCTTCTTCTTCTCCTCCTCCTCCTCCTCCTCCTCCTCCTCCTCCTCCTCCTCCTTCTTCTTCTTCTTCTTCTTCTTCTTCTTCTTCTTCTTCTTCTTCTTCTTCTTCTTCTTCTTCTTCTTCTTCTTCTTCTTCTTCTTCTTCTTCTTCTTCTTCTTCGTCTTCTGAATGATCACTTTAAGAATCTTTTGAATAGCAATACATATCTGGTCCCAAAACTTTTTAGCCTTTTCACAGGTCCACCAAAGATGATAAAAGGTTCCTTCACCCTGCGAACATTTCCAACATTTGTTATACCACTATACATTTTTGATAACTTATCAGGAGTTAAATACCAGCGGTACATCTTTTAATAATTTTTTTCTTTTAAATTATAATTCAAAGTAAATTTTAAACCTTTGTTCCACATATTTTCCCATTGTTCCAACATGATATTGTATCCAAAACTTTTAGCCTATTTAATCATACATTCCTTGACTTGTTCATCTTCTAGATTCATCTATAACAACATCTTATACATTTTAGCAATAACATGTTCATCATTTATACAAAGTTGAGTCTCAAGGTAAACTGTTTCATTAACAAATCTATAGTTCTTTTTATCCAGCTTAAAATGTTCAAACAATTACATATGAGTAAACCAATGACATATAAAACCTTCTGATTCTAGCCATTCTCTTGTTTTAAAACTTGGCTCACCCTCCTCAAAATTTAATAAATCTTTATATTTTAAACACTTCATTTCTCCCACATTTTCTCTTTTAGTAAATGCTTCCTGAGGTGACAGCCACAAAGGTACATTAGGAGACAATCTTATTTTCCTTTTCTTGATGAGCAGCTGCAACCTTCTCTAGGGTGTATTGTTTAAATACACAGACACAGACACGTACAGTATATAAATTGTTTACATGCTGATTCAGTGACCTGTTTTATACTTCTATTTCTATGTGCTTTAAGAAAACTGTCTACTTTTTATTTTCTGCAGTGTGCATTTCAAAAGTAATTACTTTAATTATATTAGTATTTCAAAGGTAATCATATTCTTAAATAACAAGTTCATTTTTTAAAAAGTTGAAATTCAACTCTGGAATAAGAATTCAGTTGATTCCTGGTGGGTATCATTTTGCATGGGCTCATTCATAATGTTTCATTAATTTCCATACACTTTATAAGCATTTTATTAAAAATGTGTTTTATTTTATTTGTAGCATGCAGCACCACTTCATGCACACTTTAGTTTATAATACAGCATTTTGTGCAGCTTTGCAATGCTTTTAATCTAAAGATAGGAACATTCAGAGAAGTGTGAAATAAAAAAGATAAGTCATTCCAATTGCAAATTACTTTGAGAGGCAAGAATTAGTTTCCTCTACCAGGAAAAAGAATGCAACATTCCTAAAGATTTCTACATGAGATAAAAACACAAGATTGACAGGTCACAAGTTCTGGTCAATCAGGGCTGTGCATAGTCAGCTTCTACTCTGAAAAGAAAATTGTCCATTAGAATGAAATGCAAATGAGAGTACTTCCTCAGCAGTCATTTTTTTTTTCAAAGGAGGTTAACTGACATCCCTGGCTATATGATTGAGGGGCCCAAAAAAGTGTTGGGGTCTTGCTTTCATAAGAACCGTCAGAATCTTAGAATCTTAGGGAAACTCTAGCTTAAGATTGCATCTCTCAGCATCTCCAAAGGATGGCTGGGTAGGGTGAATTCTGCTTCAGAGTATGTCTGAGCCATATATTCAGAATCTTATGGATAGGAAGGGAAGTATCTAGAATGTTGCCAAAAGTTTATTCTGTGTCTTGTTTGTTTGTTTGTTTGTTTGTTTGTTTTTTCCCCTTCAATTTGATGGAAGAGGGGAAAAAAGGCAAAACCTACTGCTCTGAAAAAAAAAATGTTCCAGGAACTCCAGAAGATCCACTTCCAATTTGGAGGACTATCTGTTGGGAAAATACCAGGGCTTCTGGACCAACTTGGTCCAGAGGGGAGCTCTTCAGAATATTCCATTTCCACAGTGTTAAGATTTGTGCATATGTATTGTACAGGCCCTTCTTCAATGGTCGGTAGCCTGCATGATTTCCCATACTTCATCAAGGGCAGACTTCATGACAAAACCCTTTCCGTGGCCACCCATTCCCTTCAGAAACATGGGCAATCAGGAAAGCTGTGGAGTGACAGATGTCTCTGTGTTTTCCTTTGTAACTCTGAGTTCCAACCTTCTCCTCTTTGTATATTAGCATTGTGTTACCATTTATTCTTGTTAGTCATATGAAATGCCGGCTGATTTATAAGAATGCATGCACAGTAAAGGGCGGCCTTTCACTCTGATCCTCTTTTACGGAAAACAAAGACTCACCACACCCTCAGCCCCTTTGTGGCTATAAGAGAAGTAAAAGCCCAAAATGTTTTAAAGTACCTAAGGATGAAAAGCAGAACCCTAACAGTATTAGTAGTCATTGAGGACAACCTCTCTCAACAGGGTGGGAAGAGGAACTTTTCTGGCTCCAGAAAAGGTCAAACTTGGCCTCAGAAAAGCTGTGGTTGTAATGAAATCAATTCAAGCCTATTGTCTTTTCCAAGTATGGGCCCCAACACTTTTCCATGGGTGTCTGCAAGGTCTGGTTTAAAAAGTCAAGATGGTGGCCATGACTGTACAGTGGAAAACCAGGCAGAGCTTTGATTGCATCGTCATGGCCTCTGTCTTGACTCTTTTGACCATATCCTGTAGTCACCCCGACACTTTTCCACTTAATTCTTGCTGAATGGACAAGTGTTGGCCTTAACTGGATCATCATTTATAATTGGACTCAAGAGAAACCTCTTCTCTGGTCTCCCAATTACAATCTTAAGACTTTCTGTTTGTGTATATTTGACCTAAAGCTGCCCTTGATGCACATTTTTGCCTACAATGAAAATATATGAACAGAACTAACCACAGCAAAATAACAGAGTACTGTTAAAACCCTAAGTAGAATTCATAGACCTTGGCTGAAATTTCTTCCTTATTGTGCAGTTTAGTTTCATATCCTTTTATTTACCATTTATGTTCTGCTCTGTGTTTGGCATTGGATAGCTCAGCAGCATAATATTTGAAAGCTTTCTCACTTTCTGATTGAAAGTGTTGAACCTGTCCCTGGATCCTCTTGCCATGATCTCCAGCACATCTTAAAAGGTAAACAGCAATCTGATGGGGGAAGAAATGTGTTCTTTCCTTCTCCAGTCACTTGATTAGAGAGGCAAACATTTATAAATGAAATCATGCTTTTGTCGGTGTTAGGGGGAAAACAACTAATTTCTCATTGGGAATCCTCGAGGGAGAGAGACATCCTGGGACAATCAACTTATTGCAAATTCTCTACATTTTCTCCCTCACTGGAAACAGAATTGGTTTACTGATACACTGCTTAAGTGTTCCCATATTCCCAACTTAAATTTCCAGCAGGATAGATTCTTGTATTTTATTATAAAGTTCTCTTTCCAGAAAAGAAATGTTTATACATGCATACATCTTTTGCAAACCCATTTCTAGGGAACAGTTACTGGAACAGTAATAAGATAATTTGCTGTGATCCAATCATAATTTGAAATGAAAGCTATGTAACTATGGATCTTATTTCCACAAATCTGACATCAATTAATCATGGAACAAAATATAGTTTGTGACAAATAATATGAAGTGCTTTGTGGTGCCAAATACTTGATTGTTTTCTGTCTCTAGTGATGTGGTATCAATAAAATAAAAATGGGATGCCCCATTTATTTTCTGGATGGAAACTAAGGAATCAGTCTGGCAAATACCAAAACCTATGGTAAATCTACTGGACTTTACTATCTGAAATTGCAAGAGGAAAATTGCATGTTTGCATGCTGCCTTTCTGCCCAGAAGACTTTTAATGTTTGATTAGCTTGGGCATCAGCCATTCAGTCGTTTGTTAACTGATGAAGAGTATCTTTTAATCTAAAGCAAAATAAAACTGCATAAATGAGAGCCAGTTTGGTGTAGTGGTAACGGTGCTGGCTTAGAATCCAGGAGGCTGTGAATTCTAGGCCCGCCTTAGGCATGAAATCTGGCTGGGTGACTTTGGGCCAGTCCCTCTCTCTCAGCCCAACTCACCTCACAGGGGGTTGTGGGGAAAATGGGAGGCAGGAGGATTAGGTATGTCCCCTGCCTTGAGTTATATATAAAAAAGTCCAGATAAAAATTAAGTAATACTGGAATTATAATTTAAAAAATGAAATGCACAATAAGGACAGAAAGAAAAGCAACAGTATCTTGACACCCAAGAGAAATTAGTCTGTTCCTTTTATAATATAATAAACAGGTTTCCATTGGCTGGAATAATTACAAGAGTGATACAAACACACTTAAATAATTTGATAGGAGTTTGGTGATGGATTTGTATTGATTTCCTCCCACCACCATCTGTTTTCATAAACTCTGTTTTATACATTGAGAAGTGAGGAACATCCAACAAATTATCTTTCTCCTGTCCCTAACAATATTATCAGAAGCTCATTTCCTCTCTTCTATTTCTCATATTCCCATCCTACAGTGACACGAGCAAACCAATTCCCTGTCCCCTGTTTCTTTATCCTCTCACATGTCTTGTTCTATTTTTCTACAAATTATTAATCTTTAGTCCTGATATAAAATCTTACGTGAATGGCCCACAGGTTAGCCCATGCAATTTAATTTACAACCAGCATTTGAAAGATAATAATAATAGCAATACCTTGAAAATGCTATCAATATTTAGTACCTAAATGTTCTTTTTTATTATTTTTATTTAACGTATACATGTACATGCTGGCTGGGGAATTCTGGGAGTTGAAGTCCACACGTCTTCAGGTTGCCAAGGCTGAGAAACACTGCTGTAATGTATTCGTAATACACCTAGTTGTATTTGTATAAGGTCAGAAGCTTTTCTTCAGTATCAGTTTGGAATGCTGGTATCTAGATTGCATGTGCATTTCATGTTCTGCAACCAGTGCTTTCAGCCCACTTTTGCTTTTTTCCCTCCACTATTTAAAATCATGTTTTTAGATATTGCTAAGAATACTTCTTCAGTTTTAAGTTTTCATCTATCTTTGTAACTGAAATCGGAAAGGAGACCTTTAGAGAAGGAGACAGAAATATTTGACAGTATTTCTGAATAACTCTTATTAATGCTTACTTTATCACTATGGTAAAAAAAAAAAATCAGTATAGAGTATATCAAAAAATAAACAGAAAGTACACAATACTACAGCTCACATAATATTGAAGAGTGTAGAGCAAATATATTATTAATAACTAGAAGTAGGTCCACCACTTGGTGATCAGTTATGACAAGCATTAGGTTACCATAGAGGATTGTTGTGCTGGTTAACCCTGAGGCATGCTCTAGTCAAAGCTGAGCATGGAAATCCCATTTACTTCCCACAAATAGCAACCTCTGCAGCAAACCACAACTGAGGCAAAATGAGGACACCCACACTGTGACACCATTGCATAAATGCCAACCTTATATGCTTGTGTCCCGACATCTGGTACAAGTAGTAAGTGTGGCATTTGTATAGTGATGATGATGATGATGATGATGATGATGATGATGATGATGATGATGATTTGTCCATGATGGGCATGGACAAAATGCATCAGGACTTCTCATCTCTGTTTCCTCTAGCTTCTCTAATCAGTATTTTGTCTTCACCCCTTCTGATTTTGAATTAGATAGTTTTTTGTTTGGACTGATTCAGTAGGATGTTTTGTTTTTAAGAAAGCTTTTCAGTTACTTTTTTTTAATGGGGGGTGGAGAAGAAAAGGGCTCCAATAAGCTTTAGATCTGCAAGCCCCAAGAAATCCCTAAAACAGTTAAGGATCAATGAACTAGTCCCTGGATCTGACTCTATGCCAGTAAGCACTGAAGTTTCATTTATTGTAATTAACCAATCTGAGCTTTTTACTGCCTCTGAAATGAAGCTAGAATTAGAAGCAGGAACTGTAAAGAACCACAGTCTGTCTGCTACTCCCTCTTTGCAGGAGAATCCCTCTATAAATCAGCAGACAAACAATTCAGGAAAAGATTCATCTAATAGCCCTTCTCAGATGGACTTACTGGCAAATCAATGTCTTTTAACAGCTGACATTACATCTTTAACATACCTGAATATAAACCCCATTATTGAGAAATTAGACATCATCACATAAATGCCAACCATATGTGCTTGTGTCCCAACTTCTTATACAAGTAGTAAGCCATGGCATTTGTGTCACAATGTTGCCAGGCATGTGACCTTTGCCCCCAGTGCAGATACCCATGTCCACAAGTGCAAGTAGGCTTGCCATGTTGTAAGCTAGTGGCCTTTGGTCTTGGAGGCATCAGAAGGAGAGCCATAGTGTCAGCCTCCTCACCGAAGTGAATCTTTGTCCCTTTGCCCAGGGCTTTCTGGAAAAGATGAAAGAAGGAAGGAGCTGTGATTGGGGCTGTTGCCCAGAGAGATAAGGAGCCCCTGGATCTCACCCATACAAAAGCACATGTCCTTTTCTAGTTAGAGGTGTTGGCAGGGTGCCTGAACATAACATGCATGAAAAAGGGCAGGGTTTTGACCACATGGCTGTGTCTGCTGTCATGTCTCTTTTGACCCTTCTCCTGTGGATACCCCTGAAAGTCAGTTTTAGAACTGAATAAAGGGCTAAAGATGTGTTCTGCAGCTGAAAAAAATATGCGAGGCAGGTCTGAGTTAAAAATAAGTAGACGAACATACTAATAGAACTTTCCATCAACCCAAGAAAACCTCTTGCACTATCCATAAACCAAAAAATCTCCAGCCATAAACCAAAGATACCAGCAGGGAAAACTGCCCACAAACCCACGGGCAATTTCTAAAACAAATCAGAATTTCCAGCATCTAACGGTCAGACTCTGAATCAGCTGCACGTTCCTCTCTCCCCACCCCAGCAGTGAGAAAGGTTACGAATCTCTCATTTGGGTGGAAGCACTATAGACAGATGGCAGTGCCATGAATATTAACTAGGAGGGATTTTGTTTGGAAAATTATGTCAGTACATCCCAGCTCAGACAACTTATTTAGAGTTTGGGGAACGCGGCTGGCAAAACACTCATCCAGTGAATCAAATTTGTTTGCACTACTCTTTGCTAAACATATTGGTTTAGCTCTTTTGGGTGCAGTCAGTCTATTATAAACAATTTGCACACACACCGGGCAGAATTCAGAGTGAATTAAGGCTGATCAAAGCTGATGTTCAGTTCTAGTCTCCTCAGATTGTGGATAAAAGCACAAAAGGCTGAACGCTGAGGCTGCAGTGTCATCGCAATTCCATGTTTCCTGTCTTTGGCTTGTATTACAACATGTAATTTTCATTACAGCTTTTGATTTGTAAATGCCCTTCCTTTGGGGATTTACTTTAATGATAGCCTCCATGAAATACTTCCTGGAATGCTCTGAATGTATATTTAAGATCTGATTCTGTAAAATGTGCATCTCATTTTTAGGTGCGCAATTCCACATGTCTCTACTAATAATTCAAATTTGTACAATAATTCACCCCTTTCCTTCCCCCACCCTTCTAATATCTATTGCATTGCATTACTCACTAATATCTACTTCATATCATATCATTTTGTTCTGCCATTTCTGGATACAAAAAAACATGACTTCTGGACTTTCCTCAAAATCTTGCTAATGAACAATTAAGCAGTAAGACCAGCCCAGCAAGATCAAGGGAAAAGGTGGTGTAGTTTAGCATTTCCTTCCAACGGTGGTCAAGCAATGCTTTTGGGAAGATCATAAACAGCACATGAAGTCAAGAGCTGTCCATTTTTCATGTTTTCTGAATACTTCTTCATTTTTTTCAGCCATTTATATTAATTTATCACTTTATTAATTGTATTTTTTTCAAAGAATAACATTAGCAAAATGGTGGGTGGGGGATGTCCAAACTTTCCCTGTTTTCCTAATTTAAATTGAATCCTACAAAACAAAACAAAAAAATCCCCTCTCACCCCTATGGGTGGTCTGTGTCGTCCTCAATCTTGGGCCCTCTACCAGAGGCCTGGGAGTTTGAGGGTTCTGTGCAGGATCTGAGCTGTTCCTAGCACTGCACTGTTCTCAACAGAGAGCTCTGATGTTGCTCCTGGGATCTGTTGGAGCCACTCTCCCAGCTTAGGAGGCACAGCTCGGAGCGTTCCTACCATCATTGGGACCACTTTGGCTTTTATTTTCCACATCCTCTCTAGTTCCTTAGCCTGGTAGCCAGTGCTGTGAGCCTTTGTTTAGCAGTCTCTAGGGCTTCAGATGGAGTCAGGCCCATGTATTTTTTGGGTAGCCAAGTCTTACCCTTAATCTCCACACCCTTCTGTGTTTCACCAGTTGCCTAACTCCTCTGCAAGTTGCCATGTTCTTAGCCTCGAACCTTATTTTCTTTGGGGAGGGGGGGGGAGCAGCAGTATGTACTGCTGTTCTTCTTGATCATGTAGCCAAGCATTTCCAGGATTGCAGCAGCTGTAGCATATACCAGTTCATTGGTTTGAGTTATGGTGGTAGTAGGGATTGTCAGGAGGGTTCTATTGGCATCTTCTAACATGCTGTCTGACAGTACTTCTCCACTGAGCCTTGATAATCAGTAATCAACGGTTGACTGTAGCTAGTTTATCCATGATCTTTATGCCTCATATCAGCTGTTTCTCAGTTAGTGTCGATGTAGAACTTTTGTCCATCCCTAGTTCCCACATATGTTTCATATATCCCCTCTCATTAGGTCTATTGTTATATACACACACATATTCCCATCAAACTATTAACTTTTTGGGTAAGCAACATTTTTCGAAGGGCAGAAGAAGAATACAAAGTTCTGAGCAAAAATAATTGGAGGTAGGCAATACAAGACGAGGCAATTATTTAAATCTACTTTCACCAGATGATCTCATAGATACTGACCTCTGTTGTTTTTCCCATAACACTGGATTCCCTGTGTGTCACCATCACTGCCACCATTTTGGCTGTTTTGACTATACCCTGCAGACACCACAGGCCACATGCATCATTCACTGCTAATAATAATAACAGTTCCAGTCCATAATGGCAGATTTTGGCCAATTTGCCACAAGCACAATCAAAGCCCAGTTTTATTTCAAGCATGTTCACACTATTCTAGGCAAACCTGGATCTCTACATTAGACTCAACTTCCAGCCACCTTACTACTGTCATATCCCATGAACCTGGAGATACATGTACAGTGCATTGATGCACTCAGGGTACTATAAATGTAATGATCCTCATGAGACAATTTCTCCCATGCCCTTTTTTCATACCCAAAAGAGAGGCAGATAGACAGTTACAGGATGATAGCTATGTAAGACAAAATTGAAGCTCAAAGAAATTCTAAAAGTAAGTAAGATGTCTTGGAAACACAGCCAATTCTGTAGAGGAAGAAAGCTGTTGAGAAATTGGAAAACAGATTTGGAGAAGTATTCATTTGATGTATCAAGTACCCGATCATCAAAGAAAGGCTTCCTCTAAACATGGAAATTTTCTTTAGTTATTGTGGGTAATAGTCCTCCCAGCAAAATTTCAAGGTCATACATTTTAGCACTCTTAAACATAAATGTATTAACAGAAGCATAAAGTCCAGATCATGAGAATTAATTGTCCTGCTCTACTCTGCCTTACTCAGGCCGAACTTGGATAACTGTACCCAGTTCTGGGTACCACAAGCTAAAACGTCACCCACAAACTGGAGCAAGCTCAGAAGAGGGTTATAAAGATGGTTGGGAATCTGGAAACCACATCTTATAAGGAATGGTAAAAGAATTGGGTACGCTTAGCCTGCAGAAAAGAAGACTGGGGGAAAATATCATAGAATCTTATTTTTTTTTAATCCACACTCAATCGTGATTGAGTCTGCAGCGACTGCCTGGATGAGTCCCTGCAGTTTTCAAGGCAAGGTGTTTCGGAAGTGGTTTGCCATTGCCTCCTTCCTAGAGCAGAGCCCAGCTGGTGGGCGCAGGAAGGCAGGGTTTCCGTTGCTTCGCGTCTTTTTCAGACATATGTGACTTCTGCATTACCAGCAACTGGTCCCGTCTCCCATGCAAGGTTCCACCAGCGTTTTTCCTCCCACCGGGGTGAGAGTACCCATTTATCTATTTGCAGATGGTTTCAAGCTGCTGGGTTGGCAGAAGCTAGGGATGAGACAGGAGCTCACTCTGCCGCACGGAGCTGGACTCGAACCGCTGAAGTGTCGATCATTTCTATCTGGCAACTTCCAGCAACATTAAGCCGCTGCGCCACCATGTCCCCTTCATAGAATCATAGACTACTGTTAATGCAACCCAATGTAGCATTTGCTTTTTGAGCAGCTGAATCACACTGTTGGCTCATGTTCAAGTTACGATCTACTATAACGTCCAGATTCTTTTCACATATATCACAGGCCCATCCTAACCTTCCTTCCTTCCTTCCTTCCTTCCTTCCTTCCTTCCTTCCTTCCTTCCTTCCTTCCTTCCTTCCTTCCTTCCTTATCCTGAGTGCAAGACTATACATTTTCTCTGTTAATTTTTTCCTGTTTGTTTCAGCCCATAATTGTAGCCTATCAATTATAAATCTTCTCTTTCTCTTCTCAAGCCACCCCTTATGTCATCTGCAACTTTGACAACCATCACCTTTATCCCCATTTAATTAAAATGTTGAACCTCTATGGCCTTCTGCTCGATAATATTCTCAAAGCCAATGTGTAGCCATTCATGAGCACTATTGGGATGTGGTCATTTAGCCAGTTATGAATCAATCTAACCATTGCATTCTCTGGTCCATGTTTTACCATTTTATTAATGAGGCTATAATAAGAGACTTTATCAAATGCTTTGCCAAGATCAAGGTTCACTATGGCCATAGCATTCCCCCAATCTGTCAAAAGAGAGAGAGAGAGGGAGAGAGAGGGAGAGAGTAGTCTGGCATGACTTGTTTATGACAAACACATGCTTGGCTCTTGTTAATTGCATTCTTATCCAAATGCTTACACATATGCTGTTTAATCATTTGCTCAGGGTTCTTGCCCAGTATAAATGTCAACAGATCAGTAATTTCCCAGGATTCTTCTTTTCCCCTTATCTGAAGATAGGAACAGCATTTACTCTCCTCTCACTTTCTGGGAACCTGCAACTTCTTGGGGGGATCTTAGAGATTATGGTTAACTTTCTGCAATATCTCCTGCGAATACCTTTAATTCCCTTGGATGTAATTCATCTGGCCCTGTAGGCTTGTGTTTAGCTAAATTAACTAAGTTCTCTCCCCCTCTCCTTGTCTCTTCCAAGCTGCAGGTTTCCACTGGTGACACAGTGATGGCCAGGTAGGATTTTGCTTCCCTTCTGAGAGAAAAAAGGATAGAAAATATGAGTTAAGAGATTCTGCCTTCTCACTGTTACCTGTAATCAATTCACCTCTTCTCTTGCACCAGACATACAGCCTCTTTGTTTCTTTCTGTTTCTGACATATCCTGAACACCTTTTGTTACTGTTGATGTTGTACTACTTGGCATTTCTCACAAATCTGAGCTCTTTTTTATTTATTCATTTATGTATTTATTTAGTTTTGATGCTGCCCAATTCCAACCAACTCTGGGTGGCTCACAAATAAGAGTAACATTAAAACAAAAAAATAACCAGAACAAATGCAAAAATTACTACAAAATAATTACAAGATGGCAATCCAAACCACAAAGCAAAACAGAATGTAACAAACAAGGGGGTCCCCTCCACCCTACCCCAAGGCCTCGGTAAATAACCAAGTTTTCAAGAACAGCATCAGGTTGGGAGCTGTACAGATCTCAAGGGGGACTTCATTCAAGAAAGCAGGTTCCACTACAGAGAAGGCATGATTCCTGAGACCCAAAAGATGGCACTCTTTAATGGAGGAGACCTGGAGCACGCCCACTGTGCCAGATCATACCACAGAAGACAGGTGATCCTTCAGATACCTGGGCCCTATGCCATGTAGGGCTTTATGAGTAATAACCAGCACCCTGAATTTTGCCATGAAGCAGCCAGTGCAGCTCACAGAGCA
Organism: Python bivittatus; assembly: GCF_059951505.1. Taxonomy (NCBI): domain Eukaryota; kingdom Metazoa; phylum Chordata; class Lepidosauria; order Squamata; family Pythonidae; genus Python; species Python bivittatus. Next base: position 1,055,755 of record NW_028277037.1, on the reverse strand, counting down.
GAAGTGTCATGTGGACGTGCCAAGGCAAGTCACTGCTTCTCCCACCATATTTTAGATTAGTTAAATCTTCTAAGTGGTCTTCAATGGCAGCCTCATGTAGAGCATGTTGCAGTAGTGAAGCCATGAGGTAACTAGGGCATGAGTGACTGTCTGAAGGGAGGGCGATCCATGAAAGGGCACAACTAGTACACAAGATGTGTCCTTCTTGGCCATAGCTGCCATCTATTCTTCAAGCAGGAGCTGTGGGTCCAAGAGGATCTCCAAGTTGCACACCACTCGTGACTGGGGAAGTACAACCCCACCCAGGAGTAAAGATGGAACTGGGTGGTTCCAACAACCACAGCCACTCAGTCTTGGTAGGATTGAGCTGGAGTTGGTTTCTGTCAAGTTCAGCCCAAGAACAACAGCAAGACAGTCCAGAACAGTTAAGCTCCTTTATTAGCCTACACCTAATAGGCAGAATCTCGCCAGACTAAATCTACACCACAACAACAGTTACTATAACCATGAGGCCCTAGGGAGGTGCCAGTCTCATTCTCTTGGCTTTCCCACACTCCAGCTGGGGACTGAGGAGGTGCTTCCCTTGGAATGCCTCTCCTCCCCCTCCTGGCAACCTTGAAGCTCCATTCCAGAACCTTCCCCGCTCATGCCTTTCATCACAGTTTCTCCCATCCAAGTCCACACAGCTTCCAGGCATTGGGACAAGACTTCAATAGCCTCACTTGGCCAGCCAAAATTGTATCTCTTTGCTTTAGCCTTTCTGACACATTCCCTACAGCTTCTGACCACTACCTTGTCTCTTTCTTTGATTATTCACCCTTCCTTCCATTTCCTATACATGTCCCTTTTCATTTCAGCATATGATAGAGCAGTCTTTAAGGTTGAACTTGTTCTATGTCACCCAGAGGGCAGGACCAGAACCACTACAAAGAAGTAGATTCAAGGGAATTTTTTGACAATAAAGGCTGTCAGCCAGGAGAACAGTCTGCATCACAAAGTGCTATCTTCCCCTTTACTGGTCATCTTCAAACAGAAGGTATCCAGAATACTTTAGTCTCAGCAGGACTACATGACCTGTGATGTCCGTTCCAACTCTATGACAGATTGATTCTAAAATGTTTTGCAGTTAAGACCCAATTATTAGTTATGCCCTCTATAGTTCCCCCCACCCCCCATTTTGGAGATAATAAGGCCTTATATTAATTACAGTAAAAATATTACCAACTGCATGCCTACGTTCAGATTTAAACTAATATAAAAGGTGGATTGTAATGGCTTATCACCTTCCTTTGGGAAATTAAATTGGATTGCAATCCAACAAATACTGAAGGTTTTGCATTGCTGGTCACTAGGTAGTCATTTTGAGTTCTTCTGAAGTGGAAAAATAATGTCCCCAGTGAGTTTCCACGACTGAGTTCCAGTCCAACCCCTTAACTACAAAGTCCACTGGCTGTATTCACATGACATCCTTTCTCATGGCTGGCTCCATAGCTCCAGAACTGCCCAATATTCTGTCTCTGGAAGTGACTTTATACTTACTTGTAAGATTGGATATAGTTCTGGCTGTTGACAAGAGGGAAAAGGCTGTCATGGTAACAAGGGCTGGCTTTGAATCAGCTGTACCTCCTTCCTTGTCATAGACTTCCTTTTGCAAGGTCCCACCACCATAAAAATTCCCAAGGCAGAAACTGGATGCCCACACTTGAAGTTCCCAGCATTCTTTGACACCGAGACTTGACCTTGCAGACCTCAGAACTTTCCTCGAGCAAGGTTTTATCTTCTCACAGCAGCATTTTCTGAGTAATTACTGACCTGGCTAATTCAGGACTATTAGCAGATCCATCATTGTTTGGGGCTGAAAATTCCTTGAATACTATTTGCATATAATGAGGCTCCTGATGACACATTTTCAGTACAGTACAGATATTTTCATCTGTCTTACTTTACTTTGCCTCTCAGTTATCAGGATTGTGCTCGAAGACATATTTAAGTAGTATTTTCCCATAATACGACTATGGCTCCTCACCAAGAGAATATCTTAAGTGCAGGAGTTAAGAAAAAAGAATATACCATCTGGGTTGTACTTATCAAATGTCTGAGTTATGTCAGATATGAAAGTGCTAAAGCCATCATTTGGATTAGTTTAGGGTAATCTATAAAAGCAGCACAATCTTTAGCTTGGCAGAGAATCAGAAAGTACCTCAAGTGATATTGCCAAGATCAAAGGACTGATTGAGTAGCCAATATCTTCTTTCACTGGATCCTCTTCATCCTTCACTTAGCCTTTGGGTTAAATTAAGTACCTTAGAAAAACGTTGCATAAAACATGATGCAGCAGAAGGTTAGATTTCAACAAAGATGAATTAGTTGGATGAGAGATCAGGAGCCTGAGAGAATATACACCATTTGCATTTTGATTTTAAGAAATAATAATAAAGAAAGGCACACTGGTGCTTAGCTCAGCCATTTTCGAAACTATCTATTTTCTTACTGAGTTCTTCACCAGTAAATTAGTTTTTCCTGTTAAATTTCATTTTTTCCCATCCATTAAAACAAATTCAGAGGTTATTAATGTTGCTACAACTTCAATATATTTTCAATTATATTTTGTATACTAGCAGAAAATGTGTCTCTTCTTTTCTATATAGGGCAACAATTGATGTTTACATCCTCTTATGTGTGCTTTTTAGAACCAATTAAAAATGAAACAGAACCCATGGGATTTGTGGGAAGGAGATCAATAATAAATAAACAATTCATTTATGTAAGAGAAAAAAAGTGAATCTCATAAAAATAGGTTTTTAAAAAGTCTGTTACAGAAACCCTGAATCACCATTGTAATGTGCTTTAGGTTACTCTAAATCCACAGTATTTTTAAATAAAGAAAGAATATTGCTACGGTGGATATTAATTATTTGCCAGAATTTTGAAAGAAATAGTTGAAATACCTCATATTCACAAATTAATAGCTAAAACTCTTCAAGGATATAAAGTATACTTCTTACAAACTTGACTGAGACTAATTCAACAACATCCACAAAAAATAATATTTACATACTTCCCAGAGAATGTTTAAAAAGTGCTGGCTGATAATCTCATTATTTTGGACGTGTAAAATGGGTGATGGGATACTCATATATCCTATTATTGTCCCATTTTTTGTTTAAATTGGGTTAGTGTGGTATTACAAAGATCAATATATTTTAAAGATGTGTTTATACTGTATATCCAAAATTTGGAACTTAAACTATATGAATAAATGTGTTGAGCGGGGGCGGGGGAGAAGCAGCAAAAAAAGCCTCAACACTAGAAATACAAGGTCAAGCTCAGATTTACAGTCTCGAATTGCCAATATTTGCAATATTGTGATGGAGAGGTTGATCAATGTTATTCCATGCAGTCAAGTTTTAATGAAGTGTTTGAAAATTAGGCTGAGTAATATGTAACACAGTATGTTTCTGTGATTTCCCTTTTTCCATGTCTCCCTTTTTTTTGTGGGGTCCTTTCTCCTTGTCTATTTCTCTCCTTCCCCCCCCCCTTTCTTTTCTTTTTTCTGTTTTATATTAAAAAGCAATAAAAAGGAGGCATGCATGAATGTGGTAACTGGATGAACTGGCCGTTCTTTCAATGTTTATATTTGTTCTCAGTAGAATTTTTTATTTTCATTATCTTGACTATGTGGAAGCCATAACACATCTGAAGCAGGCCTAAAAATTACTTTCTGTTTAACTCCATAGCTTTAAAGTAGGAATTGGAGAAGTCTGCACTTTTGGAAACATATTTTTCTATTGCCAAATTGTTCCTTTTTGGCTCAATGTGTACAGAATGCAGTATAAATGTAGGCTGCACTTGAACAAAATATTATTTTATCAATTCCATTGTTTTGCCAAACAAACAAACAAACAACCCAAAGTCTGTCATTAAAAATATAGAAAGATAGAATAATGTCAATTATTTATAGTTGCTACAATATTTGGCAGGCAGTCTGCATTGCCCATAAATGCTTTTTCAGCTTCAACAGTTTTATCTGACCAGAATTTGTTGAAATAAATTAGTACAGTATTTACATTCACTGAACATATACAGTATGTGCAAAGGCAACAACATTGAAAGTTAAATGTTGCAGGGCATAGAAGAGTAAGAGAAACACCATCCTTTGCTTATAGCTCTGAGTTCCTGAAAGAGTCAAGATCTGAAGCCAAAGAATTTCTAGTTTACAGCAGGAGTCTGGTAGCATCTTTTCCAACTTAAAAAATGTTAACAAAAGACTTAAGCTTTTGTGAGCTTCAATCCATTTTATCAAATGGAATGACTACTGCCACTCCATTGCAGGTGTTAGCAGATTCCTCTTGAATTTTGGCTACCATAGCTCTCCTCCTACATAGTTTACAGAAGAAATTCTTAGTGGCTATACTAAATGAAGGCATTGCAGAACTGCTACCTGTTAGAGTCTGTTACTCTGAATACCCACCCAATTCACTCACTTCTTTGGAAATCTCCAAGAATTTCCATTTGCTTGAATGGGAACAGGACATTTGTATCAGAACATTCAGAAAGTGTGGCTATTGTTTTCAAGCTCCCAAAAGCTAGGTATAACAATCCACTGCACAGAGAAACAGACTTTATTATTCAGTATTTCTTAGATTATGGCTTGCAGTAGTTAACAGAGAGAGTCCACAAATCTAACATTTTTCCTGAATTAACTGACAAAGATTTCTGAGATAGAACACAGTTTAGACCAGTGTTGTCCAAACTTGGCCACTTTAAGATGAGTGGACTTCAACTCCCAGAATTCTGGGAGTTGAAGTCCACTCATCTTAAAGTGGCCAAGTTTGGACAACACTGGTTTAGACCAACCTAGAGTATCAAAAACGATATTTCCATTAGCATTTCCTTATAATTCAGAATTTTCTTTTACTGTCAGTGTTAGTCATCTTAAGATCTAGCCATTCATTTGTTTTCTTTTTCTTTTTCCTTCTTGGTGAGTTTGAGTTAGTCTGGAATCCTGTCCATGTGGTATTCTTGGCAATATTTTCAGAAGTGGTTCACTGATTGGACAGAAAAGACAAAAGTAAACTTATGTGACCGTGATGTCCACCTAGGAGTTGTACTGGAGTGAGATGAATTTAGTCTGTGGTGTATGTGTAATTTTCTCTTTATGCCCTGTGTTGGTTCATTTCCTCCACTAGCTGAGCCCTTGTAGATCATTTTCCTCCTCAGTTACCCTGACAATGCAATCATTGCCTGTGTCTATATCACAATGAGCAAGTGACCTCAAAGCTCTTAATCTTGCTAGCACACTTAAGGCAAGATGGATTATAAGTCAATTCCAAAGTTAGTGCCATCAAAGAAATTCTGCTTGCTTCACCACTCGTTATGGTTTCTTTTGTACAAGTGAAAATTCATTGCAGCTGCAGCCATTTCTTTTGCAATATTTTGAAATTCTGGCTATCAGCCCCATAGTTTTGTTTGTGAACATAGCAAATAGTTTCGCATTTAGGCCACTGCTGTTTTGACGTAACGAAATATGAATCAGATGCTTATTAGTGAATGTGAAAAGAAGGATCACATCTAATTTACATCCGTTGCATTGTCTCATAATAAGATACGAAGTAGGGTTAATATATCCAGACTCATAAAGAACATATCATGGCTTCCTTTTTTGTTACTGTGACCATCATATATTGTTTTTGGAATGTGCACACTTAGTAAATGCAAGATCTCAACATAGTTGTGTTTTATGAGTTTCAGAAGTTTCCTAGGGGGCTTATCAATCAAGTATCCTTGAGTTCCAAGCATCTAGAAAGCAATGCTTTTATGAATACCAAGATTTCCATAGTGTTCAGAGTAACCAGCCATTGCTGATCTTAGCATAGCCCTGAAACATGTGTTTGATCTCAGTCCTCCCAAATTTTAGGAGGTTAATTAAATCATAACAATACTGTATCATTTTACCCCATTCGTTAAAAAATCTTGTGGCTTAGTGCTCATAAAATCTCAGACTTTTTCTCTACTTACTGTGGTATATTTGAAATCCAGCCCTGGTGTTTTGTTTTTTTAATATATTGTCAAATTTCTAATAAATGCAATTATCAGATTTCTAGTAAATGAAACACGGTTGTCTTTTTTAGTAAGCCATTCAATTGGAAGAGCAAATCCCATGTATTCAGAACACGCACCCTGCTTTGTTTCTGTGCATCTGTAAGAAAAAGGGGGGGAAGGAGAGCCTTCCTGGATCAGACAAAAGTCTGCTTAATCCAGAATTCTTTTTCTAACAATGGTCAATCAGATTTTGGGGAGGTGGGGGAATGTCATTTTCGGTTTTCTGATCTGGGTATTCAAAGGAGACTGACTCCTAAGCTCCTTAAGAAAGACCCATTCAAAGAGTGGGCAAATTCACTTCACCAGAAGTGTTTGACTCATTCAGGAACTTTTGTTACAAGATACAACAGAACTTCCACTGTTAAAAGGTAAAACTAAAACCTTGTTCAAGTTGAGCTCAGCTCTTGGTGACTTCATGGTCCTCTCCATGTCATTTTCTCAGCAGCAGCAGAGAAGTGACAACAATTGCTCCCAACAACTTTTATCCCTCCTCCCCTCTAGTTCTCGATGGGACCAGGAATATCCAGCAAAGGAGGTCAAAAAACCAAGACGGCAGCCATGACCATCTGATCAAAGGCCTGCTCTTTTTTACACGTGTTGCATGTGCAGCGCATCTAAAAAGGAGCAGGGCTTCGACCAGGCAGTCACAGTTGCCGTCTTCACTTTTTTACCCCCACCCCACCCCCACCCCATGGATGCCCCTGCTGGTTTTTTTCTTTGGCAGGTTCCTGTAATCAGGATTAAGATTTATGAAAGGTGCCCTTGCTAGTTAGGGAAGAAACATTTAGGGAGGAAAGTCAGGGACCCAATATGAAAACAAGTTTACACTCAGTAAAGGTATTCAGAAATCCCATTTTACAGACTGCTTTGGGGAAAAAACCCCAAAAGGGTTGCATATACACAAGTTTAGCACATACATGTGCACACAAACACACACACACTTGTCTTCAATCAAGCATGTACATGTTTAACCAAATTCAATTATTTTCTTTGGTTTCAAATATGATTCATATTCATATTTTGACTTTGGCAAATACTAGCAGTGATGTTAAATTTCAGTTACTGAATGTTGTGGAGAATGCAAACATTAATTATATTGCAACCAAAATGTTGGTTATGATGACAGTTTATATTATATTGTATTATTACTTCTTCTAAAAATAATAGTCGGCATAATTAAAAACAGCTGACGATGCAGATTTACTACTAAAGTGAAAGAACACTATTACATTTTTTAATATTTGGATTAAAGAAACCAAAGATACTTGAAGTATGGAGTTTTATTTTGTGTCAGTCTGAAATTCTCCTGCATTTTTTTCCAATCACTTTCCATTCACTTTGATGAAAGAACATTTGCTTAAGAAATTCTCTTGAATGGAGTATAATGATTTGGTGCCCATTTAAGCCTTTAATTTATTTAAGTGACAAAATGGCCAAAGGGTATATTTGTGACTGATCCTCCTTTCATTGACGAGTCATATCTCTAACTGTCAGAGTCCCAAGCTTCTCACGGTTCACTTAAATCCTGAAGGAAGACATCTAGAGGGAACTTCTCCCCTGGATTTTTTTTTTTCTCAATAGTTATCCCACTGTCAAGACTTGGATGGGAGCCTGCCCCTGAGATAATTTTCAAGGATGCTTACATTTCTTGGAGAAATTTGGAAAAGTCCTCCAACCAATTTCTCTGCCCTCAACTGTGGTAGAAAACTCTGAATGGTCATTTGAGCCCAGTTCTAGTTTTACCTGAACCTGCTTCCATTTACTCATGTGAACAACTCTTTGGACATAAATGATGGTCCCGTGATGTGGCTGCTAAACAACTGCATTAATAGAAGTACAGTTTTCTAAATCATAGGAAGTAATGGGCCCACTACATATTCTGATTTGGTCATACCTTATCCCAAATACTGTGCTATCTGGGGCATAATACAAGCTGGAACCTGTGCAGAGAAGGACAATGAGGATGATCTGGGGACTAGAAACTAACTCTTATGAGGAGAGACTGAGAGATCTGGGCATATTTAGCCTCTGAAAAGATGAATGAGGATGAGGAAAATAACCCGTTTCAAGCAGCTGGAGGGATCATGCATAGAAGGTGTTCTGTTCTCTACTGTCAGAGTGCACGATATGGCATAATGGTCTTAAGTTACAAGAGGACAGATTCCAGTTGAATGTCAGGAAACAATTCCTAACAGCACAAGCAGTTTGATGGTGGAACTAAATTGCCCAAAGAGACAGTGTAGTCTCCTCATTGGATGTTCTCAAGTGAAGGACCTGTTGGCCCCCATTTAGTTTGATTTCCTGCATTGAGCAGAAGATTGGTTCTGATAGTCCAAATGGAGTTTTCCAATGTTATGCCTCTAGGTCATGTGTTGAAGACAGGGATTTTGGGGTGGTTATGTCATATGAGCTGGATAGCCTGATATTAGCAAAATGTCAGGTTTTAATTGTTTTAATGTTTTAATGCTTGCATGCTTATTTGGGAGGGGGAGGTTGGCATTGTCTGTGTTTTAATCTTGTAAGCCACCCAGAGTCACATATGTGAGATGGGCAGCTATATAAATCAAATAAATAAAATTATTGTTCAAGATTACAGAGTGTCAGGCACCTGAAAAGCTTGCTGAATGTTGTCTTTACAACATCATACCAAAGAGCTTTTGGTGGTGACGGGGAGAGTGGACTAGCAGACAGTAGCCACATACAGTCTCTTGTTTCGGCAATTATATTAGACTTTCCAATAAAAGGCTGATAGGCTGCATTTGCATTGGTAGATCACAAATTATGATCTGATCTGATCTTTTGAATTACTAGTGGGTGTGGGCTAGAATCAATTGTTTCTATTTAGATCAAGGTCAGGCAAAGCTATGTAGCTGAACTGGGAGGGGGAGAGGAGTTGAACATTCTATTTCACCATGAAATGATATTTGATACTTATGATTACATCAACCAGTTTCTGTTTCTGACAGTCATGATCTCTGGTGATGGTAGAGGATAGTCAGTTAGATCTGATCCCTATGTGCTCAGTTTTCAGAGCATCAAGCAAAATACATTTAAAATTAATATTAGACATATAGGCATCTGTGTACTATGGACAACATTTTCCACTAAGATAAATTAGCAATTGTATTTTTTCCTGTCCATAGATCTTTACTGAAATACATATCTTCTTATGTGATTCTTAAAAACCAATGAGAGTAATTTAAACATCCTGAAAATTAAATAAAAGGGGAAAAAATGGAGCAGTCCCATCATGTCTTGGGAGGCTTCAGATTTATATTATATTACTGTATGGTGCAGGGGGGAATGCTACAGATTGCATTTCTGCATAGAAACTAAAACACTGGTGTTTTTTATTATACACTTTTCTGTTGCAAAAATGTCTGTACTTCTGCCCCTGCATTTGGATCAATCTGACCTGTGTTTTTGCATGTGCTGGAGGGTATACTGTACTGCATATGATCCCAGGTTTAAAACTGCTGCTTTTCCAAGTTGCCTGCTTATAATTCAGCTACTTTGCCATGGTTCTTGGGTAGATTTATGATAGTTCTAAGGTAGCTTGGTTCAAATGTTTTGATTCATTATTCCCATTTTGTAGGGAGGGGGAAGCTACCCAAGAGCCTAATAAGAGAAGGTTCAATTCTAAGGATGTGCATTAAAAAAAAAAAATCACTGCTGGTGACTTCACTGAAACTTCTACAGTATATGCCATCAGTTCAAGCTGCCAAATGATGTCATGTTTCCATCCTAGTTGCTTGTTAGGCCTGAAGCAACCTTTGATTGAAATCATGTCCATGAGTTGTAATAACTTTAGAGAAGACTAATCTAATGTTTAATATGTGCTCAATTGCAGTCCTTCCTTGATTTACTGAAGTAGTAATAAAATAATCATGTCACTTACAAAATCAGCTGTTCTGCTTTGATATGAAATGATGTTGAAACATTTGAAATGATGTTTTGTGTGAATTGCCCAGAGTCCCCCATTGGGGGGAGATGGGTGGGGGAGAAATTGAATGAATGAATGAATGAATGAATGAATGAATGAATGAATGAATGAATGAATAAATAAATAAATATCTGTCCCTGTAGCTGTAGCAAAATACAAATAAACCAGATTCTGTAGGTTTAGGTACACACAAGAGCTGCATGCACAACCATACAAGAAATACAAAAGTTTCTGTAGTTTTTGATACACACAAGATGGATCAGAAGATCCATAAACAGAAGTGACCAAGATTTCAACTCCCCAGTATAGCACTAAACTATAAAATATAAAGAAGTATTAAAATAATAAGAGCACTGCAGAATTATAAAAAGGAGGATTAGAATGACTATATCCTGTATTTGTTTCATATATATATTACGTATCTGTCTTGGAGGAAGTGCATTTTCTATTCTATTGGTGCATTGTAGAGAAATGTCTGTCTTATTTTTTGTCCTATTATCTTTCTTGCTAGAAAAAAAGGAGGGTCACCAGATACAAATTTGCCATTATATGAACACATATAGAGGAAGCACTGGGCATACATTTTCAGAATAAATTAATGTAGCCTATCCATTTTCCTTAAGCATAGCAACAACTTGCAAAATAAAAAAATAAAGGGATGAATTTAGCATTATTATAAAACTTTCAACTATCAAAGAAAAAATGACTTCTAGCTTTATGCAGGTAAATAATTTAAAGAATAAGAAAAATAGATCTTGAATTGTGCTTAGATATCAGTGCATCCCCAATAAAAATGCTAATAATAAGCAAGGATTCTCAATAGAAACATCACTATTGAACATCAGATTGAGATGCAAAAACTAACTGAATTCAGTCTGCTCTGCTAATAATCCAACTAATAATTTCTGGTATTTTTAATGTAATAAAAATGCAGTTGCAGTTTTTGGCCATTTTTGTTTAGGCTTCCTTGTATTGTTTAAAGTAAACTTTGCCATAATCTGAATGAGTATCTCTGCAGATGTATTTTTAAGTTTTAAAAAACAGTATGGAAGAAGTGGAATTTGCAAGGGAATTGGTACTCAATTTTCATATTTAGAGGATCTGTCCGGATAAGAAGTAGCAGGAGCAAATAAGTATAATCAGCAATTAGACATGCAAAAAAGGAGGAAGCAGATCATTGCCAATTTTTTTTTTTTTTCATTTAGCTCGGGAAATACATGCAGCATTAACCCTGTCTCTAAAAGTTATTTTTTCCTATGGAAGCAAATGAGTTCAAGACCTTTTATTTTCATACTAACTATAGATAACTATTATCAGCTGTGTAAGTTGAGAGAAAAAGAACACACTGTGATAAAAGAGGTTCCTGGTATAATTTTAGTGTAACTGCATATCACTGCACCATTCATTTCTAGCATTTTACTCTCCCATTTTAGACACTTTGGTCTACATCATTTATTCGAATGACAATGATTTTAAGTTCAATGTCACTAGTAAATATTTTAGACATCTGCCCATTTCACCCAATATTGACTCTGGAAAGTACTTTCCAGAACATGTCTGGTAAATCCAAATAATTGGATGAACCACAGAAATGGAAAAGACAACTCACCACATTGTGGGATGAGGTTTTTATCATGTATTAGCCCTGATCAAGCAGAGACTTGTATGGAAGGTCCAAACACCATAATTTTTCATTCCATCAAACCTTCAAGGTTGGCCAATCAGGAAACAGAGAACATAAGAAATACTCTATTGATACTGGCTATAATAACAGAAATTTGAAAGTGTTTCCCCTTCCTTCCCTAACCCTAACTCTAACCAAAGACAGGCAGGGTGAGACAATCTTGCATTTCTCTCTCATGCTTTATTCTCTTCCTAGATATTGTTTCAGTGAAAAGAGTCCTGGTATAGTGCTGGGAGGGGGGAGTTCAGAATGAAATGTAACATCTGAAATGGTCTTTGGTTGCTAAGAGCCAACATGTTTTCAGTTTGATGGAGAAATATCTTCCTCACCTCATTGTTGACTTCATCTTTTTCAAGTCCATGATAAATCATTTATTCTTGCCCTCATCCTTAGAGACACTTCAAATTATATGTCATGGCATCTACCTCATTAGGTGCTATGATAAAGTAGTCCATTTGTAACCCATGCATAATACAAACATAGCTAGCTAGATGAATGGATTTAAAACAAGTCAAGTCAATGGGGATGACCCTTGAGAAATCTCCTGAAAATATTATTCAATTTTGTCTTGTCTGCATTCCATACTGGATTGTAAAAGGTAGACTTGCTGTCACATTTCTTTAGCCCTTATTCATCAGTACTACTTGGTTACAATGATAGCTTACGATTTGAGTAGAATGCAAGAAAAGGATTAACTGGCCACTTCCTTGGGAGAAGGAAGGCTAAATGCTAATAGATCTTAGAGGGAGGAAAGGAAAGGAAAGGAAAGGAAAGGAAAGGAAAGGAAAGGAAAGGAAAGGAAAGGAAAGGAAAGGAAAGGAAAGGAAAGGAAAGGAAAGGAAAGGAAAGGAAAGGAAAGGAAAGGAAAGGAAAGGAAAGGAAAATATCTGAAAGGAAAGAGAAACACTTGTAGATTTTGTGACAACCATTCTGTAAATAAACATAGAGGTGCTTTGTTGATGTCTCTATTGAAAGAGAAAGAATTTATATTCTTTATTCTGTATTTCACATAGTGTTATTGTTCAATTGGGCATAATCAGATGGTCTCTGTGTAAGTAAGAGGCAGAATATAATAGGACCATGCAGCACAATGGAGTTGAAGGCTAAGAGGTGCTTCAGAGTAATCAGGAGCACAAATGTGGGTTCGATCAGATATTTTCCCCCTTATTTAGGACTTGGCTCACATACATGGCTCAGGAAAATGAATTTCTTTATTCCAGACAGGAATGAAGAGATAGGCACACAGAAGGTTTTCTAGCTGCAGTATCCATACCCCAAGCATATCTAGAGAAGCTTGGGTTTGTTCTAGGCCTTTTCATCCACATTTCTGAATCAATGGTTAATTGGCAGATCTCTTGATGGCCCTAGAAGGCATCTGATCTATGTTGACATACAGGTATCCTCAAGCCCAAAAGCTGCTGGTCCCTGTCTTGCCAGCTTCATTCCTTCCACCTAGCAACTCCTTAAACTAAATGTGTATTTTTCCAGGATTTTGTGCTTGCTGTGAAGGGTTATGACATGATCCAGGGAAAAGGGAGACTGATCTAAGAAACTGAATCAGCTGCCATATGAATGTCCCCACACTATGTTTTGTATTTGAATCCAAAGAGTTGCTCAGCCCTAGAATATATTACCCCACACAAACACAGCTTAGAGAGTAGGCTACCAGTAACAGAACTAATAGGAGAGGAGATAACCTCAAGATAAATAAAAGAGAAATATTTGGGGTAGGTGGCATGTGCTTTTAAAATATTTTTATTTATCTCAAAAATAGAAGAAATTATGGCACGTCTGACCAAATAAAGCCTGTACGTATTCCTTTCTGAAATATTGTTCCATTGGTCTATGTCATGCCATGTATTAATATCTCTTTAGTATGTGATAATATAATATTTTTAATATCAACATATTCTAGTGGCTGGTCAGGGATGTCCACAGGATGTAGTAAAAAAACATGATGGCCGTGATGCCTGATTGAAGCTCTGCCCATTTTTTATATGCAATGAATGTCAGATTCAGCCTAGGAAGCACACACTGCAGCACAGGGCCACTGGTCAGTTTCACCGCCTCAGGCAACAGGTGATCAGGGCAAGGAAACAATGTAACCGCAAGTTAACTACTGACAGGGGTGAGCAGTTAACGTGCAGCAGGGAGCCAATTAGAAGTGGCAACACTGCAGCGCAGCCGGCTCCCCAGGCGCCCCGGGCAACTCCGGCTTAGATACACTTGGAGCGCAGCAATCCAGAAGCAATCGGCGGGCAATTCGAAACTAGATTAAAACAGCCACTCCAACTCACCATAAGAAAAGCTCCAGGAATGCGAGGGCAAGACAGACAAAGGAAGAAGATTATAACACAACAGAAACCGGCTGAATCTGCCATCAAGGCGAGGGGAAGAAGATTGCAAAGGACAGATGGGTAGCCCAGGGCAAGGGCAAGGGGCGGAACTGAGGGGTAACTACGGGTCAAGGGGGGAACCCTATAAAACTGCTGTAAGAAACCGTGCCAAGCCAATCCTGGCTTTGTCTGTAACTGCTACACATTACGCTTGAATAAACCAGCTTTCGTCCAAGCCTGTACCTCACAAGGTTTCTGTTCAGCGCCGAATGCAGCGAAGCTTACAATGAAGAGTTTGAATCACACATGACAGGCACCATCTTCATTTTTGGACCACATCCTGGAGATGCTCCTTTGGCTGCTATTATTCCTCTATCATCAGTTGGCCTTATTCCATTTAATTCTACATCTCTCTTCCATTGACTTCAGAGAAGTAAATCAAGAGAAATTAAATAAGCTTGAAATGGCACTACCAAAACTTACAAGGCAAAAGTATGCACATTAAAAAGTACAGTTCATATACATATACATATAATTAAGAATTTTGATTATAATAGTAAAATCTAATACAAACTAAACTTAAAGAAAAGAGAATAGAAAGGAGTACAAAGTGCAAGGAAAAAGAAAGGAAAAAAGAGAAGAAAAAGTAAGAATAAAATAAAGAAAAAGAAATATGTAAAGAAGTGACTTCCAACCCTCATCACAACAAGCATAAACAAATTTAGTGACTCTTCATCTGCTCTAAGGTTATAAACAGTTGTCTCTTCATCCCATATCCCATCTCTTATCTATAAACAAATCCATAAAACATCGTCTTTTCACTCCTGGTGTCAGCAGAAAGTCCAAAAAGGGTAGCCAGAAGTAACAACATATCTTGTTTTAACCTTGATCAAATAAACCAACTTTATATTCCTTCCTTTTACTTTTAACAGTCTTAATCTTTAGTTCATTGAAGTATTGTCATAAGATTTGATTTCTCTTCATTTCTTCTTTGTCCCATCACACAAAGGCTTTAACAAGGCTCTTTTGTAAATCCAATAGGAAGAAATTATCCATGTCACTCTCTTGGTTTGTCATTTGTATTCCCCTTTTAAATTTTAAAACCTCAGCCAGTTTTTTTTGTAGATCCAGTGAAACACCCTTTTATAATTCATTCTCTTGGCCTGTCAGTTGTAAATGCACTTTTGATACCATCTCTGTCATGTCAGATAAAATTTGTTCTACGTCTGCCATTTCTTCAATAACATCTGTTGGACAAAGTCTATCCATAGAAGTAGACATCATTACTGACATTGTTGATATTTTGGCTACTAATTTCTGATTCCATTCTTCAAAAGTCTCCTTCAGTATTTTTATTGTTATAACATTTAGCAACATTTTACAGGCTTGTAAATCTTTCTCTACCTAAAAACTTTAGTCCCCTCTAGTGTCCAGTTTTAGAAATCATGAAATTGTTTATCTTTGCTATATCTTGTAAAAACCAAAGCAGAATCTATTTCCCACAAGAAGATGCTTGTTCTTTATAATTAATTCCAAAATCTTATTTATAACTTTGATTTTCCTTAGCTTTTAATAGTAACTAGAGCCAAGGGCAACAGACCTATATGTACTTCTTAAAATATACAATCTCTAAAAAGTAAACAAGCACAATGGTTTTCCATATCTTGACTTCAAACTAAAAGCAGGACAAGAGAACAGTTACAGAACCATGTCTAATAATTAAAAAAATAAAAATAAAACCACATACTCTCACACATAAATTACTTCTATTCACATAAAACCTGAAACACAATTCCATGTTTGCATATTGAATACCCAATTTAATTCCTATTTCAGAACTTAAGTTTCAGTTGCTGATCCTCTTTCAATTTTTTCCCTAGACATTTTGGGAATTTAACACATCTAAAAAGCACCAACTTGAGGAAAATGAGTCTAGTTGGGATAAATTTAAGAGCTGTGCAGAAAAGATTCTGCATTACACCACAACTACATAGCCACCAATGATTTGGTTGAAGCCTGACTTTGCTTTTTTTATGTTAGTTCCTAATGCAGTGAAAGCCATAAAGATAGGTCTGCATTCTCCAACTAATTCATTTCACATTCCCTGTAATTTGTGACCAATAAGTCTATGGTGGTTTCCTAGGATAACTTTGTGCGGTAAGCAGAACAAGTAGCTATGTTTCAAGCTTGTGGATTTCTTTAAAAAAACCTATGTAATGTAATATGATTAGATGGTATCTTCTAGTATTATCTATGAAACATTTTTAAAATAACATGTTGATTGCTAATTTGGTCAAGATATGTGGATTAAGATCTTAGCATATAATGATTATGAAAATCCTTCATGATTTTCTTGAAAATGAGTCTTCAGAGTTCACTTTCAAAAACAGTCAAAGTTTAGAACTGAAAGTTTAGGGCAATATATTTCTATCACTTTCACACTACTCTGTATTATCTGGAATTTAGAAAAAAAGGATGATAGAATCATAGAGTATCTGGCCCAACTTATTTGTGACAAACCCAAGGAGGCTCCTGTTAATTGTAGCATCATCATTTAAGTGTCACAAACATGTAGCTTGATTATTTCTCTTCAAAGACTTTGCCCAGTAGAGACATCAAGCTAACAGATTTGTAGTTTTCTGCTCCCTCCTTTTCCCTTTCCATTTTCCATTTCCCCCCTTTTTGAAAATGGAAATTACATTTGCTCTTCTCTGGTCTTCTAGGACCTTGCCAGTTCTCCAGGAGTTTCAAAGATGTTCTGCTCTATTAGTTCCTTTCATAGCCTTGGATGCAATCCATCGGGTCCTGGAGACTTAAATTCTTTTAAGTTAGGTAACTTCTCTCTGACCCTCTCCTTTCTGTCCTATGTTTCAGTTCCCTCATTCTCCCAGTGGCATAATGATGGCCAGCTAGAGCTCCATGGGAAAGAAATCTATTGGAAAAAAATGAAAAAAGACTTCTTATGAAGATAGAAAGAGCTGTCTGAGAAACAGTCTTCTCTGAAACCTGAAAGGATTACTCCAGGCAAGGTAGTCAATATTGTCTGAAATTGTCATGATGGGATTTCAGCAATTTTCTCTCTGAGTGTCATATAGTATTATTAGTAGTAATAGTTCTACTTATGTACTTAAAACTAAATGCAATACACTCATAGAAGAAAATTAATACAAGAATATATTATAATAAATTACAATATTATAATGTAAAACATGAAACTTCTAAAGTAAAAGCTCCATGACATACAATGACCTCTATTCATTCAAAGTAACAGGCAAGAGTCTGTTTGTTTGTTAGTTTGTTATAAAGCCACCTCACAGGGGTCCATGAAAAAGAAACATTTTTAATGTATATATAAACTTGTTAGTGATTTGGCTCCAAGCATAATCTTAGTGGGAATCTATCCAAAGAATTGAAGCCAGTTGGAAAAAAGCTTTCACCTATGATGTGTTGGGTCAGACTATAGTATATGGGTCCTCTGTAGATCTCTCAAGTAACTTTGTGCACCTATCTGCAAGGCATGATGTGTCAATGCCATCATTTTGTACTGATATTTTTCCCAAAGTCCCAACTGATTTATAACTTGGTGATAAAAAGAGTTAGGAGCAAGATAAGCTTGGTGCAGAATAGCATGAACAACATCCTTATGGAGATGGCTCAAAATATCAGATAACCTGGTCAACTGATTGCTACAATAATCCAAATGTGGCAGAACCAGAACATGAATTAAGACCTTGGCTGTCTTGGTAGCAAGGAACTTATGGATTCTGTGATCATTCATTAAAAAGAAATTGTACCTTGTCAAAGGCTTTGCTGAAATCAAGGTAGATTGTATCCACAGCATTCCTCTAGTCCATTAAAGTAGTTACCTTGCCAAAGAAAGAGACAAGATTTGTCTCACATGACCTGTTTTTGACAAAATCATGCTGATTCTTAGCTATAATCACAGCATTGTCTTCAAGATGCTTACAAATTGCCAGATTTATTATCTAACGTCTTTCCAGCTCACTGGTTAATATATACTGGGATTCTCTTTTTTCTTTTCTTGATGAGGGGCACTATCTTTTTTTTCTCCAGTCCTCTGGCACCTGCCTAGTTTGTTTGTTTGAATGTATATGGCTGCCCATTTCAAATTCATGTCTCTGGGCTCCAGGACTCCTCAAAGATAATTGACAGAGGCCTTGATTGCTCTTCAGCCAGTTCCTTCAATATTCTATTTCATCCAGGCTTGGGGACTTCAAGGCAATCAAGTTGGCTAGAAGTTCCTTTACCGCATCCTTTCTGATCTGCACCCTTCCCTGTTACATTAGTTTCCAACACATGCTACTCAAATCACCATTTCCTTTCAATATAAAGGCAGAAGCAAAATACAACATGAAATCCCCTGCTTCTCTTAGTCAATCTGTTAATATTTCTCCATTTGTTTTCCTCTTACTGTTGACATATTTCAAGAAAAAGTCTCACTGGATTTTGCCTCTTTTGCTACCCCTACCTCATTTTCCACCTTTGCCTTCCTAACTACATTCTTCCATGTCTGGGCTGACATTTTGTAGATTTCCTTGGTAATTAGCCCTTCTTTCCATTTCTGATAAGTATCCTATTTTAGTCTCAACTCTTGTGAATGCTGCCAGTGTAACCATATTGGCTTCTTCAGATATCTCCTAGTTTCCTTCCTCACTGGTATTGTTTGAGGCAATGCTATTTTTAATTTCTTTTTCAAGAAGGTCCAGCCAGCTTCAACACCTTTGCCTTTAAGGTTCTCTTCTTACAGCATGTTCTTACTATTTCTCTTAGTTATTAACATTGGCCTTGACTTTTTTTTTTTTAACAAAATTCCTTTTTAAATCAAGAGATCATACAATGCTCAGTCACTTGACTCCAAAGTTCCCACCATTTTAATATCTTTGGTGAATTCTTCCCTTAGTAAGGAAAGTAGTTCTCCTAGAAACCCCCTCGACTTTTTGAAAGAGAAAATCATCATGTAGAATATATCTGACATCTTGTCAGACAAAAGGGCATAAAAAGTGTGAGAAAGAGGGCCCTAGTTCAATAAGAAAGGTTCTGCTTTGCATACTGATATCTTCATTTCAGTCCCCAACATCTCTTGTTGTTGTTGTTTAGTCGTTAAGTCATGTCCGACTCTTCGTGACCCCATGAACCATATTGCGCCAGGCCTTCCTGTCCTTCACTGCCTCCCTGAGTTTGCTCAGTTTCATGCTCATTGCTTCAGTGATGCTATCTAACCATCTCATCCTCTGCCGTCCTCTTCTCCTTTTGCCTTCAATCTTTCCCAGCATCAGGGTCTTCTCCAAAGAGATCTCTCTTCGCATTAGGTGACCAAAATATCTGAGCTTGAGCTTCATTATCGATCCTTCCAATGAGCAATCAGGGTTGATTTCCTTTAAGATTGACTGGTTTGACCTCCTAGCAGTCCAGGGGACTCTCAAGAGTCTTCTCCAGCACCACAGTTCAAAGGCATCAATTCTTCGGCGCTCGGCCTTTTTTATGGTCCAGCTCTCACAGCCATACATTACTACTGGAAAAACCATAGCTTTGACTATGCGGATCTTTGTCGGCAAGGTGACGTCTCTGCTTTTTAATATGCTATCTAGGCTTGCCATAGCTTTCCTCCCAAGGAGCAAGCGTCTTTTAATTTCATGGCTGCAGTCTCCATCTGCGGTGATCTTGGAGCCCAAATAAATGAAGTCTGTTACTGCTTCCATTTCTACCCCTTCTATTTGCCAGGAATTGATGGGTCCAGATGCCATGATCTTAGTTTTTTTAATGTTGAGTTTCAAGCCAGCTTTTGCACTCTCCTCTTTCACCCTCATCAAGAGGCTCTTTAGTTCTTCTTCACTTTCTGCCATTAGGGTGGTATCGTCCGCATATCTGAGGTTGTTGATGATTCTCCCTGCAATCTTAATTCCGGCTTGTGATTCTTCCAGCCTGGCATTTCTCATGATGTACTCTGCATATAGGTTAAATAAGCAGGGTGACAGTATACAGCCTTGTCGTACACCTTTCCCTATTTTGAACCAATCGGTTGTTCCATGACTGGTTCTAACTGTTGCTTCTTGGCCCGCATACAGATTTCTCAGGAGACAGGTAAGGTGGTCTGGTATTCCCATCTCTTTAAGAATTTGCCACAGTTTGTTATGATCCACACAATCAAAGGCTTTTGCATAGTCAATGAAGCAGAAGTAGATATTTTTCTGGAACTCTCGTGCTTTCTCCATGATCCAGCGAATGTTGGCGATTTGATCTCTAGTTCCTCTGCCTCTTCGAAACCCAGCTTGTACATCCGGTAGTTCTCGGTTCATGTATTGCTGAAGCCTAGCTTGTAGGATTTTGAGCATAACCTTGCTAGCATGTGAAATGAGTGCAATTGTGCGATAGTTTAAGCATTCTTTGGTGTTGCCCTTCTTTGGAATTGGAACGTAAACTGACCTTTTCCAATCCCGTGGCCACTGTTGCGTTTTCCAAACTTGCTGGCATATTGAGTGCAGCACTTTAACACCATCATCTTTTAGTATTTTAAATAACTCAGCTGGAATACTGTCATCTCCACTAGCTTTGTTGTTAGCAATGCTTCCTAAGGCCCACTTGACTTCACTCTCTAGGATGTCTGGCTCAAGGTCAGTGATCACACCAGCGTGGACATCAGGGACATTAAGATCTTTCTTGAATAGTTCTTCTGTGTATTCTTGCCACCTCTTCTTAATCTCTTCTGCTTCTGTTAGGTCCCTGCCTTTTTTGTCCTTTATCATGCCCATCTTTGCACTAAACGTTCCTTTCATATCTCCAATTTTCTTGTAGAGATCTCTAGTCTTCCCCATTCTATTGTTTTCCTTGATTTCTTTGCATTGTTCATTTAAGAAGGCCTTCTTATCTCTCCTGGCTATTCTCTGGAAATCTGCATTCAGTTGCTTATATCTTTCCCTTTCACCCTTGCTTTTCGCATTCCTTCTTTCCACAGCTATTTGTAAAGCCTCATCAGACAGCCATTTTGCTTTCTTGCATTTCTTTTTCTTTGGGATGGTTTTAGTTGCTGCCTCCTGTACAATGTTACGGACCTCCGTCCATAGTTCTTCAGGCACTCTGTCTACCAAATCTAATCCTCTAAATCTATTCATCACCTTCACTGTGTACTCACAAGGAATATGATCTAAGTCATACCTGAGTGGTCTAGTGGTTTTCCCTACATTCTTCAATTTAAGCCTAAATTTTGCAGTAAGAAGCTCATGATCTGAGCCACAGTCAGCTCCTGGTCTTGTTTTTGCTGTCTGTATAGAGCTTCTCCATCTTTGGCTGCAAAGTATATAATCAATCTGGTTTCGGTATTGACCATCTGGTGATGTCCATGTGTAGAGTCGTCTCTTGTGTTGTTGGAAAAGAGTGTTTGCTATGACTAGCTTGTTCTCTTGACAGAACTCTATTAGCCTTTGCCCTGCTTCATTTTGTACTCCAAGGCCAAACTTGCCTGTTATTCCGATTACTCCTTGACTTCCTACTTTAGCATTCCAATCCCCTATGATGAAAAGGACATCTTTTTGGTGCTAGTTCTAGAAGGTGTTGTAGGTCTTCATAGAAGCGGTCAACTTCAGCTTCTTCAGCATCAGTGGTTGGGGCATAGACTTGGATGACTGTGATATTGAATGGTTTGCCTTGGATACGCACTGAGATCATTCTGTCGTTTTTGAGGTTGTACCCCATTACTGCCTTTCCCACTCTCTTATTCACTATGAGTGCAACTCCATTTCTTCTAAGGGTTTCTTGCCCACAGTAGTAGATATAATGGTCACCCGAATTAAATTCACCCATTCCCGTCCATTTCAGTTCGCTGATTCCCAAGATGTCGACGTTCAATCTTGTCATCTCATGTTTGACCACATCCAGCTTGCCTTGGTTCATAGATCTTACATTCCAGGTACCTATACAATATAGTTCTTTACAGCATCGGACCTTCTTTTCGCTTCCAGATACATCCACAGCTGAACGTCCTTTCGGCTTTGGCCCAGCCGCTTCACTCTTTCTGGAGCTACTTGGAAATGCCCTCCGCTCTTCCCCAGTAGCATATAGGCACCTTCCGACCTGAGGGGCTCATCTTCCGGCGTCATATCTTTTAGCCTTTTAACATTGTCCATGGGGTTTTCTTGGCAAGGATACTGGAGTGGGTTGCCATTTCCTTCTCCAGTGGACCACATTTTGTCAGAACTCTCTGTCATGACCTGTCCGTCTTGGGTGGCCCTGCACGGTATAGCTCATGGCTTCACTGAGTTACGCAAGCCCCTTCGCCACGACAAGGCAGTGATCCATGAAGGGGCCCCAACATCTCTAGCAAGGGCTAAATGAGAAAGGGTATGTTAGAAAGATTCCCACTTATCATTGGAAGGCAATTTCATGTAATCTTGTTCTATTTTCTGAACTTGAGTACACATTTTAGTGAATAGGAAGTTGGACTAGATCAGTGTTTCTCAACCACAGCAACATTAAAATGTGTGAACTTCAACTCCTAGACTTCAACTTGCCCATGCTGGCTGAGGAACTCTGGGAGTTGACATCCACACATCTTAAAGTTGCTGAGGTTGAGAAACACTGGACTAGATGACCTCTAAGATCCTTCCAATCCTATGACTCTAATTCTAATTAATTTGGGAGTTTGCAATTCATTCCAAGTTACTGCTTTAAATTAGAATAAGGCATCTTCCTATGATCTTACTGAAAGCAGAGAGTGTAAAAAGAAAAAAATATCTCTTGTTTCTTAAGCAGTTGCATTAGTAACTTAGCTGCCTTCCATTCAAATACTAGTTAAGTCCAAATATGCTTACCTTTTTCAGGATCAGCCAAAGTCATGTAAGTAGTGCAGATCATAAGCTTCTGATGTTTCTACTGACTTATTTCTAGGCACTTGATTATCCAATCATGTGGTAGGGAGTCGAATGCCTTTTTGTAATCAATCCAAACTACATTAAAGTTGGTCTTCCTTCTCCTGCAGTTTTCCAAAATCATCTTGTCAGTTAGGAGTTGATCTTTTGTTCCTCTGCTGTTTGGGCAATTTTCCTTCTGCTCAGATGGAAAGAGCTTGTTTTCAAGTAGATGCTGTTGGACTGCATCAGCTACCCCATCAGTTAGCAATTTGAAAATTGTTGGTAAGCAGGTAATTGGTCTGTAGTTGCCTGGTGCTGCCCCTTTTGTTGGAACTTTCATGATCAGGTAGGTTTTGTAAGAGTCGCCACATTCGATGCTGAATAAAGACTCCGTGAGATGCAGGCTCATATGAAAGCAATTTACTCAGGTGTAATGCATGTGGTTACAAACAAAGCCAGGGTTGTCTTGGCACAGGTTACATAGCATTTTATAGTCTCCCCATTTCCTGCGCTTTGCAAGTCCTGCCTGCTGACTGCCCCTGACCACCCCTGCCCGCCTTTGCCCATCCCTGGCTCATCCCTTGTCCTCGGCTCTCCCCACCCCGGGTCAATGGCAGGTTTAGCCAGGGTCTTTTGTTTTCTGCTGCTTTGCTTGTGTGGCAGGTCCTGTGAGGCTGACTCACGATTACTCTTGATGGGCAGTTGAGCGTGGCTTGAGCTGCAGAGGTCTTTGTTTCCATTGTCGGCTGCTTGCCTGCGGCGGTTGGCGGAAGTCCCATTTGTTGCAAAGTAATTGATTCCTGCCATGGGTTGATTGCCGCCACCTGTCGGCAGTTTACTTACGGCTTTGCGCTTCCTCTTTCGATCGCCCTTGCCTGAGGCAAGGAAACTGACTTGAAATTAGCTAGGCAGAATGGCGGCTAGCTTGAATGGCATGTGCCATGCCAGGCTGAACCTGACAGGTTTTGCCAGATGTTAACCAATGTTCAATTTCAGCTCCTTGCAGTATGTTGTTAAACTGTGTGGCAATGAGTGGGTGAAGAGCAGTCAGATGTTTCAACCAAAAACCATGTAGTTCATCTTCACCTGGTGTTGACCAATTCTTGATCTTCCTTGCCCTTTTCTCCACCATTTCTGTTGTTATTACAAGTTCTTTCATTTCAGCTTCATTTTTATTCTTATCTACCTCCTTCATCCAAGCTGCATTCTTGCTGTATTTCTTTGGGTTGTCCCATAGCTGCGCCAAGAACTGCACTGTTTCTTCTTTGTCAGGTGTTGATTGGTTCATTGCAGTCTCTCCATTGATGGATTGGTAGAAACATTTCTGATTTTACTGAAATTGGAGATTCTGCCTATAGGGTGCAATTCGAGCTTTGTATCTGCTGATCTTTTTGGCTATGGCTGTTATTTGCTGCTTTATTATTTCCAGTGCTTCTTTGATCTTCCTAGTTTCTAGGTGATATTTCTTGATCAGGTATTCTTTGGTCTTCTTGTTCTTCAGCTTCTTTTCTTTCATCTATTCTAGCTTGCTTGCATCTGAACTTAGCATGCTGATCTTTTCCAACCTGATCTTCTATTTTGGTGATGCTCAGTTTGGCTTTTTTTTTTTCTTGTTCGTTGGTTTTGCATCCAAGGTATTCAGTTAGAACTGCAGCTGTGCTGTACATTAATTGGTTTGTTTCTTGCAGTGAGCTGGTGTTTATATTTGATAATACTGTATTGGCATCTTTTAACACTTGTGCTAGCTGTTTCTTCTTCAGTGCAGGCAACTTTATTCTGTTGTTTTTGTGCTGTTCTAGATGCTCCGTTCTTTGTTTCAATTCTTCTTGTTTTTTAGTTAGAAGGCTTTGTTCTTTCTGAGGAGAAGGCAGAAGAGAGGGTGCCCGGTTTGGGAATGAAAATAATTCAGTAGCTATGCTGGCTTCCTCTACTGCTGACTCCCCCAGTTTGTCTCTACAGTCTAAGCTACTTCTGGCAAGGCTTTGATTTCTTTGCCCTGGGTAGACCTTTGCAGTTCTTCCAATTCTACTTATGTGAATACTTTATTTCGTATTATAAATTGACATTGATCTGCTACCTTCTGTTCTATTATTTCTGATTCTGGATGGTTTTCTTTCCAAAACTGGTGCATTCTTTCAGATATCCTCTTCTTGTTGGACTTGATTTGTAATAGCAGTTCATTATTTCTTTGTTTTCAGTCTTTGTATATTTGTGATGGGTAAACAACTTTTCTTCCAATAGTCCTGCAGCTGCTAGCCCTGGTTGCTCAGCCAACAGTGCTGAGTCCTGTAGCCCACTTGTCACCAGATGTGCAGGAACTAGAACACCTAGCGTGGTCATTGTGGACATGGGCAACAAGTGATCCGGTATAGGTTTCTGTAAATTAGGTCTCACCATATTGTTTATGAAAGAGAGACTCTTCATTTGGTTCCTCTGATGAGACCTGCCCAGTATGGTTGAACCTCTGGCATAGCTCTCATCCTCCTCGGAGCACGGAAGCCCCACAAGCACATCAAGCCTCACTGGGGGCTGCTGCTGCTACTGCTGCTGCTGCTGTGGTTGTTATTTAGCTTTGTTATAGCTGCCTTGCTTTATTATTATTTACCTTTGTTATAGCTGCCTTGCTTCAGACACCTAACCACTTCAGAAAAAGAATTAACACAACTTTGCATTTATTCTATAACCATAATTATTAATTTAAAGTGCAATTCTATACATATCTACCTGGGAATAAATTCTACTCCTTTTCTAAGCAGGCTCAGCCACAATTATAGTGCAGGAGATGTATTGATTTTTAGGGACTTTCTAAAAACTGCAAGAGAGGTCCTCTTCTTCTCTTAGTAGGAGAAGCTAGTTCCCAGCTTTTGGGGCAAACATCCTAAGACGAAGAAGCAGAGATGTGGTCAGTGAGGGGTATAAGAGAAGAGTTCCCCTGAGTCCTTGGCACATTCAGAAGAGATTCTGGAATACCCTCATTGTTTTAATACATATGGCCCTCCATGCAAGATGGTCCCTCTGAGCCACAACTGCAGTGACTATGATGAGTCGCAATACTTGTCAAAGCCACCACCCTCTGACCACTAATGTTGAGAAATAGGCACCAGAGACAGAGCAGATTATGAGAAAACATAACTGTCAGTATTTAGGCAAAACATGGAGATCTTTGAGGATCTCTCCCCTCCACCTCTGCTGGAGCAAAAGGGGAGAGAATAAAAAGAAAAAACACTTCAGGCACTTGGTAAGCAGTCAGATTTTTTCTGCTAACACAATATTCCTTTTAGGAAGCTAGTATAGGTTTTCACCCACCCTTCCCTGTTGGTCATGAAGAACTACAAAGAGATTAAAGCATTTTACCAGGAATTCAAAGGGATTTTAAGGGTGAAACTAAGGTGTCTGTAACTAGACAGCCATTTCTTTACATGAGCAAAGAGCAAACCTTACACATTGGAGATGGCGCACATTGCTGCCCAAATTCTTGCAGATACAAAGAAATTTAGTTAATATATGCCCAGAAAAATACGCATGACAGAATAGAAAAAAGAAGGAACCAAAATGGATATGTGAAAAGACTTTCAAGAATGGTTCAGGAAAAGGTGTGATTTGGGCCAGAAATATCTGTGTTAATCCAGAGAGAAAGGAGAAAGCATCTTTGGGAGCTAGAGGAAAGGGTTTGTTAGGAAAAGACAGACTAAAACGGAATCATTTAATTCAAATAGCATAAGTATGCTCCTCTCTCTGATAATGCAGTGATTCAGTGTTTTAGAATAAATACAGAAATGTTGAAGTAACCTTCAAGTGATTGTTGCCAGTGTGAATCACCATTGAGCATCACTTGTATAATTTGCTTATTTGCACATCCTGTGGTGTAGGCAGTAATTTATTTTCTCAGAAGTTCCACTGACAACACTATTAAACTAACTGCCTGTCTGGAAAACATATGTACACACAGATATGTATTTTTCCTGTTCAGGTCAGAAAACTCAATTTGCAAACCTCTTTCGGACTGACTAATCGTACGGCTGAAGGTTTTTTCATAGTCGTCTGAGTTCCAGTTCGTCCCTTGCATCTTTAGTGCAAAAATATGAAGTAGGAATGCTGGGTGAGGTTGTGTTAGACCAGTCTTGTCCAAGCCAGTGACCTCCAGATCTTTGGAACTTCAACTTCCCTGGAAGTCCCACACATTAGAGACCAGGAAGGTAACTCGAAGGACCAGATAGCTAATCAACTGAAGGGACTCTCGTACGTTACAGGGAAATAAGTTAATCTAGGTGTTTGTTCAAGGCCAAATGGGGGGTGGGGGCTGTCCTTTCATGGCCCATGACTTTTCTGTCTTCATCTGTATTCAGCAGATAGCTCATTTTTTTTCCTCTGCACTGCCTAGTTTGTATAATGGAAGTTTTGTCTCTCATGAATATATTCTTGTTCCATTTCACTTGAAGGTGGAGATAAACACTTTAAAAAACACCATGAAGTAGTACTTACACTTTAAAAGGGAAAAATAGTACAGAAAGCTTTCAGCAACAGTAGAAATTGGATCATTGTAGGAAGGGAATGCAAATCAAATGACTGAAAGTTATCTTAAATCTGGAGAATCCACTCCCAGTTAAAGGTATGACTATAGAAGATGAGCACTTTAAAAGATGATTTAGTAGGAATATATATATATAGAGAGAGAGAGAATGGGCCTCAGAGTTGGCTTGATAAGGACTTGGATGGGAGACCAACAAGACATTCCAGAGCATAAAGTTAGACTGGGAGGTCAGAAACAGGCGAATGCAAACCAAAATCAGTACTGTTGCCAGGAGAACTGTTGCTATGGAGTCAGTCTACACCAAAGAGACTGTACCTTTGAGGTAAAACATCTACACCTATAGAGTACCCTTATGTAACTGTAGACATGTTATACACAAAGTGAATCCCTGAAACACTTTTTTTTGTATTCACATGGCGCGATGTGAAGGCATCTCAGCAAGGAAAACAGGAAAAGAAACAAAGCAATAATT
The DNA here is from genome assembly GCF_059951505.1 of Python bivittatus. Classification (NCBI taxonomy): domain Eukaryota; kingdom Metazoa; phylum Chordata; class Lepidosauria; order Squamata; family Pythonidae; genus Python; species Python bivittatus. Next base: position 1,027,823 of record NW_028277037.1, on the reverse strand, counting down.
ATTAGATGCTTGAAGGCGTCTGTGAGATCTGTTCCTAAATTCTCTCAACTCAACATAAGGACTCTACCAAGGATAGGAGGATGTTGTCTGGAAACTGTAATTCACCCAAGTTTGGATATTTCTACAGATATTCTGAATCATCTCCTCTCTCAGACAGCTTTTACTCTTAGGAATTGTTTCCTAATGTTTCCCCAAACTCAGCTTTCTTGACATTTCTGCCCATGCTACTCTCACCCAGGGAGAGCAGTTCCAAACCAAAGCTGTGTCATCTCCAGTCCTTCTGAATTTTGAAGGCAGCTCTCATGCTTCCCATTAAATCTTCTCTACTTCTCACCATGCATATCTCGTTCTTTCTGCTAGGATTCGGTTTCCAAATTATTTGTTGTCTGAGTTGCCCTCTTCTGGACCAGTTTGAGTTCTTCAGCCTCTTTCCTGAAATGAACAATCTCAGTATCCAGATACCAGATGCTGTCATAAGGGCTTGGCAGCACTTGGTATCCCAAGCAGAAGGGGGCATGCACATAGCCCCGTTAGGGGAGTTGGAGAGGTCAAAAAAGTCCAGATGGTGGCCAAACCATGTGATCCAAGCCCCACCCCTTCATATGTGCATTGCAATGTATGTAAAAAAGGGCATGGCTTTGATCACATGACTATGGCTGCCATCTGGACTTTTTTGACCCTCTCTTTGTGGACATCCCTGGTCCCCTTAAACCAAATGTGACTTCTCAGGATCATGCTGCAGCTGCCCATTTTTTGCTTCCAAGAAAATAAATTAGATGCTTCACAGAGTTGCTGAAGGGTGAAAGATTCAACCTGAAGTACTCTGAAGTATCTGTTTCCCTTGGAATCCACAGCCTTAACCAACCCCAACAGTGAACACTAGAAGATGGAAATAATAAGCTGTTCTTTTAAAATACCTTCTCAGTTGTTTAGGGGTTCCATCTTTTAAATGCTAAACCTATCCCGCTGTGGTCCTACACTGAGATCAGATAAGCTACTGAGAATCAGCTGTTGTGGACTGGCTGCAGCAGATACAGGACTCCGTTGTTGAGCTGCTTGTTGACTTGCTGATGAAGATGCTGGTGCCACTCTGAAGCTTTATTGTTACCTTTTTTCCTAGTCTAATTGCAAAACATTAAACATCAATGACTGGGTCTGATACAAACTTTATACTTCCTTTTAGCTGTTGTTATTTTATGACTAACTCAGCCCATCCATCTGTTCTCCTTGCTGTTATATAACTTTTCTGAAAAGAGACTTTCATCCTTTTGTCTTGGTTTAACTTGAAAATCTGAAACTTTCATTTCACAGGTTGTTTGGAGACAAAGGAGCAGAAGGGTCTTTTTTTCCCAATTTGTCACAGAAACAGTCCTGCACACAGGAACTTTTCTTTCCCTTCTTAAAAAAAAACCTTCTGAAACCCATGGAGATAGGTGAAGATAGAAATATGTACAGTATTATCATTTAAGTCTATAGTTAAGGGTTTTTTTTAATGACCCAGCTCACACTGCCAGCCTATGCATTTTTTATATATACTGGCTCAAGAAAACATCATATTTTAAAAGTTTGCTTTGAGTTTTCCTGAACAGTCACCATTTACCTACCATACCTGCTTCCACTGAATTCATCCACTACAATTAGGTATCAATCAGTTTGGGGGCTCAGATTGATTTACACCAATTACTTGGCTTTTACTCTTTGTATGATCTCTTTCTGTCTGCACACTATTGTGCACACACACCCCCACACTATTAAAGAGAATCACTCTTTCTAATACTCCACACCAGAGAAGGCCTCATTAAGCAGACTTTCTCCCCCGCCATCATGCCTAAGAAGGAGATCAGACACAGCAAACGTGTGTAGTAATGACAACCTGTTATAAAAATTTTCTGCAGTATTTTTTAAGATGCTAATGAACAATTCTGAAACCAGTTGTAAGAGGTTGGAGTGGTGAGGGGAAGAGAAGAGCAATGTTAACAGCAGCTGTTGTGCTGAGACTCTCAGAATCATCGAATAAAAAAAATTGAAGGAATCTTCTTTGTGTTTAACGCAGACTTTGCTTCAAACCCAGCCCAGCCATTTCCAAGATTCTTAGCAACCTTTTTCACACAACGTGTTTAACCACGCTCAATGAAAAATGTAGCAGATTAATTTGCTTAACCGGCTATGCTTAGTTAGGTATTGTGTATGTGTGTGTGTGTGTGTGTCTTGGTGTGTTGTGCAAACCCAGCCTACATTTCCAAATATTCTGTCAATCCAGAAAATGGATTCATTCAGAAACAGGGTTGAGTATATTAATAGGAGTGGGTTGCATACCCATTGGTGACTATCCCATCTTCCCAAGTATTTCAAATAAAGAAAAGAAATATTTGGCAAGCTGGGAACTAAATCACTTGCTATCCAAAATAATGTTGCTTCTAAACACTGATACAGGGCTTGGGAAACAGGAATATTCAGGGGCCAAGTAGACATCACGAGCAACTATACCCTCTGTTTTCTAGTTTCTTAAATAACAGCAGGAATGGAAGGAGGGGCCATTTTCTTTGGGACTGTAGTTTAGGAAAAGCAAATTTAACCCTTTCTTCAAAAAACTCCCTGCCCCCAACTCCTGCTGTCAAGCTGATCTTGATGCTAATGGAAATTTTCTTCCTGGGGCTACTAGGGGTGGGGTGGGGTTTGGATCCACAGCTGAGAAGGAAAGGGATTAACCTTTCATTCCCCTATCCTAATGAAAATCAGTATGATTGTATATTCTCAGGAAGGGGAAAGCGGAGTAGGTCTATCCATTTTATTAAATAATGCACATGCATCAGTTTATTCATATTTCAAAGGCAGCTAGTCACAGTCTTCCTGATGAAGATGAAATTTCCCAGTTGATCATCCCAAAACTCCTGAATAAGTTCTACCCAGCTCTTTATTTTAGGAGAAAAAAACTATTTCTTATTAGATAATATTATTTCAATGAATTTCAATTTCAAGTATAGCAGGCTTTAATTTCAATGAATTTCAAATTGCAATGTCCATCTTACATAAACAAGGTAGGCAAAACACAGGCTGTGCTCTGTTACTCAGGCCTCCATTTCATGCTGGTAGTTCTTATCTTGATACCTTTAACTTTTGATCCATGTATCACTGGAAGGGTTAATATTCTGAGTCAAGCATACTTCCCTTCCCCTCTTTGCCCTTCACTAAAAATCACCTTAGGAAACACTTTACAACCAATGATTCCCTATCTAGGTTTAAATGCTAAGCATCTGCTTAAGTACTTTACTGATGTGGGGCTGAAGAAAGGAAATTTTCTGCCCCCCTGTGGTCTAAATTATTTAAAGCTAAATATAGTGCACTTTCTCTTTTGACATGAAGCCTTCAGTCATTAAAATACTGAGCTTGTTTCATTTTATTAAATTACCAGCTTTCCTCTACCTTTTTGTCTCATCTGACAACTGTAGACTCATATTTTAAAATTTGCTGTCCTTTGGAAACAGAGACTTTGACCAAGAAAAGTCTAAAAAAGAGCATATCCAATTTTAAAAGAATTCCAAAATCTTTCTTTAAAAACAATTCTGATTTCAAATCCACTGGCTTGGGGAAAAACAAAATAAAAAAATGTTTGGCATAAGTTGTTTTGAACCATCAGGATTATGGGCTGAAGCTGCTTACAGCTACTTGTCTGGTTGCTGAACTGGATAAAAATTGTGTCCAGATGACATAGGCAAGAGAGCTTCCTCTCCATGCCCTCCCCCTTTTTTTTAACGTTGTGCCCTATAGAAGGTCAAATAGGATAGTCAAATTATTGTGAGATGGTAATAACTTGTTTACAAGTTGAGCTATGACCTCTTTGAGCATGTGGGGAGAAGGGAGATAAATTTATCCAGGGGACTCCTATGCTTCACTTATTAGGGAATGTCTAAATGAACCGAAATTCCAAGATATGTGCAAGGTTTGGATTGCAACCGATACCTCCAATCCTATATAGAATTAGGCTATTTATATCCCAAAGCCTTTGCTAAGCTAGTGTGGTGGAAAAAATCCTGCTTCACAAGCTGCCTACACCAGGAACTTAGTGGGTGGTTTTAGGCATTTTCTTCACACTTAACCCTGTCATGTACAGTTTAATAGGTATGATAACAGCAACCTACTGTACAAAATTGTAGGAAATGTTACAAGGAATTTAAAAATATGAAATGTTCTGGAGCGCTCTGAAGCAGTGGGCTTCAAGCTGTGTCCAGAGGACCTTTGAGATAGTTTGGAAACCAGGCAGGAAGTTCATTGACATTCCAAATGATGGACAAGCTCCTCTGAACATCAGTTGTTAGTGATCCAAAAGGAACCAGGGAAGTTCTAAATCGTTGCAGAAAAAGGACTGCTGTCTTCATATCAAGGTCCCTGCTACACCCTTTTTCTTTCTGATGTGGTTCATATTATTCCTTCCCAAGGAAAGCTTTAATAACAGAGTCAGGCTTTTGAATGGAAGAACAAAAAAGAAAAAGGTGTAAATAGAGTTGTTCTTGTTATTTTGCCAATGACACACACAGTACCTGAGAGTGTTAGGTATGGTCTAAGATATCCCTTTCTAACCTGGTGTCATCAAGTTGCATTGGACTAAAAGCTAAAGTCTTCTTGGAATCAAGCTCACCACCAGTGGCTTCACAGACATGTCGCTCTAGTTTCTTGGCAACAATTTGCCATCACATTTTTTCTGGATAGTTTTGTTTGTTCATTTGTTTTGATTTCCCAATCAAGTCTAGCACTCTGGAATTTCTTGGTAGTCTCCTAAGCACACCTGATCCTGCTTAACTTTCTGAGATTAGCCAAAGTCAGCAATGTGTTACTTGGCTACAATACCCATAAATCTTCACCCCCAAAGAAGATCATAAGAGATAACTAGCACATTATTAGGATACAAGTTAGAGAAGCCTGTTGTAGAATTTAGGGAGAAAATTGAGACGTTTATCCTTGAGCAGCCCTCCATTTGAAGATGCTTCAGAATCCTTTTCAATGAATAGAATTCTCTTTGCCCCCTTTTAACAGACAGGCTAGAATCATAATGGCCTGAAACCTCCATCTGACTTTATCAGAAGGCTGAAAAGATGCTACATTTTATTTCAATAGATTAAGATTGCAGCCAAAAGCAGAGGCATTGGCAGCATGGTGAAAAGGATGTTTTGGAGTAGGTCCCAACTGTGGGTCATCTTTGGTGTATTGTTTGCATTGTTCCCAAACACAAAAGTGTAATCCTTTGGGCCACCTCTTCAAATCATCTCCTTGTGTCAGAGGGTTGCTCTGTCAAGCAAATGCCTGCAGCCAGTAATCCATTGAAAAGAGTGTCTCTTGTCATTTACAAGTGCTAATCCATGGCTCCAGAATGAGCACGAAAGTCCACAAGGATAACAAGGGTGGGAATGACCAAAACTAACATGTTTGGATCTTGTTTGCTCAACAGTGACATAGATCAATGGAACTGCTGAGTGTGTCAGATAAGAAGTGGCAGCATTCATGAATTCAGCCCAGGGAGCAGAAGGTCTGCAGGCGAGGCCATCCATCTCCACTTTACCAGGCTTGGGTGGTGTCTGGTTAAAAGGCAGGGACAAAATGCTTAGGTGTTGCTTCTCAAATAAACAGTTAAATCCTCGCCAGGAAATTTAAAAAGCTACTCCATTTTGTGTTTGGCATCCAGAGTAAAGTGGATTTGAGGGCATATCATCATCATCATCATCATCATCATCATCATCATCATCATCATCATTTCCTTTACTTGCTTGTTATGTGCATGTCCATGAAGTCACCAGGAGCTGACTTGATTTTACTCCACCCCCCCCCCCCCCGGTTCAATTGTGTCCAATTTTCAGAGACTGCCTGGACAAGTCCCTGCAGTTTTCTTGGCAAGGTTTTTGAGAAGTGTTTTGCCATTGCCTCCTTCCTAGGGCTGAGAGAAAGTGACTGGCCCAAAGTCACTCAGCTGGCTTTGGTTTCTAGCCTGATGCCTTAACCACTACACCAAATTGGCTCTCGTTTATACCCAAATTTGCCCTAGTTTAACTGGCTTCCATATTCAAAATATCTTCCAGCATTATAGGTTGTAGAAACAGTTTGATAATGGGATTTAATTTTAATATGTAGATGTCAGCTTTCTTTTTCTTAAGAATCAACATACCTTAAATTTAAAGCATTAAACATCTCTCAGAAGTATATTTCAAAAGAGAAGAGCAGAATTCTAATATTTTGCAGAATTTGAAATATCTGCAAATTCTTACTTGTGTTCTACTTTATGAGGTTCATCCTGAGGTATCTCATTTGTTACATCTGGCAACTTTATCAAACCAGACTGCAATCCATCGGTGTAATGCAATGCAATGCACAATATTATAATCCCTAAAGGCCAAGTCTCAGGTGTAACACATCTCCAGGTAGGAGAATCTCAGCTATCTTCATTTCTCTCTATTGAGCTATCGACCCTTACATGTGCCTATGGGAAGGGTGACTACAGGCAAAGGGGTGCAAAAAAGAAAGAAAGAAAAGAAAACATCAAGATGGCGACTGGCATCATGTGATCAAAGCCCCATCCTTTTTTGTGTGTGTGTTGCAGGGACAGGGTTTCAGTCATATAGTTGTGGCTGCCATCTTGACATTTTTATCTATCCACCCTAGGATATAGGAAATGGGGCCCACCAGAGACTGCTGCCAATCCTATCCAAAAAATGGTAGTGAGATGCACCAAGGGCCCTATAAAACAGGATCCTGTGTTTTAATAGTGTTGATTAGAGTAAGCCACCTATGTCAGGGGAGCCACAAACTTGTCTTCGTTCCCATTCAGAACAGTACTGGATGTTTTTAAGGACCACATCCAGTCAAAATCCATCAAGTCTTCTCCAACCATTCTGGCGTCTGTTCCTTCATATTGGTGATTCACTTTTTCCTGCCATCCACAGAAGATAGGATACTGATCACAGGAAAAGCACAAGGCATGCATTCTTTAGGATGGGGCAAAGCAGCCCTAACTTGGACTGACATCCCCATAATCCCTAGCCTGTCTGAATGGTCATGGGGCATGCTAGTCAGAAATTATGGCAGTTTAACCAAGTTGGCATGTTAATGTTGAAGTATAACATCTGGAAGGTACCATGTTGATGATGGTTGAAGATTTGCAAGTTCTGAGCCTTCAGAGCATCAGCAGCATTGTGTGAAGCTGATGGATGGTTGCAAGAACTGAAAGAGATACATATACTTTATTTCACATTACTTTCAACAATGAACACCCCACCCTTTCATGGGCAGTCAGCTGGATGAGTATATCATTTCTTCCTGAGACCCCATAAACATTTGCCTCTTTCTAAAGCTGGATCAGGGCCTAACGTTTTGTAGATTGTGAAGTTTGTTTATAGCCTGGTTGAAATATTCTCATTGTTGTGTAGGTTTTTCTTTTTTTAAAAAAAATCAAATTGTTTGTACAACTTTGTAACCTTGAGAAGCAAAGTTAAAAAAAGATGTTTTAAATCAACAGAAGTTCTCTGCTTATGTGAGTAACCTTGTGACCAATGTAATCGCTGCATAACTAGCCTAAAACATATGTAGATTCTGGAACAACAAACATGTTTAGAAGAAAATGGGATTCTTGCATACTTGATTATACTGTGTATCATTTAGAAAATCTGGGAATCCAAAAATAGAAAGTTCTGTATGGGCATTTAGACATGATGCTTTTTTCCAGGGACCAGATGTCTTCTTTCCATGAGTCTCTAAAGTGGTGTTTCTCAGCCTGGGCAATTTTAAGATGTGTGGACTTCAACTCCCAGAATTCCCCACATGTAGAATACTGGCTGGGGTATTCTGGGAGTTGAAGTCCACACATCTTAAGGTTGCCCAGGTTGGGAAATACTGCTCTAAAATGCTAAAGTCTCCAATGAGAAGACCATCTTCCTCCACTACCTTGTTGGAGGTGAGCTGTGTTAATCTACAGTAACCCCAGATCAGAAGGAGGCTGCTCGCACCTTTTCAGACTAACATATCCTGACGAAAGCACATGCCTTTTAATCAAAGTAGTTAGACTGAAAAAGTGTGAGCAGCTTCTGTCTGTGAAGGAATTTAAAGCTGACCTTGGGGAAGATATAAGTGAGCTGTTAAGGAGAGACTTGGACAAGAGATTACACAGTCCAGATAGAAGGAAGGGTGAGAAAGAAACTCAAACTAAGCCCATTTTGATTTTGTTTAGCATAAGAGGGGACAGACAGAAACTTTCAAGATTCTGTAATTATACCCTACAACAATAAATTACCATTCCTGAAATCCCTGTGCTGGTTGTTTCTTGACCTGGCCTACCATGAAGGGCTGACACCTTCTGATGTGGGGCCTCCACACTTTGTGTCTGCCCAAAGAGTGATGTGGTAATGCCACTTCCTGTGCTCTGCCCTGGCACTATCCATCTAGCAAGGTGGGGAAGGTATTGCAGCCTGCCAACTAACCCGTCACTTGCAGATTTTTCTTTTTCGCCAGGTCACCTAAACTCCCATTAACTGAGAGGTCTTCTCCAGCTGAATCATATCCTTCATATGAAGTATGAAGATTAATTCTGTCTCATGCTTCTTCCCATATCAGGGCTCTCCTCTCTGGGGATGGAGCAGGTAGGAAAATCCCAGCCCCACATCTCTGTGAGACCCAACCACAGGGAAATGGCAACCATGCTATAAAGATAGTCTCTAACCAGCAGGAGTCTTTGCTCATTCATTCATTTAAAATAATCTTTGGTTACTCAAGTTATTAACATTTTCATCCGAGGTTGGAGAAAGGAAGTTCCCTCAGAGTCCCTTTTTTATAAAACACAAAAGATACAGTCTCCCCGGAGTCCCAGTGACTTCATGGTTACAACCATGCAGCAGTATAGAGCTAGACATTGCTTTCTTCCTTTTGACATCTAGCCTTCAGCTGTAGGGTTTCCTGGTGGTCCCCCATCCAAGTGCTAACTAGACCTAAGTCTCCTTAGTTTCTGAGTCCAGGTGACGCCAACCCAGTGCTGCCACCTAGTGAGAGGAGGGCAACACATATGTACAAATGAAGAGTAAGAATCAGGAATCTGGTAGCATCTTTGCAGACAAGTAAGTTTCATTAAAAGGCATTAGTTTATGCCTTACATTAAAACAGAAAGGTGCTACCAGACTCCTTTTGGTTTTTGATTGCTGTGTACATTACCACAGTTCTCCTCTTACAAAATAAAAAGTAATCAAGGAAAACAAGGATTTTTTTCTCTAGCTAGTATTTCCCATTGGGGCTTTGAGGCTTGCAGTCCAACTCCCAAAGGTGCCAGGTTGCAAAAAAGCCATTCTAGTAAATCACAGTTCACACTCTCTGTAACTGAAAACCTGCGAAATCACCAGTATCTCTTCCTGCGCCTCTGGGTGTGCATGTGTACTCTGCATTGAAACGTATCCTGGCTCTGCCTTTCCCTTTTAGAGCCAAAGGTGTTGGGGGGGGGGGATTTTAACAGGGCAGGAGAAGGACTTGGAGACTTTCCTGTCCAACTTATTAGACTGATTGGATTTGTCTCTCTGTCTTGACCTGACTTTTTGCCAGGAATGCTTGCTGAGTTGTTAGAGACCAAGCAGGGCAGTTGGCTAAAGAAGCCCTCCAATTGTTACTGCTGGAGTTTGTTGCTAGAAGCTCCTTTAAAAATCTTGTGTGATGGAGATGATAGATAGATAGATAGATAGATAGATAGATAGATAGATAGATAGATAGATAGATAGATAGATAGATGATAGATAGATAGATAGATGACAATAGAACGATTCAAGTTTTTTAAAGAGAAAATCCCCCCACCTTTTTAAAGGAAAAGAAAAGAAAAGAGAGAGGAGGAAAGGAGGGGAGAGAAAAGGCCGGGGTCTTCACCGATCAAATTTATAGGTGCCTGCTTGCCTTCCCGAGCGTGTCCCTTCTCGACGCTGCCCAGATGGGTTTTGCATCTGTTTGGTGACAGAAGGAGAAAGAGCGAAGTGGGTTGTGCTCCGCCCGCCGCCAGCCACCCTATCGAGACCGAGAGCGCGGGGTTAAAGAAGAAGAGGAGGAAGAGAAGGGAAGGGGCGAGAGCGCGAGCGGGAGAGAGGAGGGAAAAAACTCTGCGGATTCCTCTCATCTTTCTCTCCGCGTGGCTGCACCTCTCCCGGCCCGCTTTTTCTTTCCTCGCCTTCCCCTTCTCCTGCCGCCCGCAACCGAAGCCGGAGAGGAGGAGGAGGAGGAGGAGAAGGAGGCGATTGGTTTGCGCCACAAGGCGATCGCCGAGCCGAGCCGAGCCCCGACGGAGAGGAGAACCGGAGCGAGCGAGCGAGCGAGCGAAGGGGAGAGGCCGGGCGGGAGCAGCCCGGGGCTGCAGCTCTGGTCCAGTCCGCTCGCCAATCCCCGGCCGCACCGAGGTGCTCGTTTTCTTCCGCCACGACGCACCCCCCTCCGCTTTCCCCCCGCTGCGGGGGCGGAGACGGGCAGGAGACCCGCCAGGGAGGGTTTTAATTCTTTCCTCTTTTCGGGGGGGGGTCTAACCCCCCGCTCTTTGCCGCTCCCGGGACTGTTTGGAAGGAAGGCGGCGGCGGCGGCGGCGATGTTCCGGACCTGACCTGGCGCCTTTGCCTTTCCGCCAAAGTCCGCGATTTGAGGTTTGCTTCCACCTGGCCCGGCTCACCTGTTACCTCCTCGGTTTTTAGATCTCTTGGAAGAACTTCTCGGTGGCTTCAGCGCCCCCTTCCCCGGCCGCGGGAGGGAATCGGTTCGTGGCACCGGGGCAAACCGGACGGCAACGTTCTGCCTCACCATGGGCTGGATCGACCAGGTGGCTTTGCTGGTCTTGGGAGTATTAATGCTGGCCGAAAGAGACCGCTGCCAACATGTCAAGAAAAACGTGCCGCGGCTGAAATTATCCTACAAAGGTAAGCCCGCTCTTCCTCCCCCCCCCCCACCTCCTGCGGCGGGTGGCTTTTCTCGGGGCTCTTTCCAAAGCTCCCGCCCCGCCCCGATCCCCGGTTTGCGGGCGGCTGGCGGAGGGTTTGTCCCTGGAGGCGGCTGGCTGGCGCGCACCCTTGGCAGACAAAGGAGTTTTTGCCACCGCACCTCGGCGCTTCTTGGGGAGCGGGGCGGGGGAGTCTTGGCTTCCCGGTCGGACCGATTCCTCGCTGCTTTACCGCACCTGGCCGAGCCTGTCTGTTCTCGGAAGCTAAGCTGGGTTAGAGTTGATTAGTACTGGGATGGGAGACCACCAGGAGAGGCCAGGGCTGGAAAGTCAGAAACCAAGAAGGCAGTGGCAACCCTTCTGCCAAGAAAGCTGCAGGGACACCTCCGGGGCGTCCCTACTCCTTTGTCATTGCTGCTCCTGCCGCCCCCTGCTCTGCTGCTGCTGCGGTGGGCGCTCGCGCGTTCTCTCCCGGTCTACCACCCCCCCCCCCCGCCGTTCTCCTGTGGGTGTCCTGATCAATTGTTGCGTGGCGTGGGAAGAGTTCGTAGTGAAGCGTGGCTATCGAAACGGTCCAAGCCTTAGATCAGAGGCCGAAGATAAGCGACGGACCCCCAAACGTGAAAGAGGCGCGGGCGGGGGATCTACGCGGCCGCGCCTTCGCGGCTCTCCAACTTTGTCTGCCCGGAGCGCCGCGAGGGTGTGAATTGCGCTGAAGTTGAAGAAAAGGGGAGCAGGAGGCGAGAAATACTGTAGCAGCGCTCAGATCAGCCGCTCTTGGGAAGGGAAGAAGGAGCTGCAGCCTGCAGTTAACTTGACGCGGCAGCGTTGCACAAGTTCCCCACTCGGGGCACACCCACCTCTGCTTTGAAAAGCTCGATATTGGATGTCCTCCCTCCCAACACCCCCCACCCCACCCCACCCCCTGAATATACTAGCACATGGAAGACTGGAATTCGTCCTAAGGAAAAGAGATTTTAAAAAAAACCGATCATTTTATTTTGCATTCTGGCTTCAGATGACAGACAAGCCATCAGCAGAAAAGAACAGGCCCGGTATGTGATTGTATCTCATTCCTTAGGATGTAATAAATCAGGTTTTTGGGAGCCCGTTTTCCAATTCTTTCGCCATTGGTTTCTCCACCGGCTTTTTATAGGGGGTGTGCACGTGGGCGTGCATTTCTTAACGTGGGGGGGGGGGGCGACGTTCTAGTCCGGGTTGTGTAAAACTGCGCCGTAGCTGTTCGTAAGAAGGCAAAGCAAAAGTCGTCTAAACGTTCTGTTTGAACAAGAAAAAAAGCGTGTGGGTTGTGCCTGAATTGAGAAACCAGTGTATGTGGGTATGTTAACAAGAGTCTGTCGCTGTGAAACTCTGTGTGTGCGTGTGTAAAACAACATTCTGTAGTTCTTGGAAGATGCTAATTAAACTGCCACAAAGCGACAGCTAAATATATAATAGAAATGTAAGAATTAAGCAAGTTACCTTTTGCTGCCTAATATCAGGTTCCGACTTCTAAGTTCCTCTAAATAGATATTTAATTGCCTATGATCTAATTAACTTTAATGTTCCTATTGAAATGCAATTACACAGACAGGGGATTAAAGTTGCTGATTTAAAAACAATCTGTTAACAAGAACAGCGGCTCATTAGAAGCTGCCTCCTATTTTTAACTCTCAGGCAGAGCAATTCTTTAAAAGTTTTTAGCCCAGATGAATGGACTGTATTCTCAGGTAAGTGGATATAAGAGTGCACCTGTACCTGGGATTAAGTCACATTTGAAATAGACTAGCTTCTGACTATATACAGGATTGGTCTATTAAAATTTAAGCTCAGTTCCGTTGCCCAACACAATTTTATTATTTTTTTAATGAAGAATTTTTTTTTATGATGGATTCCTGCTTCTGCCATTACATTTTAATATTAATCAGCTTTTATGTCTAACTGGAAGATGTGCAGCCTGCTGCTAACCAAATTCCAGTTTAAACAGTTGTGTCACATCCAACTGATTTTACTCCCCCAAATGTGGGTTTGCGATTACATACCTGGTTTACTTATTTTCCATTTTTATCTCTTAGTCTTCCAAACATCTCACAGATGTGCTTTTATTTTAAATCACTTCAAGGTTTGTTTGTTTTTTTAAAAAAAAATAAGCAGCATACAAAATGTTTTAAATAAAATAAATGGGACACAACATGTTCCTTAATATTGTACTATCAACAACATCCCTATGAGGTAAATTAAGTCTGAATGACCATCTTGGATACCACCATGCAGAGGTTAATAATGGTGAAAGGATTGTAAGTCTATTTACACATGCTAATTTTACAGGCTGATTCTGAATCTGTCAAACACCTTGAGTCTGAATCTATAACAGCCCAAGCAACATCACAGAATCTTCTTGCTCCCTTAATCAAGTACTTAAACAAAAGCTTTAAATATAAACATGCTAGTAGAAATGATGCAACTGTCTGCTTCGCTGGTACCTTCCTGGTACAGTACAGTATCCATCACTCTCAACCCGTGTGGCTACCTCTAGCTGGTAGATATGGGCGTTGTAATACCACATGGCTGGGAACACACCAGGTCAAGGGAGGTTGAGATAAAGTACAAGAGATGCTTTGGCACTGAAGGTGTTTCAGAGCTAATAGAAAGCATACAATGATGCGATCAGCTCATCACCTCCCCGTTAACTTGATTTTGTTAAACTGGGTATCCAGGGAAGCAGTGTCAAAATGCCATAAATATCTAGTTACTGGGGGATGTGGGAGAACATTAGCTAATAAAACTTGGGTAATTAATAGCCCTTATGCTTCATACTGTGAATATTTTCTCTGTGAAACAAGCACAGCAGTCTCTCTTTAAGTAGTCTACACATTAACTGAGAAATGTTGAGCAGCAGATTAATACGCTGAACACATCATGGTGGGTTTTGGCATGACAACTCCACAAGGTATATTCATACCTCTGGGGACAGCTGTAGTGTTTTGCTTTTTAAAGTGCTATTCACAATATGGAAACATTGCCCTTTGGCTAGTTGGCAAGATCCTTTTGGGATAGGAAGCCTACTAATTTAATAAAATAAACTGTGAAACGAGTGTGTGTGTGTGTGTGTGTGTGTGTGCATGTGCGCACGTGCGCGTACACATGTACATGCTGGAAATATGCCAAGCCATTATCTCAGTCACTGCCTTCTTATTTTATATATGATCAATTGTTTTTGGGTTTGGGCCAAAGCAAGGATAGTAGTAATGAATTGTCAGGGAGCTAATGCAAAATAACATTAAAGATTTCTTCATTAGCAGATTTTTGTTTCCCCCAATGAGATGGATATGTTAAAATAAGAAAAGGGATTTCCTTTAATACAGTGATTGGTGAAATTCTCTGCTTTATCTTCCGATGGTCTGCCATAGCTCGGTCATTTCTTAGGTTGCCAGACTAACATTTCCATGTTTTCTTTGTTCCTGAGTCTTTATACCATCATGGTGGTGGTTGTCCACCCAGAAAAACAGATCCAAAAGATATAGTGAGCTGATACATTTTAGGTCTGATGACTGAAATGTCCCCAAAAACCTTTTGATTTTCCAGAACTGTTTCTAAGGGCCCTTTCCAACTGTTTAAGGCAGGGTTTCTCAACCTTCTCAACCTTCAAGATGTGTGGACTTCAACTCCCAGAATTCCCCAGCCAGCATGCTCCGTGGGGAATTCTGGGAGTTGAAGTCCACACATCTTAAAGTTGCCAAGGTTGAGAAACACTGGTTTAAGGGTTGCTTGTCCTATCAGTACTTGAAGAAAAAACTAAACCAGCATAGTTTTTGCTGCCCAATGCCAACTTCCTCTGTTCTAGCTTGCAATCCAAGGAAGAAGTACAGTCACAACTATCCACCTCTTCCCTTTCCTGCAATGAAACACCTACTTCACTGCTATAAAATTGCCAGTGCCAGCTCAGGAGGTGGTGGTACCATGTGTGGATTTGGAAGCTAAGTGGGTTCAGACCTGGGTAGTACTTGGATGGGAGACTTCTGGATTATTCCATGGAAGTAGGGTAGACTGGGAAGTCACAATAGCAAACAGCATCCCAGGAGGCAGTGGGAAACCACTTTTGTATTTCTGCCAGGAAAGCTACATGGGCATGCCCATGAAGTCACCAACATGAACTTCACTTGAAGGAGGCATTAGCATTTTTGTTTTTTAACTCACTGAAATTAAGGCTGGAAGTATGAGTTTACTGCTGTAATGGAAGGGAAGAAATAAGGGAATCATCGTAATTATCACCACCACCACCAGCCACCATGAATTGGCTCATGATAGAATGATAGAGTTGGAATGGATCTTAAGAGTCACCTAATCCAATTGTCCTACTGCAGGATTCTCCTAGAGCATCTCTGACAGATGATGGAACACCCTAAAGACCTCTGGCAATTTCATATGGTAGCTTGTATAGTCAGGAAGTTCTTCTTGATATCTAACCTGAACATCCTTTCTTGTGATTTTAACCTATTGGTTCTGGTCCTGCCCAGTAAGGCAATAGAGAATAAGCTAGCTTCCTCTCCTATGTGACTATCCTTCAGCTATCATTCCTCTCCTCGGTAGGCTAAACATATCCATCCCTCATAGGTCTTGATTTCCAGACCCTTCACCATCTTGGCAGCCATCCTCTGAACTTGCTGCAGTTTGTCACTGTCCCTTATGAACTCTGGTGACCAGAGACGGACACAGCATTCCAAGTAGAGTCCGATCAAGGCAGAGTAGAGTAGAACGATTACTTCCTGTGATCTGGACTCTGTGTCCTTAGTAATGTACCCCAAAATAGTATTTTTTGTTTTAGCAACTTTTTAGCATGTTTAACTTGTGGTCTACAAGGACACCCAGATTCTTTTCATATTTATTATCAAGCCAGGTCTCCCCCGATCCTATACTTGTGCCTTTCAATTTTCTGCCCCAGTTGTAGAATTTTCCATTGCTCTCTGCTAAAGTCCACCTCATCATCCTCATCATCCAGCCAGTAACTAATGTTCTCTGGGCAGCTTGCTTAGTTTTTTAAAGCACTAAAGACAAATCTGGTAAGTAGCATGGAAAGAATGCTATAAAACATACAAAGCTATACTTCCAGTATAAAGCCTATAAGATGTAACTATCCATTGATGGTTAAGTGGTTATGATGAAAAGCAAAAGAGGTGAGTTCTCATGCTCTTATCCTAATCCTCGTGTCCTAATCGTGGTTAGACTGAAGCTAAAGCTCCCTTTCCTTTTTTAGCTGGAGCAATCTTCCCATCATGCAGTTGTTGAATGAAGCAATGGTGGGTGTAACCATTTGCATGTCTTGTCCTAACTCACTTGGAAGCTTTCCTTTGGTAGTGTTCCAGTTGGATGGGAAAGGCCCATGTGGTTGGCTATGCCCCAAGTTGGATTGTTCACACAGAACCCCCAGCTGTGTGTGATCTCACACTTGCTTTGCAAAATCCAGTCCCAAGTGCCTGTGGCAGCAGAACCAGAGTTATGTCTACATCAAGCCAGGGGAAACAGTCTTCCTCCAATAGCTCTTCTCTCCTCTCCTCTCCTCTCCTCTCCTCTCCTCTCCTCCTCTCCTCTCCTAGTAAAGGAGCCAATTGTTAGACATCCACTTAAGATGATTTGGGTTGAAATCCTCCCCTCCCTTTCCCTGTTCTGAGAATACTTCTGATTTTTTTTTAGTTTTGCTCAGATTTTCTATGTATGAACCAAAGATTTCTGAAGTCTGTCTGCCTAAACTTTTATATTTCTTGAATATTTCTCAGTGTTTCATGTATGATTGAGATAAGTCATTTTGTTGCTATTGCTGCCTAATTCCAGGACAATTAACTGGAAAGTGATGGCACATAGATTTCTTTTTTTACTTCTCACTGTCTTTCTTTCATGTTGCATTATGACAAATTCTCTTTCATCATTTCCTCAGAAAGATTAAAATGTGAGTGATAGCAGTAAAGGATAGCAGAACCCAGTGAAGCTAAAGCAAGTTCTCTTAACATTAGCAAGATAGGTATCTGACTTACTTGTCACATAGCTGCATGTATGAGAATTTCATTTATCAAATTTTAGATTCTTATTTTTTGGGTAAACTTCACAAAGCAGTTCATTTCCTACCTACAAGTATGCTGGAATCCTGGTGTTCACTAAATCTGGTGTTCTTGCAAAGATGTGTGGCAACTTGTCCTACCTGTCTTGATCAAGGTTGTTGTAATTTGTGTGATTGTTTCTGGCTGGGCTAGCTGCCACATATAAAGCCACTGAACCCCACTCCCTTATGTCAAAGTCCTAACAATGTTACCTAGTTTGGTAATGAAACATTTGTAAGCTCAGCAAATGCCAAGATCCCACCATTTCAACCCAGAACGACACATATTCTCCACTATTGCTATCTACAAGTGCAACATATGAATCCAACAGATTTGTATAATGTACATATTGCAAAGCTGGGGCGAACTGTAACCTTATCAAGGGTGCATGCTTTACTGTTAAGTAATAACTGCCCCCCCACAGCAGATGGCAGCACCTGACCAATGATGTCTGGGCTCAGAAGCTAAGCAGGATCAAGTCTAGTTAGAACTTGGATGGGAGATCACCAGAGGATTCCAGAGTTTAGACTAGACTAGGAAATTGAAAAAAAAATAATCGTACAAGAAAACAATGACAAGCCACTTCCATACTGTTGCCAAGAAAAAATCATGTCTCCAAAGTCACCAGGGCTGAACCCAATTCAAGTGCATCTTTAATAGCCCTTTGCTAGCAAAGTCATGGTCAAACCTTACACATATGGACAGGCTTCCTATATACACTATAAGCATGTCAGCAGCTCTGAGTTTAGTGAGAGCACTCATCCTGAAATGTTTCTCTCCCATAGGTTGGGCACTTGACCTAGAAGGGATCGAAATGCTAGGGGAATTCTATGTTTCATAAATGTTTCAGCTTTGTCAATGGAATGATGGAGTAAATTTGTCCTTTGTAATTGGCAAGTGGAAAATATAGGATAGCAGAGTATGCTACGTAGATAGATGTCCAATAGAAGTCACAATGGCATCATGACACGTGACATCATTTGCCTTTCCCCACCATGAGTGCTGATGGCCATTTACCACCTTCTTCCAGCTCCTGCAGACATCCAGAGATTAGCACTCTGGGCTTTGCCAGTGTCACTGTGCAGTGGGTGGAGGGCTACGGGTGGCCAGGTAACCATTAATGAATGCCAGTTGGATGGAGTCTCTAAGGGGCTGCATTTCATGAGGAATCTGGCCGAAATGCAAATGTCTTTTTTCATATTCTGACATGGGCAAAAAGGTTGAAGCAAGCTGTCCCATGACTGTTGTCTGCCATCTCGGAAGTTAGAGAACTGACATTAACAGCCTGTTTTGTTCATTCCTGATCTTTAAATAGGAAGAGAGCATATGCTACAAAGTTCCAAACTGGTTCTTCTCTTCTCTTCTCTTCTCTTCTCTTCTCTTCTCTTCTCTTCTCTTCTCTTCTCTTCTCTTCTCTTCTCTTCTCTTCTCTTCTCTTCTCTTCTCTTCTCTTCCCAACTTCATGTACCCAAAAAGATTCATAGCACTTAAACAATATTAATTAGATAGAAGTCAAAACAGTGTGGCTGCTTTCCATAGCAAACCTATTCTGACAGATGTTTTCCAAGACATATGTATCACTAGGCTTATTGCTTTAAGATGTGACCGAGCCAAAGGTAGGTGTGTGCATGTGTGTGTGTGTATGTGTGTGTGATATAAAATTAATACCAGAACATTTAGATAGAAATATAATCTAGAGGGACTTCAGCTCCAAATGGAAAGCATACTTGGCATGTTGAAGACCCTGCAACATGACACAGGGCCAAGAGATCTATTTTGCAAACATCCAGATGACCAGCAGATGGCAGCAAAGAAATGTAGAAGACTACCTCTTGTGGTGCCATCTAGTAATTGTGTACCCCTATTTTTGTATCCAAATATGTACATATGTACATATGTATTCAATCGTACTATTCCCTTTGGGGGTAAACAAAGTGCAGAAAAAGAGGAAAGAGGAAAGCCAAAGAAATTAAAGGCATGAGATGAAAAGAAAACATACTTTAATGTTTACCCTCCTATTCTTGCCAACTGTCCTTCCTTCTGTCCTTCTTCACACGTTGCCTTTTCTTTAAACTACTCCATGCTCTTTTTTGGGGGGGGGGATCTCATCAGTTCCATCCAATCATGATTTTCTCAGCCTTCCCCTTCCTCCTGACCCATTCCTTCTTCCTTCATAGATTGGCTTTGTAATTCAGTCCTCATTCATTCTTCCAAATCATCCCCCCCCCCCCATATAAACCAGTCCCTTTTATATTCAGTTCAGACTCTACATAGAATATAATTTTGGTAAGAATAAAAAATTATTGAAAACCCTATGATTTCTTATACTAATAATTTCAAAAGACTTAGAAATTACCAACAGTATCAGCAATGCTACCAATGTGCAACTAGGACAATTTTTCAAAATATGAGTATACTGTACAGTACTTAAAAATATTCAAAAGGATCAATAAGGAAATGACAACATATATTCAGTATAAAATTACATATCAGCCTCTTTCTTGAGAGTGTAAAATACTTTTTTTTTTCATTTTCCCAGCTGTTCTTTTCTAATTCATCTCTTTTGTATGTGTTTTAATCCTGTAAAATTGCTGTGGTACTAGAATTTATGGATGGATGGATGGAAGGAAGGAAGGAAGGAAGGAAGGAAGGAAGGAAGGAAGGAAGGAAGGAAGGAAGGAAGGATGGATGGATGATGGCTTAGCGTGATGTATGATCCCAGGAATTATGATTTAGAAACCACGGTGAGAACTGTTGTTTATTCAATGCTTGTTCTGCTTATTAGAAGGAAGAAGCTACACTACTCACATTAGTTTGCATTTCTGTCTATAAAGTTTAATAGCATAATTGTGCTTTTAGAATACCCCAAATTCTTGCATACCTAGCATTAGGGTCCATACTGAAGTACATTGTACCACGGTTTGCCTCTTTGATGTTGACCCAGAACTAATTCCTAAATTCTGGGCGACCACCATCATTGAAATAGGTGACAACTGATCTGACATTTGTCAGTACAATACTGGATCCCCTGCATGCTCCTCCCTATTACTTACCAGAGAAAAGTTAGTGCTGTTTCCTAGTCGGCAAGATGTCTTCTCCTGTCTCTTCTGTCACTCCATGTTCGTCTCCCCAATGTAGTTTGCAAGCTGCAGGCAGGGAGGCACGGTACAGAGTCAGTTACCCCATCAAGAAGCAAAGGGCAGAGACATGCAGGCAAGTCTGCATTTTCCCAGAAACAATGGCAGAGGGGAAGGAAAAAACCTTGCTTGCGAAGGCTCCTGAGCAGCTGGATTTTTTGGCTGCTTCCAGTCTACTACTGCCAGATTGCACATGGTATCATGGGAGTACCAGAGGCACGTTCTGCTTTAGATGCACATTTGTGTGTGTGCGTGTGCGTGCAATACAGCTCAGTGACTGTAAATAATGTTTGATATAGTATGCATCATTAATAATAGAGTACTTGTGCACAGTTGGACATTCACAGCAGAATGCATATGTGTATCAGAAAAAATTAAGGTGCAGCACAAAAAATAAAAGAAGAACCAATTCAGAAAGAAGAGTGAAGTAAAACATAATAATAATATTGTAACAGTAATAGAAATACACGGATTCCAAGGAACACTGTTAGATCTGGGCTGCAAAAGCCTGACAACCATGGAGTGGCAGCCTAGAGCTGGGGTTTTCTGTATTGCTTTGCTGCCAGCTAGTAGTCTTGCTGGGTTTTGCAGCCCAGATCTGGGAGCCCTGCAAGGAGGCCATTTTCCATAACTAAGGTGGGGGCAGAGGGCTGTTTCAAATGTTGCTTTTGAATTATATGCAATATTTGGATGACCCCAGGTTCCTGAATGTGGCTGACCTTGAAAAGTTAAGTGGGGTTGGACGTAGGTTGGGAAATCCCAAGATTGGAAACTAAACTGGGAAACTGACATGTTGGAAGAAAGCAAATGCAAACCATTTCTGTATTGAAAGGTACAATACAATGGCATCCAGTCACCAAGAGTCAAGTACAGCTCAAGAGAATTTTTTATTTTTACTTGGATTCCTCTACCGAGTTTGACACATATTTGTAAATGCAATTTCCATATCTGAGAGAAATTCTTTGCTTGTTATAAACTCATTGATTCAGGATGCAATCCTATGAAAACTTTCCTGTGAGCAAGTTCTGTTGACTGTGGTAGAACTTACTGCTGGGGAAAAATGCAAAACATGACATACTTCAATGGCAATTCTAGGAGGGAAAAAAGCAGGACCAGATTCCTCAATAATTCCAGAAGATAATTTCTCAAGAGTAAAGCTGGCATCCACTTGAATTTGAATTTCATCCTGCGGCATGTTATACAAGTCTTACTTCTCATCTGCCTGAGAATTAATTTCCTATGCTAAATCCATGTTGTGTTCTTTCTTTAATCCCTTTCACCTTTATTGGGGTATGTGTTTTTCTCTTTAGTGATTAAGTGCATCTAAATATGTACACATAATGTTAGGATTTATTTTAGATAAATATCTCTAAGTATATACGTATACATCCTCACAATTATAATCCTAGCCATGAACATCATTACTGGGAAGAACAATTTTTATAAAGAATAATGTGAATAATAAGACCCATTTTTGCTAGGTAGGTTTACCCAACTCTCATTTTGCACTTTTATAAAACGTCGTACATTGCTATATGTGTAGGTGCACCTTATTCTATTACCCAGGGCACATTACAGCTAGATCTTGGGAAAATCCATAGCAGTAGTCATGGTATATCATCTGTTATGGATCTCGTTCCTGAAGTTGTCTTCTTCAGCTCCAAGAAACCCCGGAGTTCCCTGGAACAGGATAAAAAAATAAATTGGCTCAGAATGTAAACAGAAAATGAAAATGCACCCATCCCACCAATGTTTCTAATAAAATATCCAGTCTTTGAATTCTCCTGTATTGGTACAAGTCCTCTAGGCATTCATTGCATCCACTGTGATGAAGTGACCTTAAAAAATAGAGGCCATAAGGAAATGCCAGAGGAAGGCAGGTGAAGTGAAGGAAGAAAATATCACCAGACCCATTTCACTTCAGGCTGAAAAGTGTCTGGGGGATGACAGTTCCATATCTACTGTACAGTATGTGTGTATGTGGGGGGGGGGGGGGACATCACCTTTTATTTCCATAGATGAAAATCTACAAATCTGGTTCTCAACAAGTATCCAAAGGTATCTGTCAGAAGCATCTATTTTAGATCTCTAGAATGAAAACATTGAATCAAAGTCAGAAGAATGCCTGTCTCTGCTGAGACTTCCTATTCCCTGGCAAGTGGCCTCTGCACAATTGTCAATTTATTCTTCTGAGATGTAATTTTAGTAGAGCCAGTAAAGCAGCTTGTTCTCAGTTACATTAGGCTGATCGTGAAAGCTGACCCTTGTTTTTTAATAATAATAATAATAATAATAATAATAATAATAATAATAATAATAATAAAAATAAAAAATAATAATGAGGAGGAGGAGGAGGAGGAGGAGGAGGAGGACAATGATTTGATAGGTGGATAAAAATGCCAAATCCAGTCTTAACATCTGGCTGACTGTGCAAACAACCATAAGAATAAGTGATAAGCTGTGACTGCTGTATTAAACATTAAGTACTGCATTTGTGAAGAGAGTATTTCTTGCACAAAGCTAAAATATGAAGGAGTTTTTAATGTTACAGTCTTGCTAGTTTCACAAAAAGTAACTTTAAATGTTCAACATTTGTGCAAGTAAAGGAAGCAGAATTGTGTTCTGTTTCCTGCTTTCATTGGTGTTATTAATAAACCTTGCAGTACAACATACAGATCTGATACTTGCAAATACCACCAAAGACCAAGACAGAAGGGAAGACTGCCTTTTCCTCTTACAGGAAAAACACACACACACACACACACATACACACACACATACACAGACACATCTGGGAGAGGAAAATCATTCTCCTGACTGACTCCTCAGCATTTGATTTTGGAGAGCTTTAGTTGTTCAGGTCCATCATCAGGATGGTCAAGCTATCTTTCTTTCCTTTCAATGTCTGAATTTCTTGAACTGGATTTCCCCACATAGGAATTATTTTATCAGAGTGTACAACCCAGCTCCAGTTTTTCCCCACATCCTCATGTTGCCTTTCAGTCTCCATCTTGTCTCTTACAATGAGCTTTATAAAGATGAGACACTCTCTATGTTCCTCCATACTCCTTAAAAGAATTACTCTTCTCTAGAAATCCTGGTTTGGAAGCTTGAATCCCACATTAAATTAGCTGTGAAAGCAGAAGTGTTATTTTTTCCCCCCAGGTTCAAACAGAAGTCAGAAAAGTGATGTGTGTATCTGAAAGAGAGCTGCTGTACTTTTGAAAAGTCTGAAGCACTCCTGAATCATTTTCATTTTCAAATCGTGCACAGCCTAACTTGAATATCTGAAATATCTGTACTTTTATATGAATAGTTCTCCCCTAATGTTGTGGTCTCAGCAGGTGTAAAGGTTTCCACCATAGGATGTGTCTAGAAGCTAAGGAATGAGCAAGGCTCTTGTCATTCAGGTCTGTCCCATCCACCTCTTCCACATTTTGGCAGGCACAGAAAATTATTAGATGAAATCACCATGTAAATGTTTGCCTGCTATGCTTGGCATCATAATAGACATGTGGAAAAGCATTTGAATGGACTAATTGATGAGACAGAATTCCACGACTATAGACTTGTTGTGTCTTGTTGCATTTGCCCATCCTAAGATTCTCAGTGTGTTACCTGTAGGGTGGCATGCTTGCAATGTCATTTTGAAAGAATATTGTTGCTCACAGCTGTAGGATGTCAACCATTCAAGGTCAGGAAGCAGACACTTGTTTTAAGGTAGAATAGCAAAATCTTGAAAGCCTGCCAGAGTTTCCCCCTGCCTCCTCTTATACCAAACAGAATCAAGGAGAGGTTGCTTTTAGTTCCTTTCTCATACTTTCCCTTTTCCCAGAACTGAGTATTGTTTTTCCTCCCTTCAAAGTTCCTGCATTCCTACATCAAGGTTATGCCTGCATTCCTCTGCACTGGGACATTAGAAACAGAACAGAATAAAACCTGTGAATGAAAATGAAGGTTCCACCTGCTGCATAGGACATATGTGAACAGACCTACTCTTTTAACTAATGCCAGTATTCAAAGCACTGCTAGTGCTTCTAACAGTGAAAAATATCTATACTTATATTGAATAGATGTCCCCATTCCCATTCCCACAGTTAATAGATCTTCCCTTAAAGAAGATAAGATATACGGCAGAGGAACCCAAAATTATGAGCTAAATCAGGTACATCTCAGCAGGAGGGAATGAAAAATGGAACGTATTTATGTTTCCAGTATAATGTAACAGACCTCGTTGATACTCTCTGTTGTCCTAATTTACTGTCCTAATCTTTCATTTACCAACGGTAGCTACATCTTAATTCTCTTACATTAGTATGAAACACTTGAGTGTCCCTATTTTATATTATAAATATTATATGTTAATTAGTTTATTTATAGCATGGAAAGGGCCACTCAAGAAAGGCATTTACAGGTAGTCCTCAGTTACTGACCACTCATTCAGTGACTGTTCACAGTTACAATGGCACTGAATGAGTGATACTTACAACCGGTCCTCAAAGTTCTGGCCATTGCGGCACACCCACAGTCACATTATTGTGATTTGGGTTCACAGGATGCTTGCAGCATCCCGCAGTCATGTGATCGCCATTTATAACCTTTCCTGCCAGCTTCCCACAAGCAAAGTCATTCCCACTCCCACTGTTTTTTCTCCCGAGAAGCCCCTGGGTGGCAGGCAGCCTTCCTGTGCTCATGCTCACGCCCTGCCGCCCACTCCCTGGCCTTCTTGCACTCGTGCAAGCCACAGCATCCCTTTCCCCTGCCCTCCTGCACTCTATATCACTCACCCTCCCACTGGACTGCTTGAGAGCCGCCCAAGGAAAGGCTTGTCATGGCCAGGACTTGCAACTTCCTGCTGGCTTCCCCATTGACGTTGCTGGTTGGAAACTGGCAGGAAGTCTCAAGTCCCAGTCACATGCCCATGGTGATTGCTTAATGATAGCAACAGGGACTGCCAGGATTGCCACTGCTAAGCGATGCAGTTGTGTGATGTTGAGCTTTATGACTGCATCACTTACAATGGAAATTCCGATCCCAGTTACCATTGTTAAGAGAGGACTACCTGTATAAGGGTGATGCTGAGAGGCAGCTGACACTTTGATGGAACAACCTCCTTCATTGTAAATAAGAAATATGATCCAGTTTCTGATCTTATTGATTATTTTGAAATGTGAAGTAATGAAATTAGAAATGTTTCATAATAATAAGTCCCTTTACAAGCGTAGATTTTATATGCGAGTTCTGTACCAGGGAGACAATATAAAATTGGGAGGAGGGGACTTAATATAAGATTGGCCCTATTACTGGTGATCCTGGGCAGGGAATACTGAGAGTGCAACCATGGTGCTTGTGCAAATACTCCTGATATCCATCAATCTGCCCCAGAGTGGCTCCCCTGTATCAGAGTTGTCCTTTGTTGTTGGATTCATTTGTTCATTTATTTATTTATCTATCAAATTTATATAGCTACCCATCTCATGAATGTTATAGAATCCTGAATTCCTAATGTGGGATGGGGCTATTTAGTTCAACCATTGATGGAATTGTTGGGCCATGGAATCCAACTTCTTGTTCAATACAAGTATCCAAATTAAACCATTCTAGATAATGGCTCTCTTGCCTCACTTGAACATATTCAATAAAAAGGAGCCCACCAGGAATGAATGCCCCTGTCAGACTGCTCTTTTAGGCAGTTTTTCTAACCACCTGCCATTCTGTAATTTCAATTTGTTTTTGGTGTCCTGCACTCTGGAAGAAGAGAAGAGCAAATCTTGACCTTCTTCAGTGTGATATCCTTTGAGGTATTTGAAGAGTGCATTCATATCCCATCCCCCAAATGTCTTTTCTCAAGGCTAAGCCAATGCCTTCCTTCTTTTTTCATAGGATGTATTTAGTTCCTTGGGCAATGCAATATATTCAGGAAAGAAGGCTCTTAATTCCTGCTGAAGTGAGGATTTTAAGACATCTCCCAGAGTTTCAAAGTGCTCTCTGTGTTGTTTGATACCAAAAACACTAGAACAGGATAATAAACACATAATCTTCCATTTGTTCTGGGATTTTAGTCGCTTAATCCCTGGCCAGTGGCACTATAGCCTTATAAGAGTTAGAGTCCAACAACATAAGAACAGCCAAAGTTTCCTACTCCTGTACGTACTCTTTTTCAGTGTTCTTAGGGTCTCATGAAGAATGAATGATTGGTCTAACTCTTTCTGAGATTACATAGAATTCAGGAGAAAAGTGTGGTGTGACATCATAGCCCCTATATAGAAAGGAAGAATGTGGTGGCTTCTCGATGAGCTTATCTTATGCCATTGCCTTGTTGAAGGGTGTTT
This sequence comes from Python bivittatus, assembly GCF_059951505.1. Lineage (NCBI taxonomy): Eukaryota > Metazoa > Chordata > Lepidosauria > Squamata > Pythonidae > Python > Python bivittatus. Next base: position 1,001,335 of record NW_028277037.1, on the reverse strand, counting down.
GCCCACTTCCTAGTATATGCAACAGTTCTACAATTCTCGGGTGGTCCCCCATTCAAGTCATCGGAGACAATCTTGCCTAGCTTCTGTGATTAGCCAGTGTCCGCTTGGTACTTCTACCCACTTAAATTGGCTTTCAACAGGCTATTCAAAGTGATGCCCTGCATTATTCCAAGTACATGGAAAGCCCTCTTGGGACTTACTGATGGGACCAGACACACACACTGGAAATTACTAGATAACAACTCATGTCATCTGAACTTCTCTAACACAAATCCATTAACCAAAAATGCTGGAAATGGACTCAGAAACTTTACATATACAAAATATGTGACTTAAGTGCTGAACAATCTACACACACACACAGAATAAACTTCAATTTTATTCTGTATTCTCCATGTTTGACCCAACCCACTATTATTACAAATGCACATAAAGTTTTATACCTTTTGCCAAACATATGGAGGTGATCAGCATATGGAGTTTATATGAGAAAGTGAGAGGGAGTTGGTAGATTAGGAAATATCTGGTTATATCACTTAAAATCATGCCAAGTGTGAGACTTAACATTTAAAGCCCTGTGATTTTTAAAAATAATTCATGATGAATGGCTAAATTAATGCAGGGTTTTGTGGCACTTTAAAGATTAAGACATTTATGAAACCATAAGCTTTGGTGGAGAGACACAGCCTTCAAAAAGATTGGGTAGAGCAGGCTGTAGTTTATGGGCATTTATGATAAGGCATTTCCCACCTATAAAGCCACAAGATCCCTTTTGTGGTGTAATATTTGGTAAAGCATTCTTTCCCAAACAGCCCTTCCACATAAACAGGATTTTAGGTGGCAGTCTGGGATTCTGGGTGTTACAGATGCAACTCATCTTGGAGAGGCCAGGCCAGGCCAGGGAGAGGCTGATTTGAAACATCCACCCCCTCCCTTTTAATCAGTGTATGTGTATTATACAGCCGAGTCTGACTTTACTCACCATATGACAGTAAAACTTTCTGGAAAAATGGAGAGTAAGTAAAAACCACAGTACAAAAGAGGAGAAACAACTGCCTTCTCAATCATTATCTCTTTTTTGAAGCAGCTTTGATTTCCTTGTTTCTCCTTGTCCAATTCTTAGGAAAATCAGTCAATAAAGGGAGATAAAATATTCTGGCTATGGAAGGAATTTTAGTTTGCTTTGATCATGCTAATTCAAAGGAAGGTAAGCTAAGCAACTTGTGTGGCCAATGGTCTGATCAGATATACTGTAAGGCAAATTCATATGTTCTTCATCAAATACAAGTTTCTTTTAGAAGTTACTTTTGAGTCCTTGCTGTACTAGAATCAGAGAACTGTCCTATCTTGGGATCATTTACACAATATTTTCCAACATATCTATGAAAAAGCAAAAGTGGTGAATACGTAAAATAATCCTCTGCAAAGTTGATCAAGATGCATGATGGTGAGATGAAAATTACATAACTCATGTTTAGAAATGGACAACTCTAATCCCAATGGCCAGTTCTCATGGGCTCAACTCATTCCTCTTCTGTTTCCATACTTGGACGTAAGATTTTTTACAAATGCCTCAAATGTATAACTATGGAACTTTTGGAATGTAACTGCTTGTTAATTGTTAAGTGCTTTTGCCTACAGTTCAGGCCTATATTCTTAATGTACATTTTTTGAGTTGAGAATTGATACACAACATTCATAAAAGTACAAAACTGAAGGGCAGCTGTATTACAATGCATATCCAGGTCCAGAAACGATGAATTAGATTCGTCATCTTAAAATGTAGACAGAACAAGATTCTTCCTCATACCTATCCAGGTTAAAAAGCAAAATAATCTCACTCCAGGGAACTCAATGTATGGTCAAAATCCCAGTATTCAGTTCAATTTGCAGATAAATTCTTAGTGTCAGTGACCTCAATGAATATTCAAAGTCACTTGCTGAGAAGCTTTTGGGCTGTTCCTTGTAGCAAGTATATCTTATTTATAAGTACTCCACACTTATCTGAAATCTGAAAGCTGCTTCTTAAATACTCAGCCAGCCTCTTCAAGAAGTTACTGAGACACGTGTAAAAGAATGGGGTTGCACATGGTAGCCTATCCCTTTGGGGAAAGCAGCAAAGTTTAAAATTGGATTTAAGTCATGTTTATTTTATTAAAAAGGTAATATCTCCTTCCAGCTGATACCAATGAATACCTACTGATTTCATGGACATACAATATTTGTGCAATTTTCTTGGCAACAGTACAGAAACAGTTTGCTGTTGTTGTTGTCGGGTCTGCTATGTTCAAATCCCAACGAAAGAAAATCTCTTGAAATTCGTAATAAGTTAGGAAAGAAGTTCATTTATTGAGATGTACATGCAGCTTCAAAGCATCGCTGAAACTAAAAGCCCGTGCTTTCCCACTCTACTTTTACCCTGTCATCACCCCTCCTTCCCCTCAGCCAGTCCCAGGTTCTCATATTGGTGCAACCTTGTACATTCCTGGCTTTAGATAACAGCCCATCTGGGTTAACGGTCTCACTTCCTTGCTCCACCCCCCCACTAAACAAATGGCAGAAACGAAGCAAGCAACTACTAAGCTGATAGATTGATTGCTGGAGGTTCCGACAGTTGTCTTCTGGGATTTCTTTTTGGTTTCCTAGTCTACTATATAACTCTGAGATTTTCTGGTGGTCTCCTATCCAGGTATCACCTAGGGTTGATCTTGATTCTTAACTTTTTGAGATGACTCATTGTTGAATAAGGCAGTTCTCATACACAACTCCATATATATATATATGTGTGTGTGTGTGTGTGTGTGTACACACACACACACACTTATAAACAATGTAGTGATTAAGACCATGCAAAGATTTGATTTGGAGAATAATTTTGAAGGAGAGTATTCAAGCTGATTTGACAGTTCAAATGGGGCTTTGCATTGAATCAACCTTCTGAATTGATTCAGTCCAGTTTGACTAATTGACTTGAAACCATGTTTTGCATAAGAATTATTGAATCTTGTCTGCAATACCTCTTCCAATAGATCAGGCTATTTCTATCATGTCATTTCTGTTTCAAATATATAAACTTGTTTTCACTGAAGCTGGACATAACATATCCAAGACTAGTTTTAAAATTTTCTTATGATTATATAAACTGACTTCTATCATTGTCTTAACTCCTGCAAATAACTAACTTCAATTATAGCAGTTTAAATTAGTAAAAATGGCATGAACCTTTATATGGAGTCAAAAATATATTTTTTTCTTTTTTAAGATGTGGCTTCCAGATGTCACAGAGATCAGATGCAAAGCAAATATGTTTCTTATCAAGTTTTATGTCATAGCTCATTTAGGTTCCCATACCTAATAGAAAACATTCTTCTCATGTCATGTCATCCTTTGGATATCTACCTATCATAAAATTTGATAGTTTTATGGCCCATTGAACCTAATATTGCATGAGATTGGTTGTGGTTCACTCCTGTGTGAAATCAGCTGTAATAAATCTGTAGCTAATAGAAATGTCTGTGCAAAGGGATCCATGCCTAAATGGCTTAGAAATAGGACAGTTCTCGCACTTCCAGAAACCTACACCAAGATATCTGGAACAACTAAACCATGGTTTCTTACTTTCCAGCATGATCACATTAAATGTTTGAAAGAATGAGGAATTTCCCTGATTGCTTACTTAGAAATTATTTTTTTAAAAGAACCACAGAGTCTCAGGGAAGCCAGATTTATAGAGTTTGCTGTGAAAGGCACACTTGAGTCACCTGAAGATTTGACAATGGTGACTTTTAAGTGTCATGAACAATAATGGTTTTGCTAAGCAGTTGTGCAAAGTGGACAACATCTATGCACAAAGTGAAACAGGTACTGAAACATCACTCTCATTTTGCTAATTTTGCCAGTGAGACAGTGAGAATCAACTGGGTCTTTGATTATTCCGTAATGTATATATAATTATTGTGTGCACATATATGCACATGTATGCTCACACATGCATGTGCACTACCCTTAACTGATTTATTTGCAGGGAGATGACTTTAAAATTCAAATTTTGCCCTTTTTTTTTTGATATGCTGAAAAGAAAGACATCAAGGGATTCCTCTGCATTCTAAATGTCCAGGCTTAAGAGGGCATTGCCTTGGAGATTAGAGTCAGAACACAATGAAAATACAGGTAGCAGTGTCAGGCCTAGCCCAAGGAACTCCAGGAGACCATGCAGATTCAGTTCAGCAATGTTTATTAGCTACAACCTCTAGCAAGAATCTTCCCAGACTGAAACTCAGTTCCCAAAGTCAGCCAGTCAAAACAGAGTGAATTCCTCAGGGAGGTGCCAGCCTCATCCTCTTATCTCTTCCTCGCCCCTCAGGAGACGAAAGAGCATGTTTCCCTCCCTGAGTTTGGCCTTCATAATTCCATTCCATCACAAGCAGGTTATGTCCATTCATTCAACGACTGTTCAAAGTTACAATGGTGATGGAAAAATGGCCAGTCCACAAATTTCCGGCAGCACCCTTGTGGTCATGTGATCAAACTTCAGACTGGCTCAATTTACAGCCATCCCCCGCCACTACCCCCTGCGACCACCACTTGGCCACTGCCCCCAGCTGACCTTCGGCATCTTCTTCTCCTGCCTCCCCTCCGCTGGGCTTGCTGATGCCGGCTGCCCTCAAGTACTATGGTGTGGGGGCTTAGTTGGCCAAACTGTACAGAGCACCCTCCCTTCACCGCCACCTCCCCCTTGTCATGCGGGAACATCCCAGCAGTGGCGCACCACCTGGTGTAGAGGTCATGTAGCCCTGGCCATTTCTTTCCTGGCAGGCAGAGGCACCCACCCTCCCTCCTGCACTCTCGAGCACCTGCCCACGGCACACACACCCCCCGGCCTGTAGCTGTCATCCACCAGCCTGCTTGCAGGGGAGTCCTGCCTCTTCCCACGTTGCAGTCATGTGAGGTCACTTTATATGTGCATAACTTTTTAAAAGAAATTTTTAAAAGAATTAAAGACAATACAAATTTTGAAAGAAAAAAGTAAGGAAAGTAAAGAAAAGTAATCAGTAAGTGAAAAAGAAGTGCAAAACAGAAATAGAGAAAGGAAAGGAAAGGAAAGGAAAGGAAAGGAAAGGAAAGGAAAGGAAAGGAAAGGAAAGGAAAGGAAAGGAAAGGAAAGGAAAGGAAAGGAAAGGAAAGGAAAGGAAAGGAAAGGAAAGGAAAGGAAAGGAAAGGTTAAAAAGAAGCAGCTTCTGATATTCTTAACAGCAGTTACAAGTACGTTTCTATTTTACCCTTTCTCTAAGGTTACAACATAATTTCCTTCTTTTCATAGTCTATCCTTTCTAATCATCAAACCCATAGATCACAAATTCATTATTTTTCTTTTTTCAGCAAAAAGTCCATAAGGGGTTTCCAGTCACTAATAAATGTAATTATTGTCTCTTCCCTAATCAAACAAGTCAGCTTTGCCATCTCCGCTAATTCTGCCATCTCCACCAGCCATTCCTCCATTGTGAATGTTTCAGAGTCATTCCATATGAGAGGTCCCCTCTTAATGACCCATGTGGTCTTTCGGTTACAATGGCAACAGGAAGTGCCGGGGTTGCCATCACTAAGCGATGCGGTCACATGACATTGTGCTTCACAGCTGCATCACTTAGCTATGGAAATTCCAGTCCCAACTGCTGTTGTAACCCAAGGACTCCCTGTAAAGGAAGTCTTTGTCAGCAGAGAGAAATGGGCTAGGTGTGGGTGTGGCAGGTGGCAGGGCTGCAATCGAGGACAAGAAGCAAAAGGACCAGGCTAAGAGAAATTAGTAGAAAACTTCATCAAGCATTGTCTATGTTGCAATCACAGGCATCATGTGATTGCATCATAAACAGAAATCAAATTATGATTTGAGAGCCAGTTTAGTATAGTGGTTAAAGGCACTGGGCTAGAAACTAGGAGACATGAGTTCTAGTCCTGCCTTAGGCACAAAGCCAACTGGGTTACCTTGAGCCAGTCATACCCACTCAGCCCTAGGAAGAAAAGGAACATGGCAAACCATTTCTAAAAATGCTCCCAAGAAAACTGCATGGACTAGTCTGTGTAGTTACCAGGAGTCAAGACAGACTTGAAGACATATACATACAATGCATGATTAGTTAATAGACATACTGTATTACTGTTCTTCACATCTTTTTCTAGTTTTAGGGTCATCACACTCTCTGTAGCTAGTTGATTAAAATATCTTCTTATTGAGTAGCCTGTATTCTGACAAATTGCTCTGCAGCCAGACAAAGATGCAGCTCTTATGACATCTTATAACATTGCCTATCATATCCATCTAAAATCTTTGAATTCTTCCTGGCTTTTGATGGGAAGCAGTCACTTTCCAAAACATGAGAAGATAAGGTATCATTTGGGCCCCTGGGGAAAGTATGTTCCATCCTATGGGAGCTGCTGTCTCACTGAAGTCCCAGTGAATCTCATGAAGAGGAGGGACTGTCAGCAATCTGTCTCAAGATGACCAGACTGGACAGGTGATGTTCAGCTTGGCAATGTTGAAACATCTCCAAGTGACTGGAGAATGATAGAACAATGAAACCCTGAACAACTTTTTCTTATTTAAGAAAAGGTGTTAATTAGCTAGGGAAAGCTAGCTACAGTAGATACAGAGAAGAGGAGGAGGAGGAGGAGGAGGAGGAGGAGGAGGAGGAGGAGGAGGAGGAGGAGGAGGAGGAGGAGGTTGTTCTGTTGTTGTTCTGTTGTTCTTCTAGGATTTGAATCAGCAACCTCTACATATGTGTAAGGCAAAACTCTTAGCTCCTGTGTTGATGATAACAGGGAGGTCTAGAAATTATTAGAATGCAAAACAGCTGGAATTTTTGTCTTATAGATGTTTGTGTGTGTCTGCATGTATGTGCATTTTGTTCCTTTAACTTTGTTCGTGAAGGTTTGACTTGATTTATATAAATTTAATTTTACTTGAAATCAATATATATTGTACATGTGTGCATACACACATTACACACTTATAAAAGTGTATTTGTACATTAAGATCCTCCCACAGGAAAGAAAGTGATTGGCCATTGCTTTCATGGAACACAAAGGTGGGAGGACGCAGCAACAGGTAATTGTCCAATGGGAAAATGTCTCATTCCAGATAGAATTTTCTTAAACTGGTTTAGACTTAAACTGTCATGAAGCCCAGAACCAGAGCAGCTCAAATAGTAAGTGTAAATATGCCCTAAACCTCTGTATTAATGCATCTAGTGATAGTTAATCCTGTTTTAAACTACTTTCTACCCTATGTTTTGGTGAAATGAGAATCTGATCATATTAAAAATCTTTAGTAATACCACTCCTATTTCTCTGGCCTTTTTGATTTTTTAATCTATTTTTCATTTTCTATAAAATAACAAGGAATTCCCCCCCCCAACACACTCAAGTAAGTATAGTTTTAGAAGATTATGACTTTACCATGCAATTACCAAGTGAAATATGGGCTGCTCCCTTTCAAACAAGTAATAGAACACTTTTCATTAAAGCATGACTCATACCAGTATCAAAGGCTTTGACACTCAGCTTATTGGCACAATAATAAATATCTACAGAACTGTGGATATTTGCCATATGTACATCCATCTGTCCATCTATAAATCAATGTAGAAAATGAAGACAGTGGCTGAAGAACTGACTATGGGAACTGTTAGGATAAGCTCTATTTTAAATTGAAGGTGTAAAGCTTTAATTCAAAGCTCTGATATAAAGACATTTTGATTGAATCATCTAATTGAATCAGGTGCCTTTGCAACTAATTCAACAATTTAGTGGACTTTTCCTTACACATATGCATATTTTTATCAGATTGACAATTCAAATGGATTCAAAGCAATTAAAAAATGTGAACTGGTTCAACGCTTTGAACCGAAAAAATAATAAAAATCAAATGGACTTGACATTAAATCAAACCACAATTCAAATTACATGTTGGATGATGTATCCACACTCATAATAACTGGTATGTTCCACCCAAGAGGTCATCCAGAGGCCAGGATCTGACATGCATGATTTTAAATGCTTCTTTGGTAAATTGTTTGCAGCCTATCCCAGCTAGACTACTATAATGTCATATTTTTAATATATCAGCCTGCTTCTAAGAATACTGTAATTTGGAAAGTATGTTTCAAAATGTAGTTTCCAGGATACAAAGGTATAAAAAGATATTTTAAATATTTATTTAAATATAACGTGTTTAAATACTTATAGAAAATAAATAAAATACAATTCTTAAATTGTAGCACATATTTTTATAGTGGAAAACAGAATCTTATACTAGTTACATGTTTGTTCTGGGGGTCAATTTAGATTATTAGTGTCAGTCTTTCAAGCCCTACATGAGCACCTATGTTGTGAGCACCCAGATCAACGGGTGAGATCAACCTGAGCCCTATATTCAATATTAGCAGCCTGCTCTGATTTACCTTTCCCAGGTAACAGCCTGATGGCACCTTCTCATTCGCTCAGTCTTTGAAGTTCCCATCAATGGCATTATACCAAGCACTGTCTATTCCTGAACACTTACTCTGCAAGACTCTTGATAAGTTATTTTTATACTTGCTCAGGTATGTCATGCTGAGGTGCTCTTTTAACTGCTTGGTGTAGTTTTAATTCTGTTTTCATTATTTTGAGTGGGTTTTTATGCTTGTGGTTAACTATAATATATTATTTCTTGCATTATGTGAACTATAGTGGAAAGATTCATATTCTGAAATGTGAAAAATAAACAGAATATGCATGGACTGGGAACAGCATCTCTGTGTGCTAAGGAGGCTAATATGGTATAGTGGCAAAGAGTGACAAAGTATGCTTATCAACAATCAACAACACACCTATGTCTCTTGATTTACACAGAGAAGTAATAACTGGCTTATTACTAATACTCATATGGAATCATACTTGATTCATTCTTGTTATCTTCTTATCTCCTAATTTCAAAAGAAAGTTAATTCTCTTGGGATTATTTTGCTTCTTAGGGACCATTCTTCCTTGGGAATTTCTTTTGGGAAGTTCAAAAAATGGATTGGTCTATATATCTGTCTGTCTGTCTGTCTGTCCATATGGTTGCCCACTTGTGGAGCGAATCTTCTTCAGTTCTTCTTATGTAAGTATGAGCGAGATCAAGCCCTGCTTTCTTCAACATATTGACTTCATAAACTTGACTCTTCATGAACTCTACGCTTCTGAAGAAGGTAGCATCTCCCTCTATTTCTGGAAGGTTCCTCAGTCTTGTATGTTCTGGAGCAGGAGAGACTCCTCTCTTCAGTTCATCCTCAACTCATAGAGAGATGCAAGCGGGGAAATGAACACTCTCTCATGCCTGAACATATATTTCTCTGTCATCTTTAGTCTTCATGATGACTTACATTGCAGCCTTATTTTGAGGGTGACTTAGATATTATGTGAAGTGCTTCAGTCAATAAGAAAGTCCTATAAAAATGCTTTATTCAATTTTTTGAGCAAGGAAAAAGTACAGGATATTGTCAGAATATTCACAAAATGATCACTGAATTAAATGGCTAGTTAGTTACATGGTGCATTTAATGAGTCCTAACTTCATTAGCAATGTTCTTGAAGTTGAAGAACTTTATCTGAAGAAAACCCTAATTCTTTTTAATTCTTTAAAATGTCAGTAAACTAGACTCTCTATATTCTCTAGATAGGCAAAGAAGTTAAAAAAAAACCCTGCTGTTTCCTAAAAGAAACTCTGTATCTCTCTTTGTTCAGGCATACCTGTTACAGACAATCATCAGACAGACACACAGATAGAAATCATTCAGTAAAAATCATAAACCCTGCTGTGCGCACATGTGCATGTTAAAACACATCTGCTTGTTCCAGTGGGATTAACCTTTTACAGGAGTTACATCAGGAACAATGGTCCTTAGTTACTAAATATTTCCTTTAGTTTCCACATGGAATATGTAAGAATTGTTCTTCCACTTTCCAAAATATATGCATTCATAGATATAGCTTCTTTACTTAAGTATAATGCATTTCAGTAATAATAAGTGACAAGCTATGGTTTACTTTGAAACAACTTATATTATGGTTCACCTCAAGTCTTCAGAGACCCAACTAGTGTGTCCCACCAAATGCATAGAAATGTTTGGTCTCATGAATAGAAGACCGTATAGGAAGCTTGTTACCTCACCTAGCAACATCTTAATCTACTTGAATATAAATCTTTTCACCTTCTCCTGGTAGGGAATGTTTGATGATGTATCAGTGGGAAAGAAGCAGAAAGAGGGAAAGAAAAAATGAGCTAAGTTCAATTTTTTTAATGCTTCTGACACAATATGTAGAAATGAAAGACATTGCAAGGGAGATTTGACTGCTTGAAATGTAACTTCTGTATCTCTCCTCTTTTCTCTAGATTTTTGTGTAGCTTAACTTTGGATGCTGGAATGAGTATTTTTGAGGAATGGATGTTCATTGACTTGTTGCATCTGAAACAATGGCTCTTAGTGAGGACTTCCATGCTGGTGGTTTGTAATAAAGCTGGGCAAAACTTCAAAAAGGTGCTTTGCTTCAAGAGGATCCTTCCTTTGAAGCTACTTTGCCAAGTTATCCCTCCCCCCCCCAAGAGCGGAGCAAAGCTGCCACATGCTTTTCTTCTATGTCACTCAAATGGCTCTTTGTCCCCCCCCACCCAACCCCGGCAAAAGACTGGCTTGCACATGGGCAAAAACCTCGTCCAGCTACAGGAAGTGCCAGAGGAGGTAAATAGTGTACAATAAAATGAAAAAATAAATAAATAAATAAAATAGTAAAATAAAACAAAACCCAGCAGCATAAAGCTCCTTGCCAAGGCAAAGTTTGGCCACTTCACACAGGCATAATTTCTAATGTAATAAGTCATTAATAGAGGCTTGATCTCTCCACAGGGAAGTCTGGGCGACATTATAAATACTGAGTATGGAAGGCTTCAGTATGTATGTATGTATGTATGTACGTACGTACGTACTGTATATATGAATGATGTAGAGGGAACATCCCAGTGTTGAAGTCTTCTGCAAAACAAGTGATGCCATTGTCTCAAACAGATGTCCCAGACCTCACTTGGGACATTTTTCAATATTTTTTTTCTGTAGAAAAACAACAAATTTAGATTTAGGGCTCATTAGAGAAGGTTGCAAATATCAGACAAAAGACCTCCAAGGTTAGGCATAATATGATGCATTTTAAATATTCCTCATATGCCATGTCGTGGTCCCAGAAAATCAGAGGACATCCCATTGTGTATTCCCTTCTTTGATCTATAAAAAATTGAGAACTATTCTAAATCTGAGGTCTTCCTGAACTCATGACTCCTGCTGATGGAGAACTGTGGCCAGAAGGATCTTTGCCCACTTTGGCTGGTGCCTAGATTGTAGCTTTAGTTAAACAGGGGCACTGAAGAAAATTCAGTTGGTGCAAAGTACAGCAGCCCACATTCTCACTACAGCCAAGCAATGCCATTGCTGCAAGAGTGATGTGTTTCTAAGTGCAAAATTGAGATCTTAAATATGGCTCAGGGCTGGATATACTGAAGACTACCTGTCCTTTATAAATTCTGCCTGCCCAGTCCGAGAACACAGGGAATGCTGGCTGAAGGTCCCCAGCTACTGAGAGATGCAACAGCGAGGGGCCTGAAGGTGAGCATTCTCAACGGGGCTCCCTTCCTGTGAAGGAATCTGCTCCCCATAGCAAGCGTAACTCCCACCATTTGGCCTTTCCAGAAGGTTGTTTCATTCAAAGGCACTTGGGACCTGAGTGCTCTAGAGCTCCTAGTACCAGGAACATTGTATTAATTAGAATTTTTACCATAATTTGATACCATATTTCTTTTATTAGAGGTGATTGTATATTACTGTTATTATTGCATTGACTGTGGTTGTTGCCTTTGAGTACTGCCTAGAAGTAGCATTGACTGAAACAATTCATACATTCAAATAAATAAATAAATTCCCATGAGGTGTAATTGGTGGAATACTTTAGATAAAAACATAATTATTTTCATTTTGTTCATTCTACCCTCCCTGTCTATAGCTAGGAGGGCTTTAGGATTTCTTTGAAGAGCTCCAGCTGAGTACATTTTAAAATTTAAGTATCACCACTTAGTGATAACAGTAATCACAACAGCGGCAGCAGGAATATTCTGTCAGTTTTCATCGTATTTGTGCAGGATTGATTGTAGAGGGTATTTTTTTTTTTTATCAGAACAGGGCATGAATATTTTATTTAGCATTCATTTCCTATATTTACAAACCACTTCCCAATATTATAATGCTAACAGTGTGATGCTTAACTGCCTGAGGAACAGCTGTCATTTATTCATGTAAAAGCTGGTTCAGATAATAACAGTAATGACCAGTTAATTTCAAAAAGGACTTTGCACATTCAAAATGTAACTAAATAAGAATATCCAAAAATAACGCTGTACTGTTATCATGAACACTGAACATGACTACTTATGCAGAAGGCACATTGCCTCAGGCTGCTCACCTCCCAGCCTCCCCCAGTCCTCGAGTCATCTGTGACTAAAGCCCTCCGAAGCTCTGTGCAGGGACGGTGGTATAGGAAGGGCTCAGCAGATTGGCGGCTTGTCTTTCTGCAAGTGCCGAAACACCGTGGCATTCAACCTACTGATCTTTCAGGTTTCTTGCCCAGGAAACCCTACACAGACGAATGATAAACGTTCCATTTCCAAGATCAGAATGACCACCTGTATTATGCTTCCAACATACAAGAATAATTTCAAGGGGAAAATCTCACATAAATGACTTGGTTGCCAAGGAAATGTTTTTGAGCTTTCTCTCCTCAATTAATCTGTGTGTGCAAAAACTGTAGTTTTAAGATGATTGGAATAATTCTCCATGTTCTTTGATCATGCAACCCACATTCAGAGGCACATGCTAGGCATGCTTTTTGGTGAACAAAAGCTGCATCCTGAGTAGGCTTCATCTTCAAAGCAGCAAGACATGATATTTTGGAAATGATACAGTTGTTTCAAGTCCACTTGGTAACCGAAATGTTATAAGCGGCTAGCTCCATCTTTCTAACTGGATTCTTGCTAAAAAGGTGAAGGAAGCTATCAGTCTTATGTAGCTTCCCCTCTGTCCGGTCTGCAGAAATCTCTCTGTTTTCTGATTGGTTGAGTGGCAAATAAGTAATATCCCAGCTGGTCCACAACACTACCCCTTGTTGTGATGGTGGAACCTGGCGTGTCTAGATCCTTCCCACTCTACCATGGCTGTGCCGCTCCATGCCAATCAATATTTTTAGAGAAGCAATTGAGAAATTCCTTCCTGGAGTACTCCAGCTTTCTCTCTGACTAAACAGACATTCTAGATACTTTCCTGAAAGTAGAATCTTCTTCTATCACCCCCCAGATAAAGATATATCAGGTTTGCTATAATTGCCATCCATTTTTCCCCTTTTTATAATAATTTCATTAAAAACTACAGTTAAAAAGTTAAAAACTAATACAAACTAAAACAAAAAGAAAATAATAAAAAGAAAAAATAGAAAGTGCAGAAAAGAAAAAATAGAAAAATAGAAAAGAAAAAATAAGAATATAGTAAAGAACAGGAAAATAAATATATAAAGAAAGGACTTCCCCCTTCATCAAAAACAAGTATAAACCATTTTAGTAACTTATCACCTTCTCTTAAAATAAAACAAATGATCTCTTCTTCCCACATCCCATCTCTTACCTCTAAACGAATCCTCAAAGCGTCATTATTTCAGTCCTGATCAGCAAAAGTCCATTAAGGGTTACAGGAGATAACAACATATCTATTTTAACCTTGATCAAATAAACCAACTTTATATTCCTTTTTTTTTACTTTTAACAATCTTGATCTTTAGTCCCTTCAAATAATATCCTAGAACTTGATTTCTTTTCATTTTTTGTTTGTCCCTTCTCACAAAATTCTTCAGAGCTTTAAGAAGCCTCTTTTGTAAATCCAGTATAGGAAAATTATCCAGTTAACTCTCTTGGTTTGTTTTTTGTATATCCCCTTTAATTATTAAGACATCAGCCAGCTTCTTTTGTATGTCCAGCACAGCATATTTTTCCATATCGTTCTTGTAGCCTGACATTTTTAAATCCACTTTCAGATCAGTCTGTCTTGTCTTATTCCTCTTCCATCACATCTTTGAAACACAGTCTATAAATAGTGGCAGACACTCTTAAAATTAACTTCTGGGTCCATTGTCAGTCAAATCTAAGTGTTCGTCTCCTTTAAAATTGTAATCTTTAGTTCCTTCTGGTTCCCTCTAGTATCCAACTTTCAAAGTCTCATCCTGTCATTTTTTTTTAACAGAATTCAAAACAAAAGCATTTTCCCATGGGAAGGATTCTTATAATTAATTCCAAAATCTTATTTCAAATCCGTCTGGACCCTTGGTTCATTTGTTACTTTCCAGAATCAATACTCTTATCACTCTTTTGCTGTTTATTCCAAAAGGTTTTTTTTTTAAGTCCTTAAACTTGCATTTAAAATTTCTTTCACTACGGATTGAAGGAAACTCACCCGGTGCTATAAAACTTGTTGATCTAAAGGTTCCTAATAGCTAAAAAGCTATTTCTGAAAGTGATTAGGAAAGGAAGTATGCGAACCCAGTATCCTTTTGAAGTGCCAACCATGGTTTCAGCAAGATACCTTTTCCGAGAGCAATAAACCCACCACAGACCACTGTCTTGTGGTCTCCTTATGAGAAGCAACTGTATGGAGCACTTGTGGGCGATCTCAGGTCCTCTCCTTGTCTGCAGAGGAATCCCAAAAAGCCAGTCCCCTTGCTGGCTCTTCATTCCATTACAGTCATCTTCAGTTTGTCATTTCTTCCCAGGAATTCATCATACAACCTTTTCCCAAATAGCTCACTCTTCCCTTTCATTTATTGCCCGAATAAGAGAATAACTTGTCAGTGTGACCCAGTAAAATCCTAGCTGGATTTAAATCAAACCAAATCTCTTTATCACTAGGTTGCAATTTTATTTTATTACATTATTTTAAAAATTAATAAAAGAACAGCTATTAGAAATCCTATAAAGAACCAAAAAGGAAATCCTACTCCCTAGTTTGAGAATATACTGTATAAAAGCACAATGCAATCTTATTTTACTTCTTGAATAAATTAATATAAATGGATAAGGATGCCTCTCCCCAAATCCCAGTCTGCTATCCAAATACTCCTATTGGCCTTCAAGTTTCTCTTACTAGTTTCTAGTAACTTCAGGAAAATTGCAGATAAAACTGAAGGAAGCCTCATGCTTGCTGTGACAACTTAGCTTTGTGCTTCTGCCCTGAAACATTTGTTTTTATGTTTTTTCTTAGCATTGGCATTCAGAATTCTTCTTGTGTTTGTAAAAATTGATGAAACTGAGCAGTTAATTGTGTTTGGCTTTAATTAATGGAGAACCATGTGGTTCATTGAAGTCTATTGTACACTCAAAATGGATGTCATCTTTGAAGTGATTTCCAATGACGGCATTTAATTGAAACTGCACGGCTGTGTGACATGAGTCCTCTGAAACTCAGCACAGCATCTCTAGTCTCTACACTCACTATATCATTGTGGAACAGACAGGGAACTCAGCCTTCCTGGACATCATCTCATCTGGAGTATACATCTACTCTTTAAGCACATGTAAGGGCAGATATAAGTTTATATAAGATGTAAATAAAAGGCCCATTAAGCGTATTGGAGTTTGCATCTTTATAGCTACTCCACAGACTTCAATGTATTGTATTTTTTGCCTGAATCAGAATGTTGCTCGCAGAGGTGGAAAAGCAGCAAAGAAACCATATGAGTGGTTAGAAAATGATCAGAGAAAGAGGATTGCACAAAAAAGCACAGTGTTCAAGGGCTTATGTAAAAATATTCATCCTTTTATCATTGATAAATTGAGCTATTCTGTAATTAATAGCTTTTATTAAATTAGTGGCTATTTAAGGAAGTAGCATGTTCTTCCTTTTAATGTAGTTTCGTCACATGTAACATGTATTTATTGAAGAGGTTACAACACTTTAGCTGAGCTCTCACAGACATAATACTTATTTATTGTTCAGTTTTGAATTCTGTATTCCCAATCATGAATCTGTTTTTGTTCTTTTTCTACATCAGTTTGCAAAATTTAAAAAAAAAAGTGAGAAGGAACATTCATTTGTATTTTCATGTATATTTTTATTGTTTCCTGGCATTTATTTATTTATTTATTTTTGCAAATGATGCTTCTCTGGCATAATACAGTTTTGTTCATACTTTGTAACAAACAGCTTTTTGAATGCACTTCTTAATATGCACATTTTCAAGCTTTTACATTAAAAAAAACCCTAAGAATTGAATCATACCATTTAAAAAAGTAGACAAGTGCATTCTAGATTGCGTTTAAGATGTACAAATTAAATATCAAGATATGAAGATCTGAGGACAACTGATTCCCTCATCATCCTAGGCAAACCTGCGTCTGCCACATCTGCTTCTTTTTAGCTGCAGATTGATAATTACATTTAACTCTGCAAAGTTGGTCAACATTTTATAAACTTAAGGAGAGCTTTCTCATTAGTGGCTGTCAGACTGAGGAAACCATATTTGTTTTCTTTCACTCTCCTGAATTGCTTTTAGGATACTAATCTAGCATAACATCACTTTCCTTCACTCCATGTTCTGCATTAAAAATATATATATATATTAAAGCTTGGTGTCTTATTTCTGCCTATTTTTTGTGTATGCTATTATTCTGCTGTGCAAAAAGGCTGGCCAAACCGGTCCATATTCTGCAAAAGAGGATCCTCTTCTCTTCTGTAAAAGAGGATCAGTTAGCAACAAACAAGGCTGAAAACACAGAACAGGAAAGATTTGCAGATCTGGCAAGAAAAACAAAACTATTAGAAAAAGTTATCGTTGTTCTGAAACTGTAACCAGAGTTAGGTAATGCAACACGCATAGCTAAACTGTTTTAAACTCCTCTGGGGGTGTGGGGGGGAGTGTTTTAATTTCTTTATTTGAAGACCATTGTAGCTGCAGTTGGGAAAGGCCATTAGTCATTAGTGTGGAATATAGCATAAGTTTTGTGCATGGATAATTCACACTCAGGACACCCATAGGAAGCTATAAAGAAGGTCCCTATTTCTGCAGCTTCTTGTGACTGTTAAGCACACAAGAAATACAGCTCTACTTTGTTGTTGGAGAAAGAGTTCCTTGTAATAAAACAGGCACTTTGATGATTCTTTGAAGTTTTCCAGTTCCAAGCAAACCTGTTGGATGTCTAGCCTCTCAGAGTCATTAATTGTGATAAATCCAATGGTCTGAGCAGCAGATAACATTACCACATCAGGATTATATATAGATGTAACCTGACTAATGACTGAAACAAAGAGCAGTCCTGGGCATGCAACCAAAGGTTACTATAGAAATACAATGTGGTACAGAAATATGATGGTTGTAAACCATCTGAAGAGCTTCCCATTCGAGAAATTAGGCGAAGATCCACCAAATGATCTTTCACTGCCTCCTTTGGCTTCTTTGTTCGGATGGCATTTCCAGATAGTCTAGCATCACCCTATCCATTTGGTCTGAGGCAAGCAAAGACTCCTGCCTGTGGATCTTTTCATTGTTTATGATGGGAACTGAATGCAAACAGATGTTGTACTGTTATACAACAGTGCTCCTCCATAGCTCTACTTCCTAGACTTGAGATGAGAAGCTTCCAGCGGTACTCCACAGCAAATGGCTGACAGAAGTAGGCTGCAAAGATCTCAGAAGGATTGTATAGAAGAAGTAACAAGTGCTTGTCTCCTGCTTTAGCTAGTGATATAAAGGACTAGACCCAGTAACCTTGATTGATTGATTATTGTGCCATGAAGTCAGTGTCAACCACATAGATTGATTTTCTCCATGAAGAACTGTCCCTAGCCTGCTCCTTCAGGTGTTCCAACAGTGCTCCCATCATGACTGTAACTGAGTCTATCCACCTTGCTGCTGGCCGTCCTCTTCTTTTCTTTCCTTCCACCTTTCCCAGCATTACAGCCTTTTCCAGAGAGCTGGGTCTTCATATAACGTATCTGAAGTAGGATAATTTGTGCCTGATTATTTGTTATTTTTGGAGAATATGAAAAAGGTGCATATGAAAATACCTTTATAAAAACAAATTTATTCAAATAAGTAATAACAGAAACAAATATTTTAAATAGCTAACTGGGATGATCTGTAAAGCTAACTAATTCTTATGCTGAAAATATAATGCTCATATAAGGATAGACTGTGTAGTCTTTCAGATTCATTCTCAACTGATGCTTCAGAGCCCATGGGAACAGCTGCTGTAAGGTGCTGCAGACAAGTGTTACATTCATACTCCCACATGCTCTAAAATACTAAAATTCACTGCTTAGCCCTTCTGTTTTCCACCTTGAGACATCACTTTCATCCAAACTGCCACAGTGATCTCATAGAAGATGGTATCTTAATTTCAAAAAGTCAGTCATTTCACCTTGAATTTAATCCTCAGAGTTGGTCGGTATGATTCTTTCCTCCTTTGGTTCTCTGCCTGTGGGCAGCTTATGCTCAGAAGCCCCTTTTTTCACTAAGCATCTAAGTGGGCTGATGTTCTGATCCAGCCCTTTGCAAAGGAGTATTCCTTTGGTGTGGGAGACCACTTCCAGCTCATGCTTTGTTGAACTGAAGTAGCCTTTGAATCTTTGCATCTCCCTAAGACATAGTACCAACACTGATAAAAGAAGCGGCAGGTATGCAGACTGTACCACTTTTCTATTTAAATGTGCATCAGTATCTAGCTTTTCAGAATCATAAATTTTATTTTAGAAGGGCAAGTTTCTGACCTTATCTTTCTTTTTTCAAAAAAAAGTATGGAAGTGATTTTTTTTAATGCTGGTAAAAATCTCAAAAATCTGAACTGTATCTGAATACAGTGTCAGAGAATAGGGATACTGCATAGTACCATAGGTCTGTACAGCGTAGACCCATAATCATTTGGTCTACTCAGTGGCAGACGTGGAGGTTAGGTTAAACTGAAAGCTCCTACGAAGTTGATGAGGACATCAGAAGACCCTTGCTGCATCAAACCCTACGTAGGCCCATGTAGTCTGCCTTCTGCATCACCCAGTGATACCAACTGAATGCCTTCCGCTGTTGTAAAATTAGTCTGGGTAATTTCCAGTTTAGTTTGGACCCAGCACATTCCCAGTCTCAGTCAATCCTTCTAACCAGAACAGAGCAAGTATACAGGCCACTCAGTTCAGCTAGCAAAAGCATAGCTTGATGTTTACTTATTAAACATCAAAAAAGCATCAGAAACATTTAACTGGCAAAAACAGGATAAAAGGCAGGCAAAAGCAAATAGAGAAAAAGACATGAGCAACAAAAATTTACATTACTTATATCACTATCTATATCAATAGATGTAACCAGAACAACTGAAAACAATACTGTGGATGGGCATGGGCAGACCCAAAAGGATTGGTCTTTGGTTATTCCAGCTTTAGCCTTTTTATGTACATAACATCAGCATAATAGAGACAGAAAGTAGGACACCAGGTGATCCTTCCTGTATTCTGTAGCATTAAAGAAACAATTTGGTGGAGATGAGGTAGTCAATATTTAGGAAGCTCACAAGCCTATTCTGGCAATCTTCCTTTCCCCTTCCACTGTCACTTTCAGCAACCAGGCCTGCTGATTATAATTCAGGAGATGGCCATCCAGCCATCTTTATTAATAACCATGGAGAGCCTAAAACAAGATGAACCTGTGCCGTTCTTTTTTAAAACCATCCATATTGCTTGTTGTTACTACGGCTGCAGCCTCCCAGGTCCACAATTTAACCAGGTGCTATGTAAAAAAGCCTTTCCTTCCATTAGTCCTGAATCTCCCTGTACTTAATTTCAAGTGGTTGACCTCAAGTTCTAACAAGTGAGATGACAAAATTCTCACATATTTTGATATAGCTCTACCCTGTCTCTCTGTACTCTGCCTTGAGTTTGGAAAGGGCCATAGCTTAATAACAACTATTGCTCAAGATCAAGTTTCAACCCTGCTTGCCCCCTGGTAGGGCTGTGGAAGATCTCTTCTGGAGTCATGTACCAATGGTACATAATTTTATAAAAATTCTCTTTTAACATAATGTCAATTTCAGTCCTTTCAGCCACATATTTCCCATTGCCCCATCAGTATGTCCAAAGTTCTTAGCCCATTTTATCATACATTCTTTCACTTGTTCTTCCATTTCAAATTTCAACAGAAGTTTATACATTTCAGCAATTACATGTTCATCATTAGCACATAATTCAGTTTCAAATTCTGTCTTATGTTGTTCAATTCCAAATGTCCTTTTATTTGCTTTAAATCTTTCTCAACTACTAACCAGTTCTGACCCTACTTACCTTTTCAAAATTGGCCAAGGTTGACTAGGAGCCCACTCTCAACACCTGAGAATCCTGTTCATTCTTGGATTCAGGCTGAGGGTTTTTTCCTTCCATGTATTGCCACATCTACTGTACATTTGTTACTTCTTTTTTATTTAGTGGCTCTGTGGCATCTGGGATAGGGTGTTCTGTTAGATCTTCTATTAGATCTGCAGCTGCCAGAAAGAAGTCCACTTCAGTGCCTCTGAAAACCAGCACTAAATTATTGCCCTTCAGATAAAGTTTATAAGATGAAAGGCTGTCATCATCATGTGTGTCTTACATTATACGGAAACCTCTCTATCATGACAGGCTATCTGATAAGATGAGCTTAGATGTCTTTCTGAAAGGCAAGATGAATGTCAGTGAAATGTGGGGCAGGATTAATGATGAAATGTAATAGGTTTTCTGGACTTGCTTGGGTCAAATGGGTCTTTATACGACTGCATATTTATGAATCTGAAGCACAAAACAAAAGAATACTTATTTTTCCTTATATGTTAAGTCTAATTTAATAGAGGTCAGTTTACAAAGTATACAAACTTCTGAAAGCAGTGTTTCTTAACAGTGAGGGCAAGCCTAACCTGAAGGTCACTTTCATAAAGAGAAGTCCAAGAGGCCTCATTTTTCTTTTCTTTTTTTCTTTTAAATTTGCTTTATTATATTGTTATAAGACATACATAATACATTATAGCATTTGATACAGTGGTATTTATACAGTATTGACTGGAGTTTATTAATGCTGTAATGTTTAGATAACTTAGACCACTAAAGATTTTTTTTAAGTATTATATCAGTATTAACTATGATTTAAAATGTCAATGTTAATAAGCACAAGATGATTTAGCTTTTACATCTGAAGCTGAATATAACATTAAGCAGACCTCATTTTTCTTCCAAGTGATAATTTTGGGTGCCCTAGATAGAGTCTCTAAAAGGCTTCTAACACCCGGTACTGAATAACAGGCAATCACTGGTCTTTAGAGGCCTTCTGAAGTAGGTGGCAGGACCATCTCTGTGGATTTGTATAGCTTTTTTACTTGTTATGGGTAGTAGTAAGAAAAATCTATTGTCTGGTGTCCTCCAAATATATTGGATCCGGATAATAACTCTCATTGTCCGACAGATCCGAAGAGCACCAAGTCAAGAAAATGATATGCAGTGGGTTGTCTCCCTCCTCTCCCTCCTTCCTTCAAAGTTCTCCTCTGCTTCTCTTTTGGACCTTGGGCAAAATGGTTTTAATTATTCTAGACTTTATTATGGATGCCTAGACCTAGGAAGTGCATTTTTCAGACTTGAGTGATCTAGATTTGTTCTCTTCTGGTTAGAAATCCAAGATACTTATTCAGTGGCAGCATTCATGTCACACATAACCTAGTTACCCATTTTCTGGATTCATACAATATAGACTGGGTTTGTGCAACATGCTGAGCCACAGAAAAATTAAACAAAAGTAAAATAAACCAAGACTAGCAGCTTGGGCAAATGCAGCAGGTAGCAAAGTGTCCTGTGTGAATGCCACTGTTATCCTGTCAGGGGGATTCATAGGGAATAGTCCAAAATGGCAGCTATGACAGTGCAACTGAGGGTCCACATATTTTCACATGTAAAGGGTTGCTGACATGCTGTTAGTCATGTGACTTTTCACCATTTTAAAATGGATGATAAAAACAAATAACATTATTTAAAAAAAATACAGGAATTGTTTAACAACTTCTTAACTGATAGACAATGAGATATTTAGAGTAGTGAAAAGTGATTTTTTTTAAAAAAAAATTGTTGCCCTGAAAATAAGTAGATCGGAACACATATTGGGGGTGCTGAAATCACTTTTATCACACCTTGCAATGTGTAACATTATTTTTATTCTACTTACTTTAACAAGTTTTGCACAAAACCTGGAAATAAAGCCTTCCTTCAGGGTTACAGTTTAAAAATCTCATGAAAAATGAGCACTTGAAAATTACATCTGTGGCATATGCTAGGATATGTTTAATAATAAAGGTGATGATAAACTCAAGTTGCAACACGTACCTGGTGGAGAACCATATTGTTTGAATACTTATTTATATTTGCACCTGGAAATGCCTTTCCCCCCCCCCCCGAATGGCATTTGGGTTCTGTGTAGTACTTTTCACTGCATGGACTGATGCAAAAATATTAAGCTGTGCAAAAGTGGGTCACACTCAGTACATTCAGACACAGTCCAGAGGTTAAACGAAAGGTCTGAGTTCCTTGTGTCAAAATAATATTTACTAGTCTCTAAAACAGCTGGTAGCACTTAATCGGGAATTGGATAATAGAAATGTCCATGTAATCAGATGATCCAGAGGGAATTGATTTCACGCAGAGCTTTTAATGAGGTTTTTCTTTTTTGTCATATTCGTGTTATCCACAGTCTTGCTTCGAACAATAAAGGTAATGAGCATTAGAAGTGTGCCTCTGATTATTATTCCATGGGAATATAATCCCAATGTCAATATTTGCACAAACTTAAAGAATCAATGTCACGTGTATTTTTTTCTTCGTATTAATCTTCTCGTGAGCCTTTGATAGGACCCAGGCAGTATTTCTTGTTTCCTTTCGTACAGTTTGGAAAATAGTGTTTTTGTGCATCTTTCCCTTCTTAAGCGATAGAAAATTGAGGTGAGAATACTGAATACTTTCCTTCTGAGCAAATGTACAGGCTGAGTTCAGTCTCCTTTTGGTTGAGCTTGACCCATATGGACCTATCCATGTAGGTTTTGCGGAAGACTTACAGAAGTGGCTGGCCTCGAACTTCTTCAGGAATGGTGGGCTTTTTTTTTTTTTTTTACTTCATAGTCTAATCTGAAGTCCTGGAATTTTCTGGTAGTCTATTATCCAAATGCTAAGTAGGCCCAATCCTTACCGTAGCTTTCTGAGATTAGCCAGGTTGGCTAGATACTGCCACCTAGTTCAACGCTCCATCAAAATATTAAAAAATCAATGCCAAATTAAGTTATTCTGGCAGAGTATTATCATGCTTCTATCCTGGTTGTAAAAGTACAATAATACACTAAGCAAGTTACTACTAGCTGCTCTTTTCTCCAAATCCACTGCCTTAGGTATACGTTAGGGCCCAGGAGGAAATAGGACAATCTGCGATTCAGGTCCTACTTTCTCCTGGGCTCTAATGTATACATTATTAACAGAACTGCTAAGTTTATAGACAAGGCAGTTCAGCTAAGAATCCATTATATTGGACAGAATGGGGTATCGTGTGAAGGTGATGTATTTATCTGAATGCTGAGTTTTTGTATTTAGCACGTATGTATTTTATTATTGTATTTTCTTCTACCTATTTTATCCTGCAAATAGACCTTATATTTTACTTTTATTTTATGTTCTTTGATATGGTCATAAGACTAATCAATAAACTAATTAACACTGCCTTAGGTGGCTCACTCAGCCACCCCAACACCTGTTATAAGTTTCATATCTCTTAGGGACTCCACATCCTCAGGCTATACAAACTGAAAAATGTCCATTATAACTGGACAAGCAGAGACCTATGACTGCATTCAAGCTGGTGCAGAACTGGACAACTTTAATGAAAAATATAAAACAAAAGTCATTCTGAGTTCCCTGATCATAGCTTGGAATGCAAAAGACCTTTGAGCATCTGAAAA
The DNA here is from genome assembly GCF_059951505.1 of Python bivittatus. NCBI lineage: Eukaryota > Metazoa > Chordata > Lepidosauria > Squamata > Pythonidae > Python > Python bivittatus. The sequence goes on along the minus strand of NW_028277037.1, from coordinate 977,247 downwards.
TGTTCTTTTGGATGACTCTATCCCTGAAGTGGTAGCAGATAACAACCAAGCAAATATCTACAGAAAGGCCAGAAGCAAACTAGAAAGCAGCTGCCCTTACTGTTATGCACAATATCAAGTGAACCTCCCTCAGATGAAGCTCAACTCTTGGTGATGTCATGGACATGACTTTGCAATCCAGCCTACAAACTTGCTGGTGAATAGACCCAGTATAATTAAATTATAAGTAAACAGAACAGGATTCAGTATTGGTAACTAAATCTTTCTAGAGAATTAATTAGCTGCACATCAGTAGAAGAAAGCGGACTAAGTTGCCTCTGCAAATCTGAGAACTGTGTTTAATGGCAGCCTTTATAAAATAAAATAAGCACTCATAATATAGAATATAAATTTAATCTAACTGCCTGTCCATTATGGCATCTTCCTTAGTGACATCATCCTTTCCTAGGGCAGCCCGGTTAAGTGTAGATATATTCACAATACCATTCATCCGAATAGAAATTAGACCACAGTAATTGGACCCATCCCCTGGTTTGTTCTCACTGAATCATGCAGCACTATCTTATCCCACTCCTCTGTGTGCTGTTCACCTGTATGAATTACCCTTTCATCAATGGTAGTGGGCTGTGAGAATAACTTTGGGAGGCAGGAGGAAGAGCCACAGCTCAGACAGCAGTCTGATAAGAGAAATCCGAGTCCAAAGGAGGGATGGGGTGGGGAAGGCAGCTCATAAGGGATCCTCCCTAGTTCTTTGGAAAGTAAAGGCTGGGGAGGGGAGAATTGCTTTCAGACTTGCAAGATTCTGTTACTGTAACCTTACAATAAAGGTAGCGTTAGTGCTCATGGTTTTGGTTTCCTGTCTGGACTATCTCAAAGGGCTGACATGAATACACTGAATTTGCTTTTCTTTCCAGTTGTGAGTTAGTGACAGGCCCCTTTTTGGTACACGGTAATTAACAAATATAGAAAAGCATATTCTCCTTCGAATGGAGCTCATCTCCTGGCACCTTCAAGAACCCCTCCATGCAATTTATCTGGCAGTAATAGAGAAGAGGGTTGCCTTTTACAGGCTTCCACAATTTTTTCAATCTTCCAAGCTAGCACATTTCCTGGTGGACTTCCATGCAAGAACTGACCAGGCTGGTAACCTAAGTCCTGCCCGCTTCTGAAAGTTAGCAGATATATGTCAATGGGATAATATGTTTATGATCAAATAAGCAAAAGGTAGGAAAACCAAGTAACGGTAGTAACAGAAGAAATACAAGAAATGTGAGTCAACCCAAGTTTAGATTCTGATAACCTCATTTATTACATATATTATTATGTCCCTTTAGTGTATGTTGGAACAATTGCTTTAAACGATCCATTCTCTGGTTACCAGCATCCACATAAACTTTTAACAAATAAGCATTCTCCTTCTGTTTGGAAAATCCAACTACAGTCTCCTGGGATGATAACTGTGAAGGGGAAACAATTTTGCCTTTACCCTTGACAAGGGAACTTGTCTATTCAAGCATGAAAGTGTCTATAAATGGTCATGTATTCCAGCCTTGGACCTCCACTGAATTTCATGTTGCAGAACAAAGAGTTAAGGTGGAATATTTGATGCTTATTCCTGGGAGTTTGATATTAAACTCTACTGTTCCATCAGTTTACTTAAAGAGTGACGTCGTTACGTCTGTGAGAAAAACCTTCCTGTTTTCATAAACAGGAATAATTGGTGAAAACTTCAAAGAATCGGACTGACAAGGAGAAGAATGAGATCCATGGCAAGCCAACATGGCATACTAGAAAGGACCAACAATAGGAAACATCTTGATCCTATGGTTTTCTGGTTCATGGAGGATGACCTTGGCAAGCATCCTTTCATGTCTCTGGTCTATAGAAAGAAGTGGTTGGTTATATCGTTCATCTGATCCAAGGTATGAAGAGCAGGAAATGGCACCTTCTAGTTCTCACTTCACTAGTATTGAAGCTGAGTTATTGAAGCTGAGTTGGAGAAAAGTTTACTTCAACACATTAAAAATGTGGTAGAATCAGATAGGACATTGATTCAACTCCTAGCTGTCCAAATGCCATTTTTTATCTGAACCAACTGTGAATTTAATAAAGGGAAGTTCATTACATGATGAGAAGTTAAGTAAGGTGTACAAACTGGATGGCTGGTTTAGCCAAAATATTGATGGATATTGTTCTCAGTTTTGGGGAAGAGGGAAAGCAGCAAGCAATTTCTTCATCCTGAATTTGGGAATGAATGCAGTGTGTTTGCTTGCTTGTTTAGCAGTTTATTTTGGCCCCTTTTGCCACCTGGATTTTCAAAAGTTACTTCTAACTCCTGCACCATGTCAAAAGTTTATCATATTGAAGCTGAAGCCTGAACAGTTGTGCCCACCTTCTTTTGAGCAAAGCCACTTCAGGTCAAGTAGTTGTTCTTCTGCTTTTTCTAGCGTAACTTGAGTTGGCTTTGAAAGTTGCTTTGGATCAAAGAAAAGGATATAAAGTATTGATATAGACCCTGGTACTGCCAATGGAATGAAAAAGTGCCTCAAAAGTATGTGCACATAATTAGTTGCACTGGATCTATGAGAAGGAAAAGGGTATTTAATATTCACTGATACTTGCTTTTTTATTCTTGTACTGACACTGTAATCTATAACCATTATTTTCTGCAATGTACTGAATTACCTATTTTAAAAGCTAATTCTATTCTCTCCGTCTCTCTCTTTGCTTCTTATTCAAATAGCTCCCTAAAAGTACTCCTAAAATTGTTTCTGTTTTCTCCTCTAAACAGCTCTTCCCTAATATTATTATTGCCTTTCAATCTTTCCCTTCCTTAAAGCATGTCTCTCCCCTACTCAATTCTTCTCACAAAAACTCTTTAAGGCAGATTGAAGGAACAAATGTGTTTGGCCCAATCTTGCCCAGAAACGTTATGATGAAGCAGAAAAATTGAGTTGGGTTTCCCTGGTCATAATGGAAATGTCAGGGATCACTGAGAGTGGGCCCAGCAGTATGATGATACAACATGGAATAAACGAGAAGACAGCAAGGGTGGCACAGCAAGGGTGGTTAAGGTGTGGTCTTAAACTGGAGAGATTCAGGTTCAAGACTGCCTACAGCCATGGAATCTCATTGGGTGACTTTGGGACAGTCACCCTCCCCCAACCCAATCTGTTTTGCAAGTTGTTATTGTTGGGGAAAATGGCAGAAATCTAGACACAAAATTCAATAAATAAATCAACAAACTAAATGGTAATAAGCTAAGGGAAACTAGAAAATTTAGGAAAGGAGGTTGGGTACAGAAAGTCAAGCAATTAAATTTAAAAAACTAAATAATTTTTTTAAAAATAATTAAATTAAATTAAAAAGCGATTGCATTATTTTCAGCCATGGGTTAGAACTCCTTATATCACAGGCAGCATTTATATTTTAAAAATGAATTAAATTTGAAGCTGGATTTTCAGCTACTTGATTGTTTCAAGCTTTTCAGTTGTGTTTAGAAGTTACCTTCTCCTTTCATATTGTATATAAAATTTTTGCATCAATGAAACTCTTTTTCAACATAAACATACAGTATACAAATTTGTAAAATAATCATAATCATCTTAGTTATCTGAAATATATTTCTTAGTAAAATACTAGCTTGAATTCATCATTAGATGGTGATATTTCAGTTCATTCTGGTCAGTTCCTTAAATTCACTCCATGTTATTTCCATGCACATTCAATCTGCTCTGCCATGGAAGACCATTTCTGTATTAAATGAAATCCACGCTATCTTAAGGCGTGTCTCTAAAGCATCAGAAGATGGACATCATCATCTTTATTATGATTGTGATCTTATTAAAAAAAATTTGTTAAAATCAGTTTTGCTTAGGAGTATTTTGAATTTGTTTCGATATGTGACGTATTTTTCCTTTTGGATTTCTGAAGAGCAAAGCTCACCTCTCTGAGAAAAATCTGTCCAAAGGAGCATGGGGCGGGGGGCGGTAGCAAAACAAGACAGGGCCATGATCAAACCCCACTTTTTTTTTTAATGGATGCTGTACCTGAGACACAGATATAACAAAGTGGAGATTCAATAGCACAGACTTGACTTTTTTGACCCTGGTCTCTGCAGATGCCCATGTCAGTCCAAGTACTGTACTATGGAATGGGTATAACTTCAGGGACTGAGATAAAATGCATACAAAATGTGAGTGACAGTGACTATATGACTATTTCCAGCAATCCAATACGGACCTTAAGACTAAAGCCTGTTTATTTGAAGAAACAACAGCATCATGACTGTGAAGCTTTTTAAGCATGCATGGAAATATGAAAGCCAGTTGTATGAATGGCCTCATGTTCTAAAGCTGTGAATAATGCTTTTGTGGCTCAGTTTAAGATTGCAGAGGTTAGCTGTAATGATAATATTTTATCATAATATTTTAGTGCAATTTAGGGTAGTGGTTTACTTTCTTCCTGCTGTACATTTTGAGCACCTAACCAGCTTTTGTGAACATAAAGACTAAATGTGAAATGAGGTTTAAGTAACTTTTTTGAATATTTCTTTTCCAAATTCCTCATAGCCATTGACAAAATAGTATAAGTTGAAGAGAATTGCAGGTGTGCTTGACTCAACTTTGAAATAAGGGTTTTAAATTAGGAAATGAGGAGGAAATTCAAATTGGGGCAGGAGGAGATAAATTGATTCAGGAATATTCTTCCTATAATTTCTGTGATTTATTGTTTATTCCCAGGGCTTCCATACAATTCTAATGGAAATTGGCTATGTGCAGCTTATTTCCCTTATTTATATAGATGAATATAAAAAGTGCATATTCTAAAACATAAATAATAATACAAAGCATTGCACCAGATGAGAAAAAAAACCTCTGCATTCATGGATCTCCAGATTATAGGAAAGAGCAGCTTACAACATCCCCAAGGCCTATCAAAAAAGCCAGGTTTTTGAGGGCCTTTCTGAAATCCAGGAACCCAGCAACTAGATCAACCTAATTGAAAAATAGGCTGCACCCCAGAGTTGCTCTTGCAAGGCTACTTTATATCTTTTATACACACAATACATAAATGGTGAAAATATCCGAAGAGATACCTTGGAGAAGTAATTTGGACCTTTCTTGGAGATGGAACTTTTTTGCAAGGTGGAAACAGGTTCCAAAATCTGCAAGAATTTGTCTTATATTTGGATTGCCTTTCCAATATTAGGAGTAAAACTAAAAGTAAAGGTAAAAGAATACCCCGCCCCACCCCGGGGGACAATAATCCAAAATGGTTGCAAAAGTGCTACTAAATTGGATTGCTAAAATTATCATTATCATCTGTCACACCAAATCAGTCTTCCCTACCATTAATTCATTTGTGGACTACAAGTCCTATTCTCCCTCCCAACCTGTCAGGAGTTGTAGTCCACAGCATCTGCAGAAATGCAACTTGAAGAAGGTTTGCACTCAAAGAGCTTCATTTCCCTTGAGTGTTATCAGCACAAAACCAGAATTTATTGATTGCTACAACCTCATTCTCTATAACACAACTACAACACATTTATGTTTAATTCAATTTCCATAACAAGGGCAAAAAAGGTTCATGTAGATATACTGTAACAATCCTATCAACTGTCAACATTAGTGTAGATGTGATAGAAAAGGTGAAAATTTGCTTAGAGAATTTCCATTTCAGTTCAAGAATGAAAACACTGTAGGTGTTCCGTGTGATTCCCATCTCATTTGACTGCACTGATGTTCCAGATGTTTGTAGGGTGAGTGTGCCAGTAACATGTCTGCCCAGGCTACAGTTGTTGACACATTAATGCTGTAGTTATGACTTGGCACATGTGGCAAGCACCTTGTTCAAAACAGCTGTAGAGAATACCTACATGGGTAAAATCTTCATGTAGTGCTTGAATGATACCTCAGAGCATTGAAAATATTAACCACACATTTCCTATTGAACTCTTTTGGCAGATGCATGATCCAGAAAATGCTCTTGAGGTGTTCTTTTAACATAGTAGGTTGGCAACAGTCTCTGTACAGGAAAATTGTGTGTTTCACTGTAGTTTGCAACCCCCTTTGGAACTTGTCTAGACTTCAGTGAGACCAATATTTTGAAGGAAATGACCATCAACATTTCAGCTGCTGCTGTTGAAATAGTTACTGTGTCAAATTCAGTTTTTGTACTGGCCTTTCAAGTTAACAAAATATCTTCCTCACTTGTTTCAGTGTCTGGCTGGTCACTATACCCAATATTAATGTATTTATAAAGACCATGCATGTATCAAAATAAATTTGCATGCTTTTATTTCTCATTGTACATTGATCCACACATTTTATTTGTCCTTTAAAGTACTTATCTTCCATTAAAATTCCTAACCATTCACATTAATGAACAGCAGCAGCAGCAACAACAAAACCCTCTGGATTAAATTAAATAATACATTTTCTTGTGCATTTTCTTTCAAAATATGCCTTTAAATGCACTGTTAATGGCAGAAAGGAAGAAGCTAGTCAGTGGATAGCCAATTTGCAGATCAAGCCATGTTTAGAAAATTATTTCTGTAAGTACTTAACCTGTGGATAAGTGGGAAAAGACTCATACAGTTGGCCCCACACACCTAATATTTGCACACTCATTACACATTTGAGTTGTATAAGACTGTGGCTTTTGTGCTGGTTGAGTTTCATGTTCAGATTCTTCACTTAAAACAGTGTTGTCCAAACTTGGCCACTTTAAGATGAGTGGACTTCAACTCCCAGAATTCCCCAGCCAGCATGGCTGGCTGGGGAATTCTGGAAGTTGAAGTCCACTCATCTTAAAGTGGCCAAGTTTGGACAACACTGACTTAAAATGTCAGCCAAAGATGGTGCTTGGATTTGGTGTCACACAGAGAGGTGCTGCTGGTGACACTCATGCCTATAACGTGAATGCCTGACAGAAGGGGAAAGGCTCTAAAATGGGTAGTAATGAGAATAAACTCTACAAAGCTGTGGAAAGCCTCCATTTGGAAATTTGATTCAAAAATAATTCAGCTGAATGTCCAAATCAAATCAACCAGCAGTTTGTTGATTTAATGTTCCAGATCAGATAGTTCCTATATGACAAATAAATTTTCAACTTAACTGACCTCATTTTCTGAATCGGATGTAAACCAGATTTGCAATCCAAATCTTAGCCAATCTGCAGAGTTCTCCATGTGTTTCAAAATCCAGGTCTGAGACTGGGCAGGGGCATCTTCCTTTCAAGTACCAACACCTGCCTCTTGCCCAAACAGGAAGGTAGGCAGCCCTCAGCTTAGCTAGTAAATTAGACTATTGTACTGCCATAAATCCCGAAGGTAGAATGAGAAGGAAGAAGGGGAAACCACCTTACATAAGGAATTGAATCATGTAAGATGCAGAACAGAGCTATTTAAAAAACAAACAAAAAAGAATAAGTAAGTGGATTAACTTGTATGATGGCAGAAGAGAAGCCAAGACAGGAATAAATATTTTTATGTAGCTTGTTTCTCTTTCAATATGCAAATTCATCCAATTATGAAAGTTTATATCATTGAATTAAGGTGAAATGTGATAACAAAGCTGCAATTCTCTCACTCTCAATCTAACTGCTGCTGTCATTGCATTTCACCCTAACCCTATAATATAGACTTTCATACATGTGTATACTTTTAGTATTATTTTCCTTTACACTATTTAGTAATCTTTCTCTCCTGGCTACACATAAATGCTGTTAGATTGGCAAGTAAAATGAATGTAGTTTCTTTAGTTGTACAATGTTCCTGAAACAACTTCTGGAAACAATATGAAATATTGTTGTAAATCTATAAATTCTCTTAAGGAATGGAATTTTTATTCCATACTGCATTGGAATAGCTTTAGTATGAAGGGTTTTTACATTTTTGTTTCAGTTTTAAAATTAGGAGTAATAATGATTAGAGTCCATTATTACTATGTCTTAAATCTTACATATTGGGCTTTAAATTGTAGACAGCGGCTTGAGGTAGAGGAGAAAATCTTTGTAGGGGATGGAATTTACAGAGGGGGGAACATCAGAATTCTGCTAAATTTTCCTACAAATCATATGGAAATATTTTAGATATAACACTGAATGTATCTTCTCTTGCCACCCCAAAGTGAATGCTGGGATCCTCAGAATTAAATAATGGTTACCAGGTTCTCTGTTACCACATTCTGTGTTATTCAGTATGAAAAAAGAAGGCAGATTTTAGATTGCCTAGATAAATTAAAATAGCAGTTAAAAAAATATTCAGCTTGCATGATCAGTTGCAGTCATGTGGTCTCTGCATGTTAAATTGATTAACATTTATAGATTGAGAAAATCTGATCTCTGTTTCAGATACAATTAAGGCTTTGAACATCAGAAAGTTTTGTATATTTTAAAAATACCAACAGTATTAGATTACATATTAATTCTCAATGCATTATTATGCAAGTGATTGTAACATCAGTCAGTTGTATGTAATATTAAATAAAGTCTCTGTACATTCTTTCACTAAGTTTTGGTTCATGGATCTTTTAATAGAGAGAGGGAGAGAGACAGAGAAAAAATCAGAGTTTGATATTTCCCTAGGAAGAAATTTGATTTAATCTCATTTTTTGGCAGATCCAAAAGATAATTATGCCAGTGGGATAACAGGCTTTTGGGTCAGTTTCTAGGGAGAGTGAAAACATTCACCTTTTCTTCTTCTATCTGATGGAAATATAGATTCAACTGAATGTTAAATCAGAGGCAAAAGATTGCAAGGTGCTTCCCTCGATAAAGGTGTAACCAAGACTCATCAAGCTAAAACTCTTCAGGATATATTTGGCAACCCAGAACCCTGGTGAGGCATTGAAGGAATAGTTGCCAGTTTATATCTTCTTTAAATGGAGCAGCTAGGCAAATGAAGACCCTCTCAAAGATCTCATCATACTTTAACAGAAAAACACTGAAACAAAATATTTATCTAAGATACTTCTAGCTAAATAACTCCTCACTGTACTTTCAAAAGAGACAATAGAGCTATCCCACATATTTTCATGGAAAACTCTGAAGGATCACTTGTGGAGATAGAAGTGTTTAACCATTTGTGGCTTCTACAAAGCTCCCAATAGCCTATGTAAAACATTTAGACCCCACTCCCCTATCAATATTAGAAGAATGCAAAATGTTTTGAGTTCAAAACTTGTACTCAAAACTAATTTTTTCAAGCTCAAACAGCTGCTTCATCACAAAAGAAAATGGGCTGATCCCACCACTTCAGAAATATTATGAACTTGAAACAGCCCTATTTTGACCTCAGAATACTTCTCCCAAGCTTGGAAACCTTCCAAAATCAGAACAGTCATTTTGAGTTTGGAGAACTTAGAATTCAAACACCTCTAATCTATAGAGGTAATTTGTAGATCAATGATATCAGACCTATATTTTGTCAACAATAGAACTATTCACAACTATTCATTTACATATGCCTCTTTGTGGCATGTGATGATGAGAATACTTAGAGCTTATAATGACTTATATTTAGCTCTCTACTTGGAAAACATAATTATCTAGATATCCCACACCCCACCTAATTATGTAAACTAGACCAGGAAATTGCATAATTAAAGTTTGTCTAGAAGCAATCAAAGATGTCTGGAAGAAGGCTTATTTTGAGCTTCTCACTCCTTGGTCTGCAAGAATAATTTGAGAGGTGTGAACCTAAAGTTCCAAATTGCTAATCTGGAAGCTGTATTACTGTTTATAACAAAATATATTCAAATCAGTAGGGTGAAATATATAATCTCTCATGTCCTGGTATAATAAACATTTTCTGCAAATATATAGTCTTCATTCCAACCTTACCAGTGGTTTAAGGTCAATCAATATGCATCAGTGGTGATTGAGTTATACATGGGCTCTGCCACACCTGACTGTAGACGTGGAAATGGACTGAACTTAAAATAATCCTGTATATAAAAACCAAAATCTAGCATAATATAGAAAAGATTAATTTAGAATGTACTAGTTTCCTGTGTGAAGAGCTTTTAAAAATACGGGAAAGCAATCAAACATTTTATTCCTTTTCATTCTGAAGTGGTGCAGCCCAGGAACAGATGTATTGGAGGAGTCTATTCATCATATGTTTTGGCTTTTACGTGTGTATGAAAAAAAAGAAAGGCCCAGATGTTAGTAATATTTGATGTATATGTAGCCTGATGAATGTTGATCGCACACAGATCCAGAAAGAAACAAAAGCTTTCAGCCAAAACCTCTTTAAAAGCCATGATGTGCACAAGGCAGGAAGTCTGTGGTTAACAGTATGTGGCAGAAAATCACCACATACAGGCGATTACCATAACTGTCCTTCAGTCTTGATACCAGTTTTACACCCTGCTATGTCCCTGATTTTCTTTGCTGTCTGATGCACCAACCATGTTTTACGAAAGAAGAAAGTCCAGTCCAGGGATCAGAGATATTTATTGGGAGGAACTCCAAATAAATGAAAACAGTTCTGTGAATTGCAAGTAGAATATATTAATAGATTGGGCTGCTTTAGAAAAAAGTATCTTAGCTTCAGCCATAACTCTGTTCTCTTCACCATGGACCATCATCCATATTCTCTTCTGCTGTAATGGAGAATATAATAAAGGCCCTTGCAATATGTCCGTCTCATCTGGCCTTCAGTATAATTAAAAAGAACACTTTCCCAAAGTGCTGGATATGTGATCAGAGGGGGAATTGCTGAACCAGATTTTAACCTAAGAAACAGTGCTGATAGCAAGGTCCTGAAGAGGGGATGTATGAGGTCCCAGACAGCACCCAAGAGAGAGAACCTGGCCAGAGTCCATCAAGACCAGCTGGTTTATTGAGGACAGAGAGTTGCCTCTATGTAAAATGAGCGATGGCTGATATCTTTGCATGGATTCCCTGACTCCAAAGAATTGTTATGCACCTGTATCTCATCCCAGGTCGCTCACTTTAAAAATAAAGAAAGGAAAGCAAATCACCATTTCTGAGTGAAAGGCGAGAAATCCATTCTTAAAACCATGAAAAGTCAAGCAGTGGTTGAACTCTGAAGGCATGATTAAGATTCCAGAAAGATTCCAGTGTATTACTCATTAAGTAAATAATAAAACCATTAGGCGAAAGTTATTAAATCGTCTGCTCAGTATGGAAACACCAGCTGGTTCCCCCATTGTGCTAAGCGAAATATGGTTTGTTTATTTTGGCTTAGTGCACTGCACTGAACTCAATCCTTGTGGTTTGTAAATTATAATTTATGGTTTAGCAGATTATGTGACTGACTTAGTTTACTCAGTAAACCATGGTATCTTAGCATGTTAACCTACCTGATGCTTCAGTTCACACATTGTGTGATAAACCATTATTTATAAAACATAATGTCTGGTTCATAAAAGATGGCTTAGCAGCTTGTATGAATCTCAGCACTGTCTTGTAAACTATGGATGATGGCTTAGCATGTTCTGAAAACCCCACCCCTTGTTCAAGAAGTTATGATTAAGCAACCATGGCCTAAGTCATTGTTTAACACCATATGTTTATTACCTTATTGCGGGGGAGGGGGGCAGCATGTTAAGGATGTGCCTTACTCTGACCATAGGCCTGTTATTACTTGATACTTGACATGGATGAGAAGTTCATTAGAACACTTGGAGGCAAAAAAGATGGGCTGCCTGTTTCTGTGAGCATCTAACAGGCATTGCATGATGTTTCCTGTGCTGAGATTCCTACTTCCAATATCTGCTCAGTTGTTGAGTTCTTCAAAATTTGTGTGGGTTAACAACAGCATCTCCAATGTTTCCCTGCATTTATTTAAAATATACTTTGAAGCATATCTATGCTGGTTTATCCTGATGGACACCAATCCCCTTCCCTCCTTTTTTGTCTATCCTTAGGCTACAAGTAGAAAGCCTGGCCCCCACATTATATTTCCTGCTACCCAAGTATAGTCAGCACCTAGATGACTTTGACTGATCTTGAAAGGAGCTCAGTTGGATTGGAGACCACCAGGAAATTCCAGAGCTAGCTTGGGAAGTTGAAAAACAAATTCTGTATTGTTGCAAAGACAGTAATCTAGACATGTTCTTCTGCTTACCAGAAGTCTGAAGTGCAACTCAGGAAGAATTTAATTTACCTTGAAGTATAGCCAATGGAAAAAAATACCACTTCAGAGCATAAGCTTCATTGAATTCAGGGGCTTACATCAAAATAGAAACCACTACTTAATTTGTGCCATCATTGTTGGATTTAGCATTGTACAGAAATGTAATTTCTCTGTTCAAAGTAATTTTATAATGCATACTTTGGATGAAAAATAATTTCTAACAAGAAATTAGAAATAAAGCAGAGCTCAGAGAGACACCTTTTTTTTTTTTTTTTTGCCACCAGACCAAGGCACCTGGGGAGAGGGGGTGTCGAAAAGTCAAGAAAGCAGCCGTGACCATGTGATTGAAGCCCTGCCCCGTGAAAAAAAGGGTGGGGCTTCAATTGCATGGTTGCAGTCATAATCTTGATGTTTTTGAACTCCTTGTGGATGTCCCCAAATGTTCTTTCAACCTTGCCAAACATCATCCTTTTTTTCTAGTCCAGCACCCACTTGTGACACAAACTCAGTGTTTGGAGTTTCTGCTCACTGATCATAACCTAAAGGAAACCGTTGCTTTTTATTTGGTTCAAGAGTGAATGTTTGGGTCTTCTTGCACTCTATGGTACTTAAGACTAAATCTCATGATTTTTTTTTGTTTAAACTGCATTCTGTTTGGCTTGAGAAATTACTGTTTGGCTTGAAAAATGACTATATGGTACAGTTTTTTTGAGTATCAGTGGCAAAACTGGTTTTGGCATTTGCTAGATATAAATGCAGGTGCCTGGTTACATCTTTCCTGATTCCATATTTTTGGGAAGAATTTCTGCTCAATTTTTGTGTTACCCTTCCCTGTCTTTGTTTCCAGACTGGGTCTGGCTAAGCAGAGGTCGTGGTGTGCTTTCACGTTTATATTATGTGTGTTTCTTTCAACAAAACTTACCTGTTCATAGCTTTGCACTACTTCTCCAATCAGTATGTAGACATGATGGATCAGTCCTGTTTTCTTTACCAATATGAATCTAAAAACATTATTCTTATGCTAATATACATGATAAATGAATTGTTAAGTATGGTTGTCTATCTCAAAAGTTAAAAAAACAAGTTTACATATCAATTTGGACCGATGCAGATGTGCGCCTTTTTCTTTTCTTCTTTTCTTTTCAGTAATTACATGATTGGCAGCTGGGATGATAAAGTAGGATGAAAGCAAGGATTGATTGAACAGCTGCAAAAGGTCTGTCCCCCTGTATTTATTAGATGACTGATGAGATGATTATCCCAAATGAACAATAGATTGGCAGAATATACTACTGAGGGGAGAGATGGGAAAACATCAGTCCCGATTAATTTGCTTATTCTGAGGGTTTGCTTAACGTTACAAGGTTTTAGCTTTCCCAGGATGTCCAGAGCAGACTTAAGTATTAATAAGAATTGATAACATTAAGTTTTTGCTTGGCTTCAAGTCTGCTATCAGTCTTGTACCAGTTTCCAGAATGAGGGTCATGCCACAGAGCCAAGGTTTTCCAACATCAAAATCTGCTGCTCCAGTCATGGCCTGATTGGAATCAGGTCACCTCCAAAATCTCTATTCTGAGGTTGGAACATTTCTACCTGAAATTATAATGCCCAGCTCTACCTGGCTCCAGCTGGTGTCTGTTATCTAATCTGCTTTTTGGGAGGACAAGAGAAATGCCATTAGATGGTATGCATGTAAGATGTTTTGAATCACAATAGGTGGTGAACTGCAGTCCATATGTAGGTGCATAAATACATAGAGCTGAAGAATGTTTTCCTATTAATCTTTCCCTTCCCTTCCCTTCCCTTCCCTTCCCTTCCCTTCCCTTCCCTTCCCTTCCCTTCCCTTCCCTTCCCTTCCCTTCCCTTCCCTTCCCTTCCCTTCCTTTCTTTTTCTTGGTTTTTCTAAGCACTTTTTAGATTGAAACCTCTTATTTTTCAACCAGTCCAAATATCAGTATGGTGGACAAGCTTTCTCCATATCAACATATGGAGACAATGAGGAGAAAAAAAGATCTGCGATTTGTGTGTGGTAGAATTAGTCACAGTCTGAAAATATAATACGGTGTAACAGTTTTGCCTCCCCATCTACTTTTCCCATATCACACTGCTGAAATGGCATAGGGTTTCCATCCTCCCTCAGTGCTAATGAGTACCAGGTAGCATAAGACACTATCCGAGGAACAGTTCTTCCCTTGTGGGGCTGCTGAGGTGGAAACAATGAAACCTGGTCTCCTATTTCTAAAAGATACTTATGAGACAGTGATTATGTGCCTTTTAAGGAGGGAGGGAGTTTTAAAGGAAGGAATCTGAATTTTATGTTCATTGTCTTTCAGACCAGTGGTTAATCATCTCCAACAGTGTCATAAACCTTTGAGCCATTGTTTGGCTTGCATGTCACAAGCTAGTTAGCACAATTTAGGATGCCAGCTTTGAGTAGAGGTTTGTGTCCCCTTTCAACCTTTCTTTCAGACGCTGTCTCATTTTCTCTCTGTGTTTTCTTTTTCCTTTGATATTCTCTTTGCTGGTTTTTTGATGGTAACAATAAATCAAAAGTAAACGAGCAAGCATAGGAAGAGGTAACAGTTTTCATTGGATTAAGTTATATTCTGATCTGAGTAGGTTTATCCTAATGATGCTAAAATAAAGACAAATGCTGTGTCCCCAGTTTTGAAAATATAAAATCTAGCGGTTATCTGTATCTGTCAGTTATAGATAAAACACCCCATTGGAGCATCCATAATAAAATAATGGAAATCACTATTCTTGTGAAAAACAAAAATTGATAAGACAAAAGGTGAGCATACACTAAGGAAGACATGTTTAGCCTACAAAAGAGACAGCTGAAATAAGATATGACAGCCCTCTTCAAATATCTGAAGGGTTGTTACAGGGAGTTAGACTTAGAGAATAAGGAGGCCAGAACCAGTGGGTTAAAACTGCAAGGAATGACGTTCAGGCTAGATGTCAGGAAGAGCCTCCTGACTGTACAAGCTATCAGCCAGTGGAATAGGCTGCGAGATGACATAGTTTTGTGGGGGGTTTTGCTGGAGGTCTATGCCAAGCTGGATGGTTATTTTTAGAGATCTCTAGTGGATTTTGCACCGAGCAGAGGGTTAAACTCTAAGGTCACTTCCATTATGTAGTAGAGATTTATACGATCCTGTATAGGTGAAGAATTCATAAGGGGGAAGATTTTCTCCTCTCAAAATACTTGAACTAGGGTCAGCCAATGAAATTGAATTGTGGAAGAATAGGGATAGATAAAAGCAAGTATTTGTTCACTGAGTGCATAATTAACCTATAATTTCACTATCACAGGATTCAGCAGTGTTCCCAGCTGGGACAACTTTCAAAGAAATAAAACAGATTCATGGCAGATAAGACAATTTAAGGCTATGAATCTTGAAGGCTCTCTAATCTATCCAGCAACAGAGGCAGGGGATTCTCAGTGCCATGTGCTGTGAAGTATGAACAGGAAAAGGCTATTGTATCTATATCTATCCTATATCATGGATTCTCACTGGTATATAGCTGGCTTCCTTAGATAGGTTCATGTAGTGAAGTGGTTAGAATGTTGGAATCTCCCCTTCACCATGAAGTTCATCAAGCATCTCTATACAAGAGTCTTTCCTTTAGCTCAACCTACTTCACAGGGTTAATTGTGTAGATATAATTAAAGGAGATCCATTATAAACCATTTCAAGCCCTCAAGATATTTTATAAATGCATATTATTATTATTATAATTTTTGTCATTATTTTCTTGAGCCATATTTGATTTGATCAGAATACAGAAAAATAAAGAGTGACATGGAAGCTTTAGCAAAGGTAGGTTTAAAAAAATAATTAGAAGCCATATTAAAGAGCATTACCTAGAATGAAGTAATCATTTTGTTCAGCTTCCTAACACAACGGGGTAATTTGACTCACAGGATATTCAGTTTAAATCTTCAAATCCGTTTGAGGCATCAAAGTGAATCAGATACAAGTTTCAAACTTTGTTCCAACTTGCTTTCTGTAAGTGGACAAAGCTGAGGGAGATGAGTGTCCTGTGCATGGTTTGTTACTGAAAACAGTAGCCATTCAGAGAATCGTATCACTTCTCCAAATCCAGTGGTTGTGTTCATATCTCACTCTTTTGCTAAAATTTGCTTAGGCAGGTTCATTTGGGAGAAGAGTTGCATAAGCAGGTAACACGTTATTCCCCAAAGAGATTAAGTTTGTCAGTGAACTTTGCCAAAAGAGTAAATGTCTGGGGAGTGGTGGACTCCTTGGTATTTAGTAAGAGTTTACTTTTGAAATAATTTTTGACTGTTACAATTTTTAAGATGGAGTGGAACTGCTATGCTGTTTTTCTTCCATCATACTATCTGTCTTAGTATGGTTCAAGGGGAATATTTTAAATATATACAGTATTACAATGAAACCCTGGAAGTTATCCATCTGAAATGTTCTCTGATGCCTTCTGAAGAAGTAACCATCTGTGTTGTTTTCCCATTCTGCTAAAGGATGAAACAGCAGGTGTTTTGATACTTCTGTATTATAACAATAGCCATGCTTTTGTGTCTTGAATCTATTCGATCAAAATGATCTTGTCTTTGAATCTCACATTTCAAATGAAATCTTGAGTGTTAGTAGTCACTAGTCACTAGAAGTACTTGCTTCCACAGGATAACTGGCTACAGCAGATTAAGGAAAGTTTTCTGTGTTTTGGTAACAGTGAACAGTTGAAGCATCAGGCAAATGACTGTTTTTGAAAAGACTCAAAGGTTATCAACACATAAGTATATTTCCTTCTGCAACATGTTGGCTTGTATGAAAGAAGATTTATTTTTATACCTGTTTGTCTCTTGGAAAGCCTCCCTTGGTTGAATTAAAGAAACGGTCAGAGAAGTGATAACATCAAATTTACATGGACAGAAACAAGATTGAAACTGGAAGCAAAATAGCAACTTGTTATTCATTGAAGTATCAGAACATAGTAAGGTAACATTTATATTGTTGGTTTAAAAAATAGACCCTGAAAATTTCAAAAAGTACTTTTGGTGAAAAAAATCATTTCAGAAAACCCCATTGCAGTTTCATAATCATATTTATTGAGAAGCATTATCTCTTGAGGCAAAGCAATAATGATGAAGAAATTAGTGAGACTGGCAATCACCACTTCCTGGTATTAAGCAAGTTCTTCTAATATAGACATCATAGATATCTAATACATGCTCCTGTTACTCTAGATAGTTGGACCTAATCTAGTTCTCATTTAAAACAAAACATTTAAATGGTATTGGTTCCTGGAACATGATTTGTGACTGTGCACCATGCTCTTTTTTATTATTATTATTTTTGGATTACAGAGCACAAAAACAATTAGTAAGTAATAGGACTGCAGATTTTTGAGGTTGTGTTTTGCTTAGAAGGATGTCTGAATGAAGCACCCTCTCAAGGCTGCTTTGAGACCCTTCACTGCTGAAAATGAAGAGGCTATAGTACTTGGCTGTGTTCTTATCTGCTGACTATTTGGGTATTTGCATAAATCTATACAGTGGCTTTTCTGGGTTTTTCCTAATGCCAGAAGAGACTAAGGGTCTTTTCTCATTAGGTTGAACAATTTTCGACCCGTCTTTGAGTCAGCAGAAAACTCCTTTGCCAAACTTTATGATGCTTCTGTTGCTTCTAATCCCAGTCACTGACAGTCATCTGACAGTTATTCTTTTTTTAAAAAAAGAATTTCCCATTTAACATGCTGAAAATGTTAATATGGAGGCAACTTTTGATGGAGTTCAAGTGCCATTCCCAAAGTTTTTGAGGGTCATAGTTTCTACACTCCTGCTCCAAAATATCCTGTTGATAAATGAAGATTACAATTCCCAGCACCTCTGAGGAGTGCTGGATGATTTGGGTCTCTCAAAAGCTCTGTTTTATGAGTTTTTAAATTATTCTGCCTAGTTTGGATTTTATGAATATTATTACTGAAGCCAGTAAGGGTAAGCAGATCTTTGAAAAACTTCCTTTTAAATATTTCCCCTTTTTCTGGTAGATAATCTGGATATTATCCAATGTCTCTGTGTTAACTGTGAAGTTAATATTACAGTTCTAGGAAATGGAACCCCTGCAAAAATTGTCTTGATATTTACATGCAGTGTAATAGTCTAACCTCCCAATGTTCTGTATGTTTATTCCTATTTTCCACTTGGTCCGTTAACATTTATTACAGACTAAATCTGTAGAGGAAGCATGGTCAAATCTGATGTTTACTCAGAAATAGGCTTCTCTGAGTTCAATATCAGTAGATGGGAATGGCTATAGTTTAGAGCTACTCTCTACTGGCTGTTCATATTTCTGCAGCCCATATCAGTAGTGGTACTATAGAAAGTCCTCCTTGCATAGAAAGACTAGAGGTTGAAAGTTATGAGCACAGCTGCTAATTTTGAACATGATCTTGATGTTTGATCATTACCAGATTAAAGAAAAAACAGAAGACTGCATTTATAGTAATTATTGAAAAAAAGCATCTATACTGATAGTTTTAAAATATGTACATTAATTAAAATTTCAACATTTAAATTTTCAAATTGGGTAATTGGCTAAAACGTAGCCTTCCTTGTACTACATAGTTTAAAGAATATATTAGTCACAACCTGACAAGGAAAGTTTGGGAAGAAAGAAAAAGTTGAAGGCTAGATGCACATAGCAAGGAAGAAACTGGCATTCAAAACCATTCAAGAAACAAATTTGTCTCTTTACAGCCAAGTACAAGTAAAGTACAGACAATTACAGTTACTATAAGAAAAAATAATTGGGGAAAGCAGGGATGAAGCAAGTACAGACAGGTGAATATTGTTGTATAAGTCATGTTCACGGTGTCTCTCCACCTCAATGTGGTCCTTCATCTGTATTCCTTCAGTATTAATTTGGCTGATTATTTTAAAACATTCACAATTATTTTGGATGCTTTATTGGTTTTTTTGTTTTATTTTAAAATGGTTTTGCTTTAAAAGCTCTCTTTGTCCAAAAACAAGTCCTGTATTTCTGCTGTCCTTTGATGCTCCTTGTGATCTTGATACTAAAAATAAGGTTTCTCTAATGAACATGTGGAGACTAATTAATGTGAGGACCCAGAAGATTGCATCTGCATTGATTAATCCAGTGTCATTCTTGTGTTCTTCAGTTGCCCTTTGCCAGTGTTACAGCAGGCACTGATTGAATAGTTACGTTGGAAAAGAAGGGAAATGTAATCAGAGAATAAGCACAAGTGTCTTAATTCTAGTGATATTTGACCACGGTCCTTATTAGAGGTAAACTGCATTGGCACAGGTACCTGGTAGATGATAGTGCTTGTTCCATGATGTCATCACACAAAAACACCAAATTAGGTTCTTGCGTCAACTACATATCACAAGGCATGCAACATTCCTTGCCCACTTACCTTCTTTGCTGATGCCGATCCCCAATGGCGTTTTCACAACAATCTCAGCTGCCTTAGAGCTAATAACTGACCTTCCAGAATGTAAGCCCCGATGAACCACCCAGGATGGCACTAGGTGCTGAGTTCTGCCATTCAAACTACTCTGCAGTGCCCTTCTGCATCAGAGTCCCCAGATTGGGGGGGGGGGAATTGCTGTGGCAGGTGCCAGTGGCAGAGCTGGTAAGGTACCCTGCTCTTTTTGCTGCTGCTGCAAAAAAGATCCTCTCTGGAAGGATGCTGCCACTTCACGGTCCTTGTAGGGGGAATTGCTGCTACTGAGTGTCTTCCCCACTTCGAAGGACCTAGCAGACCAGCTAAGACCTTGGGTAAGCATGAGAGAGAAATTCACTGAGTTGGCATATGAAGACAAAGTTAACTTTTTCATCTTTTACACAAACCCAATTTTTAATTATCATTCAAAGTTTGTAGTTCTCTGAATTTTGCTATGCAGCAATACTACTTATACTACTACTGATAATAATAATAGTGTAAATATCTGCCTGTCTTAATGAAAAGAACATTAAAATACAGTATGCATTATACAAGGGTTGTTTACAAAATCTGTATAAAATTTCAACAAAAATTTGCATTTAAGAAAAATGCGCACCAAAATACATACTGTATAAGTGTGACTTCATTTAAGAAAAACTTATTTTTGACAAACAATTTCAAAAAATTTGCAAAAATTAGAAATCAGAATGGATGAATTCACCCATCCCAACCATTGATTCAAAAGCCCTAAATGTGAGTCTCTCATCCCATAATGTCCATGTGTCTGACTTATGACTATACTTGCCATTTCTATTTTTTTAGAAGCTATTATATTTATTTATTACCCAAGCTCTCAATATGCTTAGTTGTCCATGGCTATCCATAAGCTTTTCCTAAACAAAATGTGTATTCTTGCAATGATAATCATTCCACTATTTATTAGTTGTTATACCTCAGGTTCCACCATACTCTCAAAAAGACAGCAATGATAAACTAATCCACAGAGACCGTTCTTTCTTTATCCTAGAAAGGACTTTCTTTCTTCTGGTCCACTGCTTTTTATTCTGTGCCGCTTTTACAACTTGGGTAGAATAACTTTGACAAAACCAGTATAATTAACGTATTTCTTTTGAACCCCATTGTGAGGCTAAGACTGTTTCAACTGGTGCATTTCCCTGAATTTTTGATTTGGTGCAGATGTGTGATAAAATTCAATGCAATAAGTAGTCAAAGGCTAGAGTTAAGCATCTGCATAGTATTTTCTGCTTGTCATCAATATTTTGTTCATTGTTTAGGAAGTGCAAAAATGATTCAAGAAATTACTTAGTAATGTTGATATTGGGTTTGATCATACTCTAGGCCTATTGAAATAAATAGATTTCAAGTAAGTTACAATTCACTCATGTATTTCATCACTTTTAGGGGCCCTAAAGCATGACTAATTTAGTCTGGTTCAATGCCATTGTT
The DNA here is from genome assembly GCF_059951505.1 of Python bivittatus. Classification (NCBI taxonomy): domain Eukaryota; kingdom Metazoa; phylum Chordata; class Lepidosauria; order Squamata; family Pythonidae; genus Python; species Python bivittatus. The sequence continues at coordinate 956,216 of NW_028277037.1, read as the reverse complement.
GTTATTAGCTATAGTACATTTATATCAACCTTTCTACTAGACCATGTGTGATGGTTTACATCGTCCTAACTGTAAAAAATGCAAAATGTAAAGTCAAATCAAACTGAAAGAAGATAAACAGCAGAGTTAAATCAAGAGCAAACTTTTCCATCAAAGTATCGTCAACTCTTCTCCCTTACTGAGAAAGGAAGCTGGCTTTACTGCAAAGGATTCTGGAGCCTCCTGTTTTTCCACCATTTCTGCATTTTCTAATTGGCATGCATTTCCCTCCCTTCCTGGACTATTGCTTTAGCAGTAGTTTACATCCTCCCACAGTTTAATTAGGGTCAAAGGTCAAAGGCCACTAAATGCAGTGCATTGAAGGAGTGTTAATAAAACGATGCATTAAAACTGATGTTTTAACATATTAAAAGATATGTTCTCCCAGTTTTGGGCTCTAACTTAGCTATTACCAAAGGGACAGAAGCCTGAAAAATCCTGCCTAAATAAATTAAAAAGTTCCATATAGTTGCTATTTATCTATTTATTCATTAGAACCAAGATCATTGTTCTTTAAATTAACAATAATGTTCTTGTCTTTCATCCTACAGAAATGTTTGAATCCAGCAATATAGCTACTTTCCATGGACTGGTCAATAGTTCTAGTTACCATACATTCCTTTTGGATGAAGAACGGAGTAGACTCTACGTTGGAGCAAAGGATCACATATTTTCTTTCAACCTAGTCAACATCAAGGATTTTCAAATGGTATTTTCAGCCTTTTTAATCATTTTTCATCTTTAGATGTAGGCATATGGGATAAGGTGACCAAATATTTTGAGCATCAAAATGTGATAGAGTGTTCAGTGTGGGTATAAAGCAGAATGTTGAGCCACTTAGTTATGCAGGTCCATTTGCGCATTATAACCCTTATAAAAAATATTCCATATAGATAGGATAGGTGAACCCATTCCAACACATGCAGAACGTGAAAAGCTAAGCAGGATATAGTTTCCTTTTCTCTTTTGTCTTCTACCTTTGTATCACTATGATTGGAACTCAACATGCATGTATTTAAAGGCAACTTGGGCAAATAACCCCTTTGAATAGGATCTTCAGACTAAATTGCAGAAATGTTTTGATGTATTGAATTGAAATAAATGCATTCAAATTGATTCAAAGGTTAGATAGACTTTTGTACAAGTACACTAACACTTTATAGAATTGGATTTAAATACCTGAAGAGTGCTAAGAAGACGGGTAGTTCTTGACTTACGACCATTCGTTTAATGATCATTCAAAATTATGATGGCGCTGAAAAAAAGTGACTTACAACCTGTCCTCACACTTATAACCATTGCAGTGTCCCCACGGTCAAATGATCAGAATTCGGGTGCTTGGCATGTATTTACAACAGTTGCAGTGTCCCAAAGTCACATGATCACAATTTGCAACCTTCCCAAGAGGCTTCCAACAAGCAAAGTCAATGGGGAAGATTGCGTGATTCGCTTAACGACCATGGCAAAAAAGGTCATAAAGTTGGGCGTGACTTACTTAACGACCATATCAGTTAGCTAGTGATGGAAGTTCTGGTCAGGAGTATAAGCTGTCAACCAGTGGAACAGGCTGTCACATGAAATCATGAGTTTTCCATCACTAGAGGCCTTCAAACAGAGGCTGTATGGCTATCTGCCAATGATGTTCTGGTGGATGCTACACTGAACTGGAGGTTTATTTATTTATATTTCAAATTACTCACTGCCCAGCCCACTACAGAGTGACTCCGGGCAGTTTACAGTAAAAACAGAATAAACAATTAAAATAAATAAATATTAATTAAATAAATAAATATGCTAGAAAATAAACTTCCTATATGATTCTTCCAAGAGGCTGATGTTAATTAGGTGTTAATAAACTCAGGGAGCATCGTCAAGGCACCAGCCATCCCCAGGATCGGTTGTATCTTTCCTTACCCCATGCAAGTTGGCAGAGCCAAGTCTTCAATTCCCTCTGAAAAATTAGAAGGGTGGGGGCCTGCCTCACCCCTGGGGGGAGAGTATTCCATAAGGCTGGGGCAACAGCAGAGAAGGGTCTCCTCCTAGGACCTGCCAGTCCACATTCTCTCACCAACGGGGTCCTCAACATGCCCCCTCTGCCTAACCTGGTGGGATGGGTCGATGTGATGGGGGTGAGATGGTCCCTCAGGCAACCTGGACCCATGCTATGTAGGGCTTAACCAACACCTTGAATTGGACCCAGAAACAAACTGGAACTCAATGGAGCTCCTGCAGCAAAGGTGTTACATGTGCCATCCTTGGGGCACCTAAGATTGCCCATGCGGCCACATTTTGAACCAGCTGTAGCTTCCAGATACTCTTCAACGGTAGCCCCATGTACAGCTCATTGCAGCAGTCTAAACGAGAGATGACCAGGGCGTGAGTGACAGACTGAATGGACTCCTGATCTAGGAAGGGGCATAACTGGCATACAACATGAAGTTGAGCAAAGGCCCTCCTGGCCACAACTGCCGCCTGCTCCTTGAGCAGGAGTCGTGAGTCCACGAGGACCCCAAGATTACTTACTGTGTCTGTCTGGGGCAGTGCAACCCCACTGAGAACCAAAAATGGTAGACCCCCAGATACAGAGAAGATGTGATGGAATGTATCTACAAGGAGGAGAGTGATGTCAAGGCTATCAGGAAGGAGAGGCTGCATTCCAGCAGGGGAAAGTAGACAAAAGACAACACAGTTCACAGGGGGAGCATTAGAAGAGTAAGAGATTCAGGATAGCCACTCCCTAGAATCTCCCAGGGTATATCCACTAGTTGCTGTAGTATAGATTTAGTTTGGCAAGTTTCTGCCTATAAGGTATAAGCAAATAAAGGAACTGTACTCGACTGGACCGTTTCATTGTTGTTCTTGGGCTGGGCCTGACAGGAGTCTCCAATCCACAGCCTTGCCAGGAGTCAGCTGAAATCTGTTGTTCCCCATTCAGACCCCTACAGCCTCCAGGCACTGCGAAAGGGTGCATCACAGCATCACTCAGATCACCTAGGATGGAGATGTATAACTGGGTATCATCTGGGTATTGATGATACCTCATCTCATGGTGGCGGATGATCTTACCCAGTGGTTTCATGTAGGTGTTAAAAAGGAGCAGAGAGAGTTCAGAACCCTGTGGTCCCCCACAACAGAGGGGCTATGGGCCAAACCTCTTGCTCCCAATCAACACCAATTGGAGGAAGGAAGTAAACCAGCACAAAACTGTGCTGCCCACTCCCTAAGTCGGTCCAAAAGGATACCATGGTCGATGGTATTGAAAGCCACTTAGAGGTCAAGAAAAGTGAGAATGGATGCACTACCCCCATCCCACTCCTGCCAAAGATCATCCATGAGTGTGACCAATGCTGTTTCCTTCCCATATCTGGGCCTGAAACCTGACCAAAAAGGGTCCAGATAATCCATTTCATCCAGCATCACCTGGAGCTGCAATGCCACCACCTTCTCAACCACCTTCCCTAAAAAGGGGAGGTGGGAGACTGGATGAAAATTGTCCAATATGGTGGGATCTGGGGATGGTTTCTTGAGGAGGGGATGCACCAGCGCCTCTTTAAAAATGACTGGAAACACCCCCTCCCTCAAGGATGAATTCACCATCGCTTTGACCCACCCACGTGTCACCTCCCAAGCGGCCTTGGCCAGTCAGGAGGGGCATGGGTCTAGTTGACAAGTGGTGGCATTAATGGTCCAGAGGACCCTGTCCACTTCCTCAGGTCCAACAGGATCAAACTCTTCCCAGATAACAGGTTGGAAAAGATGATGTCTAAGCTTTCTTCCAACCCTATTATTTTATAATTCTGTGAATTACTCAGTTGAGTTTATTTGACTGTCGAATCACAAAATTCAAATGGACTCTTTGAATCAAATTGCAAATGTGAATCTACTTTTGGTTGATTCACACAAAAAGGATGACAAAACAGTGATGTTCCAGTTTTTAACTATTGAGAAAACAAAATGGAATGAGTTATGAATAAACACATACAAAATTGGCAGAGTAGAAATGGACTGTTTCATCCACCACAAGCCTCCATAAGGCATCCTTGGAATCTTACAAGTGCTAATCTTCATTCCTGACACTGAACACCAGATTAATTTATATACCATCAATCCAGTAAATAGTGATCATTCATCAGAAGGATGTTCTTATCTGTTCAACCTCAAAATCCAGTTTGTTCACATGTAGCTGGAAAATATAGATGGAAAAGGCCAGAGGCACTTAAAATAACTAAATTATATAAAGACTATGAATCTGATTTTATTCTTCATTTTATCACTTCAGATGTTTCCATTCAGAAGGTTAAAGTTATTAATAAGCCATTATAGATGGAATATTGAGGGCTGCATCATGATGGATGGCCTTGGCTTTGAAAGTAGAGATTTAGGTTGGAAGCTAATACACATTTCATTATGAAAGCATATATGTACTTAATAAAACATTAAATATATGCATAACATAACTATATTTTCATGAATCCTCAGTCAAAAAAGTGAGCTGGTTTAAGGGGAAAATATTGAACTAGCTATCTGTGGGAGAGAATTAAGAAGAGACAGTGCAAATAAAAATAAACCATATTATAAAATTATTGCTTTAAAACTGGCAAGGTTAGTTCTACTTTGTATTAATCCATGGCCCATTAATTCCTTAAATGATAACTTTTTTTTCCAAAGTCCTAAGCAAAGATTTGTATTCTCTGAAGATCAAGTTCAAAGCAAAGTTGGCCATTTCCTATTCTCTCTAGAGCAACCATAAAAGAAATGAGTTATTTGTTTGGATATACTGTGAGGCTCAGGATATACTGCAGAAACATCTGGAATCATTAAAGAACCAGACTGCTGCTGTAAGTAAAAAAGTGTAAACAATTTAGGGTGAATTCACACATGGACTCTGTTCTCTGTTCACACCTGCATGGTGGCTCCAGATAGTGACTGGATAAATTCATGAATCATAGGCCTACAGAAGCATCAATGTGGATGAAGGATTTGACCCTGGGAACAGCTTAGGGGAGGTTGCTGCCTTGAGTACTTATTTTCAGTGTTTGAATGCAGTGGTCTGTCCATTTTTGGAAAAAGGTCATGAAGAACAGGACTATTTGGGCTGAGCTAGCAGAAATCAGTTTCTATTGAGTTCAGAATCTTGTCTCCAGTAGTTGTCAGATACATCCAGGAAATCCAAGACCAGAATATATCCAGCATCAAGAATTCAGAGAAATGTTGCCTCTGAACATAGAGTTTCTTTTCTTTAATTTTCTTTTTTAATGAAGTACAACTACATTTGTTCACGTTTTCCAAAGAAAAAGGCTGGGCTTAAAGAAAACACAACACTCAGAGTTCTAATAGTAGTCATCTCCCCACATTCCACAGACCAGAGTTTGACACAAATAAGAAATATTTAATTCCCACTAACTGCTTTTCCAAAGCTTTTTAGATGTCCTGTTCCACCTTTTAAACTTTTTCTTGCAAGAATCTGCTTGTTTCTTTCCCCCTTTTGTGCCTGTTTTGTGAATTGCTTTGCCCAGGCTGCCATTTTCCAATTTGCTAGTTTTCCTATTTCTTTCCCTATCTCCATATTTCCCTAACTCTCTATTTCATCACTGTCTGTTATAAAGATGCTGGTGGTCTCCCTGCCTTTGGAACCTTTTTGGGGAACAGTTCAGATGGATGTAAGTCATTCAGGCTATTGTCCGTTTCATTTACACCATCCCAAAATAATACCCTCTGCCAAGGCTTCCTGCTCCCATTCCAAAAGCTGTGGTCCATTTCTTGCTGCTGTTGCTTCTTCTGCAAGAGGCAAGGCAAACACACCTCCAGCCTTTCCTTCTGACATTCTTTATAATGCTGAAAGACCTCCTGATAGTGCTGGCCTTAGGCATGATTGGGAAGGTTCTCTGGTTCCTTATTGAGATGATGGAAGTAAGCTTGTAGAAGAACTGATTGGAATTGTTGGTACTTGGCACAATTTGCCATTTGTACACACTTACTTGTACGAATCTTGCTCGACCACAGCTTCAGGCCTTCCTGAAAACATCCATGTATTTTGTTATAGATGTTCCAACTTAAAAATCCATCATGAAACCTCTACCTGCATTTGCTGTTCTTTGCCTTATTGACCTTAAATGAACTTTCCCCTGCTTTGTTTGCAAATTGATTAAAGATTAAGGTTATAGTGCAGCCACATGGCCCATTTATATTGCATGATGCTGAAATTTGATCATGTTTTATTCTATGTGCAATTCTAAAAGCTTTTTAAAAGACATACATAATTAATTAAAAGGAGTCTTTGGGCTTTTGCATTAGAAGATGAAATTGATTGTTAAGAACTAATCACAAACATAATCAGAAATGAAATTGTGAATCACTGTAGAATAATTGGCACACATCCATGATAGTAACAACCTCAGAACAACTTTAATGCAGGAACTGACTTCTAGTTATATTGAGTGACATCTTCCATTATTGCCATGCCAGGTGACTTTAGGGGAGTTGGAGTCCAACAAGCCTATGAGGAAGTATAGTGCCACATTTCCTCCATAGGACAAATGACACTCCATACACTCTAACATTCTGGTTTCCAAAATTGTCAGATATTTTTTTCAGAATCTACAAACCAGCAGGAAGGTATTGATTTATCCTCCATTTGTTTCGGTATTTATCATCCACTCTAAACACAGAAATTTCCAGCATATTTAGAAATGAAATTGTAATGGGTTATGGGTTTGAGTATTGATGGAGGGATGAGTGGATGGACGGATGATGGATAGATGGTAGGTAGGTAGGTAGGTAGGTAGGTAGGTAGATATGCTGCCTAGGTATGGAAAGTCCACTTTTTTTACTTGCTTGCATAATTTTATATAATTTTATTTTTGTATTGTCGAAGGCTTTCACGGCCGGCATACGATGGCTGGTGTGAGTCTTCCGGGCTGTGTGGCCGTGTTCTGGAGGTTTTGTTTCCTAAACAAAAGGGATCCCCTCACCGCCACAGGAGTATACCGCATACCATGCAGTTGCGGGCAAGTATACATCGGGACCACAAAATGCAGCATCCATACCAGGATAAAAGAACATGAAAGACACTGCAGACTACAGCAACCAGAAAAATCTGTAGTAGCTGAACATGCTCTCAAGCACACTGGACACAAAATCCTATTTGAAAACACAGAGATACTGGACAACACCAACAGCCACTATACCAGGCTATACCGGGAAGCCATTGAGATTCACAAACACCAGCACAGTTTCAATAAAAAAGAGGAGAGTCTAAAAATCAACAAAACCTGGCTACCAATCCTGAAAAATACAGCCTGCAAAAGGTCAACGAACTCAGCTCAACCACCAGGACATGTGAACAGTTCACACAATGAACTTGCTGATCACCCCCAGCAGCCCCTCGTTAACAATTCAATAGAAGAAAAAACCCTGCCTAATCCCCAGGAAGATACACAGATTCTGACACCAAAACAAGCAGCCACTCAGTAACCCAACCCCCCCCCACACCCCCAATCCCCCCTTCCCCCCCCCTCGGATCTCTATAAATACCTACAAAAGGGTCACATCACCCTGGGCACAGAGAGAACTGCTCCTGTCTGTGCTCCTGCACTCTGAAGATGCCGGTCACAGGTGCTGGCGAAATGTTAGGAAACAAAACCTCCAGAACACGGCCACACAGCCCGGAAGACCCACACCAGCCAATTTTATTTTTGTTTATCTGAGTACTGAATTCTTGCCATCTGGTCTCCAACTATAAATAAAATGTTACTGTTGTTGTTAGGGTACAAAACATGGTGTGTCGTGCATACCTTTGTTTATGACATAACATGTTCCAGGCCATCTAGGAAAGGAAGACAATCTTGGATTTAAAATGACACCCACTCTGCTGTTCCATCTACTTCTTTCTAAGCAAACAGAAATATATATCCATATCCATATATATAGATATATAGATATATAAAAACCCGAACAAAATCCTGCACAATGCCCAGTTTTGCTATCTTATCCATCCAGGCTGATCAATTCCAGTTGGATTTAATTCTGGAAATTTGCTCTCAATAAATGTTTTCATGTGAATTACTTATGTGGATATATGTATGTGCGCATATTTAGAACCTTCTGTACCCCTCTAATATATACCCTACGCTCCAAGTAAGGACAGGGGTGTAGATTATAGCCTATAAGTTTTTGGAGGGCAGGGTATAATGAATAGCTATTGTTTAAAATTATTTGCTTATAAAATAAAGAACCTCATTTATGAAATTAATTTTTCATTATTTGCATATATCAGCTATCCTCTCTCTCATGCACAAACTGCTCTCAGACACACAACATACACAGATACTCCGTTTCCTCCTTCCAAGAAAAGCAACAGAAAAGACTAGGGAAAGGAGAGAAAGAAAAGGCAGGGAATAGAAGTGGATGGAGAATGGAAGAGGACAGGGAAGGGTAAGGGGGAAAAAACAGACTATTGCCTGAAGGGTTAAACTTACTGGCAGAAGCAATGTTTGATCTTCAGGCTAATCTTCAAAAACTTTCCCACTTTTCTACATCCATTTGTACCTTTTGCTTGTTTGCAATATTGCAATATTGCTTCTATTCTTACTTAATTTTCACAGCCTGCCTCCCTTCCACTGACAATTTTTGGGGAAAGAAACCTCATCTTTGTATTGGATAATTATCTTCACTGAAATCAGATTTGGGGCTTTTAGGTCGATAGGGCCTTAATCTAGAAGAGCCCAGAAAAGTCAAATAGCATAGAGATGAACACCGCAGTCCCTATCATGATGAAGTGAAAAAAGGAAGGTACAATATCTATAAAGTGAGTTTCATTACAGAAAAAAATAATCCTAAAGAGCAAGCATGTTCTGGATTGTGATTACTATTCTGGATTGCTAAAGCATGAAATGACATAATGTGATTTTGACTTTACATCCGTAGATTGCATGGCCTGTATCTCATAGTCGTCGGGATGAGTGCAAGTGGGCTGGAAAAGATGTTCTAGTAAGTAGAAATCTTTATCATTTCTCGCACTTCTCCTTGAATAAGGCTGGTCAGTATTTTGTGATCTCTTGTCTGTTTCAATTTTAAAGCTTTGGTTTGTACTCACTTGCTGCCTTTTTCTTAAATAATGTCAAGTTGGGTTAAGCTTGGACACCAGTGCTTCTTTTTCTCCCTGTGCATCCCTGTGAGGGTAGATTTACATGTAATGGAATGAGGGAATGAGCATATAATTATCCCCTTATTTAAGAATTCTTAAGAGTTTGACCTCATTCCTGTAAGACAGCTCAGGCTGTCAATTTGCAGGCGCATGGAATAGGCAGGCCATTGTGAGCGCAATAAGAGTCATTAATGTCAAGAAGCTTTGAAGGCCTCGGGGGGGGTCTTCCTTGACAAGAACACAGGGATGCCTTCCTGATGTTAATTTCCTTCTTCCTATTGTGGTTGAAAAAAGGGGGAAAAACATTTATTTTATGCATTCTTTCCTATACCATCACTCTTTCCTCCTCAATCTTTTCAGCCCTTCCATATTATTTATTAGATAATATGGGAAATTGTAATATGTTGGGTGTGACTGTAATACTGGGGGAGGATAAATAAATAAAGAGATGGAATTATACAGAAACTGAACACATTCTTATAAGACAAAGGGAAAAATCACTGTGTTTGTAATAGTAAAAGACAGCATAGAGCTTGCCCCAAGTGAATATTTAGAGATGGTTCAGCAAAATATTCATAATAGCAGCTGCTAGAGATCTGTATTCTGTCTCAGGTCGTAAATGAAATGGATTCCTTAACCAGAACTTGGTTCAGAATCAGGAGTCAAATATTTAAAATAACTGCGTTGATCTTCATCCACAGAAAGAATAAGCAAAAATTCCCTGAATAGAGAAGGAAGAGTGTCATAAATAATACAGTGGCCCTGTTTAAAGATCATGTTAGGCTAACGTCTGAAGAATTAGTCTTAGGCTTAAACCAAACCAATTGTTTTTCCCGTAGAACAAGCATGAGGTGATGCCTTTTGTAAGGCCAAGTTTTAAGAATACAGAAAATGAATGAATTCTTCATTTTCTCCCCAAGGAAAAGATAAAAAATTATATCCAGTAGGCTTTTTAAGAAAAATATTTATCAAGGAGAAAATGGGAAATACAGTCTAAAGAACACTTAAATGCAATATAATGAAGGTATTCTTACGATAACAAGTATTTTGCATTTTTGAATGTCTAGAAGTTAATAAATCACAAACGTTTGGAGTTTTAACAATTTTTTATTTTATTTTAAATGAAGTTACTATGAATCTCAAGTAATAACAGTTCTATTCTGAAGAACGTCCCTAGCAATAGTCTACTTGCAGCAGCTATATCGCTTCTATGAAATGAATATTAACTGTATGTAGCTTGTACAAACCCGACTGGTAACCTCAAACATGACCTGAGATTAAAGGTTTCTTTGGTAACTATGTTGGATAGCAGGCTGCATTTTCACTCTGCTGGAGTCCACGTAATTCCTTCTCCATTAATGTCAATCACAGAGTACCATTGACATTGATATATTTGGGGGTCTGACATTTCAAGAGTTGTACCAGACACTGATAAATATGGAGGCTCTCCAACAGCTCAGCTTGCTTTTTTGAAAAGAGACTTAACAATTTGGAGGAAATAAAAATGCAGATGGGCCATCCAGTTTCTCATGTTTCCGTAATGCAACCTTTCATCTCTGTGGGAAATGGTACATAATGTGCTAAGTTGTGTTGTACTGGGGATGTATTAATCAAGCAAAACCCAGTTTGAGTCATTGATTTGATTCAGTTTGATCCACATTTATGATTTGATTCATAAAAATTGATCCAATTTGATCTAGATGCCTGAATCAAATCATTGCACCAAATCAATCCAAGAGAAAAAAAAATATTTCTGGCCATGCAGAATAACATCCAAATCATTCCAAATGGCTAATGTTGGACTGGCACTGGAGAGACCTGGGTCCCAGGCACCCCTCATCCATGAGTGATCTTTGGCCAATCACTCTCTCTAAGCCCAGACTACCTTGCAGGGTAGTTATTGGGAGGAAAAATAGACAGAGAAGGAGCCCTGTACAGCTCCTTGAGCTCCTGAATGAACAGTAGGACATAAATGTAACCAAAAAAAAAAAAATGATTTAGAAGTATAAAATTTAATTTGATTTATCTATTAGATTTAGAAAACAACTTCAGAGATTTGGTTTCTGAATCTGAATCAAATCTTAAAATCCCTATCTCTGTGTTATATTTTCACTGCTTATTCCTATGCTAAGAAACTGACAAGCAGCTAGAAAGTATTATTATTGTGGTTGGTTGCACAGTCAGCCACATGTTTAGACTTGATTTGGCATTTTTATCCACCTAACAAGTCCTTCCCAAGGACCTGGGATAGGCAGATGTAGTTGTCTGATGGTGTTAAAGGTATCGTTGCAAGATATAAACTGTTCCAAGTAAAGCTGCCTTTTGCAATTGACTGATGGTGATTTTGTCAATGCCGATAATGTTCAAGTGGTGCTCCAGATGGTTTGGAATTGCACCCAAGGTGCCTATTACTATTGGTACTATCTTTGTTTACTTTTGCCATAGTCATTCTACTTCTATTTGCAGGTCTTTATATTTTGTGATTTTCTCCAGTTCTTTCTGTTCTGTTCTGCTGTCTCCTGGTATTGCAATGTCCACTATGTAGACTTTTTTGTCTTTCTTATCAACAATTGTTAAGTCTGGGGTGTTGTGTGGCAGGTGCTTGTCTGTTTGAATTCTAAAGTCCCAGAGCACTTTAGCTTCTTCATTTTCTATTACTTTGTCATATTACTATTATTATTATTATTATTCCCACTTTTTTATATATAACTCAAGGCAGAAGACATACTTAATACTCTTGCCTCTATAACAACCCTGTGACCTGACTGCAACAAAATATCTATACGCAAATTAACATTGGAAAAAATCACATACCCCTAAAATCCAAAATGCATAGGTCCCAACTCATAAAATCCTTTCTTGGAAAGGAAAGCCTTATTTCATAAAGAAGTGTCCGACTTCTGTTCCATCCACAGTGTTTCACAGCTTTTTTCCTGTGCTTTCCTTGTGTGTGCACTGTAAGCCTTGTAATGGGCCGTTCACAAATGAAGAATTTCAGGTGCTTTGGCCATGACCAACTGATGGATTGTACATACAAAAGCTGTTTTATACATAATTGTATTCTGCTTTTCAGTGTAATAGTTCTCAGAGTTGCTCTCTCTCTCATACACACACACACACACACGCACACCACAGACCCGCAGCACAAAATGGCACCAGTCAGCAGCCCCTGGACCCCTGCCTGCTGGCTGGCCCACAAAGGGCTTTCTTGCAGGGAAACAGATGTAGAAATGGAAGTCAGTTGATCTTAATGCTTTTCCTTGGGGGTAATTGGTTTGTGTATAAACCAAAAGGTTTACCTTTGCAGTCCCCAGTCTTTGTTTCAGAACTTTGAAGACTTTGCTTCCAAAATAAAATGAGACCAAATAATTCAGATGTAACATATGCCTTCTAATCCATTGTAAATTAAGAATCTGTCATCTTTTTGCATATACGTTTGCAGTTGGTTGCCAAGTTCCATATGTTTAACTAATGTTTCCCCAGATATATGGAACAGAGATAGAATTTGGATATAAAATTACTGGATTGTTTTATGGAACATTTATAAATATCACTTTATAACAATCATATATAGTATTGATTAGGCCTCTTCAAGTAATTAATGCTCTGAATGAGATTCAAAGCTTCAAATGGATTTAACAAATCAAATTGATGGATTGATTCAGTTCATCAGATTGAATGCATCCAAATTTCATGAATGGAACTGAATGTTACACACCTAATATATATAAAACTCTTTGTATTAAAGTTTTGAAGTTTTTTTTTTTTAATGATAAAATGATTGCTGAAATCCATTGTTGCTTCACAAATACACATGTACTGCTTCATTTTTAAGTTTGTCAGTTGAGGGCCCTTGTTTGACATGATGTGAGGGATCTTTCCATTAAACGGTTCTTTCCATTAAATCAGCTCTGGTTTAGTGCCAGCCTTCTTAATCCCTAAAATATGCTCAACACAGAATGTCATGAGAATATTCTGATACTAGCATGAGAAACTACATTCCTCTATTCCATCTTTTAGAATAAGAGTCATCATAACCTTCAGAAACAAGCTTGCAGCTTTTTCAGTGTTAGGAATAGAAATACAGAGAAACAGTCTTATATACTTCATCCTGGGAAGAATCGGTAGATGTTCACTGACCCAGTGTAAGAGCTGAGTGACCCCCTCAGGGTTTCTCTACAGAATGATTAGGTGAGCAGTGGCTACAATAAAAGGTTAAATTGTCCAAGCTGTAGCTAGTAGGTTTAACTTTGCTGGTCAAGAAAATTTACTGTTACAAAAGGATGTTTACATAATACATAATAGGGGGTTCACACAATTCCCTCCAGCAAACAAGTTGAACAAGATACAAGGAGCTGCAGAAGAGACCAAGGACTACTTGTACCATATGCTATGACAGGCACTGTAACTGCATGGGCTGTGTGAATTACCCAAGACCCAATTCGAGTCTGTGATTCAGTCTAAGTATGAAGTAAGAATTATCTGTGCATGCACATGTACAAAAATCCACTGAATCTTCAAACTGTTTGAAAGGCATATCATTCAGTTCAGGATATCAGACTGATTCAAAGAATTTGCTCAAATCATCTTTGAACTGAATCTTTGAAAAGTCATTGCAACCCCTAATCCCTCTACCACAAAAAATGCTTCTCCCCGTTAGAATAATTCTCCTTCATGAGGCACGTTCCTGTTGGATCCTGCCTGTCTTTGCTTGAAGAGCTCTAAGCTCAGATGTACCACTGACAAGATAAGATGCCTTGTCTGATGGTCATATGGACCACGGGAGCGTGCCCCACCATACCTTTTGGCTGGATGTGTAAGACAGCACCCACAAGAGTAGAATTAACTTGTACCTGGGGTAGGGCACCCCTTCATGGATGCTCCAAGGATGACATGGTGTCCAGCACTTACTGAAGGCTTGGCAGCTGCTTTGAGGGCCCTTAATGGTCTCATGTTCATGTATACTCTTCTGCAGAAGAAGGCTTCCAGTAGCCCTTCTAGTGAAGCCAGGGACCTAAAGTGGCTCACCTCTTGCTTCAGTTGGAAGCCCTGAGGCAGAACAACTTCTGCACATGCAGAGCACTACCTCAGATCCAGTTGCTCTTGATCTGACATGATGCAGCTCTCCAAAGTGAGAGCTATCGGTTTTATACAATTGCAGCATAGGTACATGGTACCTAGGTTGTTGTTGTTGTTTAGTCGTTAAGTCATGTCCGACTCTTCGTGACCCCATGAACCATATTGCGCCAGGCCTTCCTGTCCTTCACTGCCTCCCTGAGTTTGCTCAGTTTCATGCTCATTGCTTCAGTGATGCTATCTAACCATCTCATCCTCTGCCGTCCTCTTCTCCTTTTGCCTTCAATCTTTCCCAGCATCAGGGTCTTCTCCAAAGAGATCTCTCTTCGCATTAGGTGGCCAAAATATCTGAGCTTGAGCTTCATTATCGATCCTTCCAATGAGCAATCAGGGTTGATTTCCTTTAAGATTGACTGGTTTGACCTCCTAGCAGTCCAGGGGACTCTCAAGAGTCTTCTCCAGCACCACAGTTCAAAGGCATCAATTCTTCGGCGCTCGGCCTTTTTTATGGTCCAGCTCTCACAGCCATACATTACTACTGGAAAAACCATAGCTTTGACTATGCGGATCTTTGTCGGCAAGGTGACGTCTCTGCTTTTTAATATGCTATCTAGGCTTGCCATAGCTTTCCTCCCAAGGAGCAAGCGTCTTTTAATTTCATGGCTGCAGTCTCCATCTGCGGTGATCTTGGAGCCCAAATAAATGAAGTCTGTTACTGCTTCCATTTCTACCCCTTCTATTTGCCAGGAATTGATGGGTCCAGATGCCATGATCTTAGTTTTTTTAATGTTGAGTTTCAAGCCAGCTTTTGCACTCTCCTCTTTCACCCTCATCAAGAGGCTCTTTAGTTCTTCTTCACTTTCTGCCATTAGGGTGGTATCGTCCGCATATCTGAGGTTGTTGATGATTCTCCCTGCAATCTTAATTCCGGCTTGTGATTCTTCCAGCCTGGCATTTCTCATGATGTACTCTGCATATAGGTTAAATAAGCAGGGTGACAGTATACAGCCTTGTCGTACACCTTTCCCTATTTTGAACCAATCGGTTGTTCCATGACCGGTTCTAACTGTTGCTTCTTGGCCCGCATACAGATTTCTCAGGAGACAGGTAAGGTGGTCTGGTATTCCCATCTCTTTAAGAATTTGCCACAGTTTGTTGTGATCCACACAATCAAAGGCTTTTGCATAGTCAATGAAGCAGAAGTAGATATTTTTCTGGAACTCTCGTGCTTTCTCCATGATCCAGCGAATGTTGGCGATTTGATCTCTAGTTCCTCTGCCTCTTCGAAACCCAGCTTGTACATCCGGTAGTTCTCGGTTCATGTATTGCTGAAGCCTAGCTTGTAGGATTTTGAGCATAACCTTGCTAGCATGTGAAATGAGTGCAATTGTGCGATAGTTTGAGCATTCTTTGGCGTTGCCCTTCTTTGGAATTGGAACGTAAACTGACCTTTTCCAATCCCGTGGCCACTGTTGCGTTTTCCAAACTTGCTGGCATATTGAGTGCAGCACTTTAACACCATCATCTTTTAGTATTTTAAATAACTCAGCTGGAATACTGTCATCTCCACTAGCTTTGTTGTTAGCAATGCTTCCTAAGGCCCACTTGACTTCACTCTCTAGGATGTCTGGCTCAAGGTCAGTGATCACACCAGTGTGGACATCAGGGACATTAAGATCTTTCTTGTATAGTTCTTCTGTGTATTCTTGCCACCTCTTCTTAATCTCTTCTGCTTCTGTTAGGTCCCTGCCTTTTTTGTCCTTTATCATGCCCATCTTTGCACTAAACGTTCCTTTCATATCTCCAATTTTCTTGTAGAGATCTCTAGTCTTCCCCATTCTATTGTTTTCCTCAATTTCTTTGCATTGTTCATTTAAGAAGGCCTTCTTATCTCTCCTGGCTATTCTCTGGAAATCTGCATTCAGTTGCTTATATCTTTCCCTTTCACCCTTGCTTTTCGCATTCCTTCTTTCCACAGCTATTTGTAAAGCCTCATCAGACAGCCATTTTGCTTTCTTGCATTTCTTTTTCCTTGGGATGGTTTTCGTTGCTGCCTCCTGTACAATGTTACAGACCTCCGTCCATAGTTCTTCAGGCACTCTGTCTACCAAATCTAATCCTCTAAATGTATTCATCGCCTTCACTGTGTACTCACAAGGAATATGATCTAAGTCATACCTGAGTGGTCTAGTGGTTTTCCCTACATTCTTCAATTTAAGCCTAAATTTTGCAGTAAGAAGCTCATGATCTGAGCCACAGTCGGCTCCTGGTCTTGTTTTTGCTGTCTGTATAGAGCTTCTCCATCTTTGGCTGCAAAGTATGTAATCAATCTGGTTTCAGTATTGACCATCTGGTGATGTCCATGTTAGAGTCGTCTCTTGTGTTGTTGGAAAAGAGTGTTTGCTATGACTAGCTTGTTCTCTTGACAGAACTCTATTAGCCTTTGCCCTGCTTCATTTTGTACTCCAAGGCCAAACTTGCCTGTTATTCCGATTACTCCTTGACTTCCTACTTTAGCATTCCAATCCCCTATGATGAAAAGGACATCTTTTTTTGGTGCTAGTTCTAGAAGGTGTTGTAGGTCTTCATAGAACCGGTCAACTTCAGCTTCTTCGGCATCAGTGGTTGCGGCATAGACTTGGATTACTGTGATGTTGAATGGTTTGCCTTGGATACGCACTGAGATCATTCTGTCGTTTTTGAGGTTGTACCCCATTACTGCCTTTCCCACTCTCTTATTGACTATGAGTGCAACTCCATTTCTTCTAAGGGTTTCTTGCCCACAGTAGTAGATATAATGGTCACCCGAATTAAATTCACCCATTCCCGTCCATTTCAGTTCGCTGATTCCCAAGATGTCGACGTTCAATCTTGTCATCTCATGTTTGACCACATCCAGCTTGCCTTGGTTCATAGATCTTACATTCCAGGTACCTATACAATATTGTTCTTTACAGCATCGGACCTTCTTTTCGCTTCCAGATACATCCACAGCTGAACGTCCTTTCGGCTTTGGCCCAGCCGCTTCACTCTTTCTGGAGCTACTTGGAAATGCCCTCCGCTCTTCCCCAGTAGCATATTGGACACCTTCCGACCTGAGGGGCTCATCTTCCGGCGTCATATCTTTTAGCCTTTTAACATTGTCCATGGGGTTTTCTTGGCAAGGATACTGGAGTGGGTTGCCATTTCGTTCTCCAGTGGACCACATTTTGTCAGAACTCTCTGTCATGACCTGTCCGTCTTGGGTGGCCCTGCACGGTATAGCTCATGGCTTCACTGAGTTACGCAAGCCCCTTCGCCACGACAAGGCAGTGATCCATGAAGGGGGGTACCTAGGTACATAGGCACAAAAGTAAATCCCATTGATTTTGCAATGTGAAGAAAAAGGATATTGTAAGTTTATGCAAACTTTGTTTTAAAAAAAAAAAAAAAATTGAGATGTCACAAAGGGTTAATTGAGCCAAGTAACCTCATCTCTGTTGTAGTAAAACTTACCTATGCTTCCTGCTTCACTTAGTCTCTTCCGGATTAACTGATTTCCACAGCTTCAGAACCTCTAAGGATCTTACAGGCGTGTTAGAAAAAGCAACTTGGCAACTCTTATTTCAACAAATGTGACTTGGTGCCAGATCTTAATTGAAGGGAAATTTTAAACTTCCTTCTATTAAGGTGTTTCATCCTAATTTTTCCTATGGGAAAATAAGGAAAGACAAAATCGAAGTTGCTTTAAACATTTTAAAGTCATACAGTGAGGTATAAGCAAGCTCATTGTTGAGCTTCTGTGGGGTATTTGCTGAAAACATATAAGCATTGCTAAGCAACTGCTTCATATAGATTCAGCAATCTGCCACTCTCTTTCAACACATCTTGCATGTTACATTCCCTCTCCCCTTTCGACTGAGAACTTTGAAGTGCATTTATCGCAAACGGCTGCATCTGGAAATCTTTACCGGATATGTAGAAACCACCTCGGGATTAAAAAGACTGGCTCATTGATACAAAACCTAAGTGGTTTATAAGCATGGTCAGGCTGGCAAAAATTGCCTTATGTATTTTGCCAGTAGAATCCCTTAATATGGGATCAGGCATGATACAAGTAAAAGGTGGGATGAGAGAGGGATCAGATAAAGACAAACCCAGCATGCATCATATTTTTATAGAGTAAACTGCTGAATTTTACATAATTATAACATACATACATAATAGCCAGATGCCTCTCATGAGACTATGCCAAAAGGGACTGCAATGTATGTGTGTATTGGGGGGGGGGGAGAGACAGAGAGAGAAGGGGACATGGATATTTCTTTTACTTTTGTTTTTGGTTGGGGGGGTTGGGGTAGAGGTGGAATTTGTCTAAAGGCCCTTCTACCCAAGAGCTTTTCACCAGTTCAGAAATCAGAGCCCATTTTGTCCAATCTCACAAAATAGGTTGTGTTCATTTATTGAGCTGATCTATTTCTGAGTCAGCTATAGACGTATTTGAATGCAGAGAAATATTGTTTTCTGCTTTGGCGTAGTTTGGCATAACTTAAAGGCAGGTTACTTTTTCATGGATTGGAACTCTTCCCCTATCCTTCCAACTCCTGTTTCAACGCAGCAGAGGAGTGGTGGCTTGGTTATTTTGCAGTGTCCCCTCTTAACAATGCTTTAAGTGGAAGTAAGGTAATTGTGGGTTGGCTTCAAATTACTGTTCAGAGATTAGAGAATAGAAATCCTGGTGATATGAAAGTGGCTTAAGTGGTCTTGTGTACAGATCCATTGGATATGTCTCTTCACGGAGACTTGTCCTGTGGAAGTTGACCCAAAGCACTGTGCTATTCCCATATCAAAAGCTCATCCAATATTGCACAGCAACATTCATGCGCAACACCTGGTTTCTTTTTAAGGGTCAAACTTTAGCTCAAGTTGCTTGTTGTATTCATCTAAGGTTTGGGTAATCATGGCTTATTAAATGAACCACAGTTATCTGGATTCACACAGTATAATAAGCCAAAATTGCAGTTCTTAAGCTAAGTATTGCATATTGCTTATTGTATGCCTTCCTTATAGTTTGATGCCATTGATTCATTTGATTTCAGTGGGAATCTCTCCAGAGAATGCACATCACAGTTTAGGATCATCTATAACTTTAAGGCATGGTGTTCAGTCCTAAGCATATTTGATTTTCAGTAAGTTGAAATGTGGGATATCAAAGTTATATTTTAACATCAGGATGTGGAATGGATGTCTGTGAATATGATCCTCTGTGGAGTTAGGCAGATGACTGATTTGACTGCATGAAAGTATTATCTCCATTACATAAGTCTTTGTGGATGTTCTCTTACATATTTTTCTCTCTATTACATTGTCTGAGAGAATTTAACATGGATATGGGCTGTGTATAATACTTGGGCGGGGGGAATCTTCCCATAAGCTCTTTTGTATCAAGAAATCAGAAAGATAAAGTTGAGTCACTTTGGTCAGGGAACACTTAGTCAGAGAGATAGCAAAACTTAAAATGAGAGGTGTCAGACTCCAGAAATACCTCCTCAACATCCCCACCCTATCAGCTTCACTCCAAAAATTCCCAGGAGATTGCCTGAGGCAAGAAGGAAGTCCAAGTTTCTTGTTATAATTTCTGTTACTTCCCCTTCTACAGCCTCCATTAGGCCTGGATGAAATGTGCTTGCCCAGAGAGGTTAAATGGCCTGGCTCTTTGTATCAAAAGACTTTCTATCTCACTTTTCACGTTGTTTGAAATACATGTATTTCCACATTGTGAAGGCCAACCCTGACTACCATGAATCCCTTTTCCCTGTCAGGCACTATTTTTCTGTGTCTTTTGGAAAACTTTCCTCCAATACTCAGTCAGCTCCAAATATATGGCTATGAATAATTCCGTTCTATTATTTGGGTTTGGGTCTAGGGTTTTAAGATATAGTGTTCTTGGGTACTTTTAACTGTTGCTTTTTAATTTCTTCTTTAGTTTTAATTATGTTTTGTACTGTGGACATTTTAGCATAATTTGATGACATTTCAATCACCAGAGTCTTTTAATTGCAGCTGGATCAATCAATCCTCTTGGTGGTATATTAATTTATCCTCAAAGGTAACAACACTCTTGAATTGAGTTCAGCTCTTGCTATTGGCATCTATGTAGGTTTCTTGCCAGTGTTACAAGGTAGTTTACCATTGCCTTTTTCTGATATTATTTTTTTAAATTTTCCAGTCTGGCTAACAGCCCTGGAATCCTGCTTAGCATCTGAGATCAGCAAAGGCCAGCTAGGTACTGTCAATATTGAGTACCAGTGTTGTCCATCTGTTTGTGAGTCAGAATGCTCTTATTCATGTACTGTGTGGCTTAAAAATTTATCCTCCTTACAGAGTCACATTACAATATTTTCTCACATTACAAATCACATTATAGTATGTTCTCTCTGTCACTGGGTTAGTTGCTACTGAGGTGTAGTGAGTAGACTTAACTTTTATTTTAACTTTTTCTATATGCAGGTGTTCTAACAGATAGGTAGAATTCATCTTTGTATTGGTTCCCCCCCCCAAAAAAAAATCTGTGTAACACATCATAATCAATATTGTAATTGTGTTATGTTTGTTTTGTTTTTAATTCTTTTGTGCTTACCTCTTGTGCTTTTTCTTTAGATGTTTTTGTTGTTTGCTCAGGCTATTCTCTCTGTATGTAGTCCCTTTTGTCTGCTTGAAGCACAAATATTGAGAATCAGTAATAACTAAAAAGAGATGTTTGTCTGGAGAGGCATCTAAACATTGTCTAGAGTGGTTATTTATTTATTATTTATTTATTTATTAAATTTGTATGCCACCCATCTCCCCCAACAGGTGACTCTGGGTGGCTCACAATTAAAACCAAAAACCCATAAACAATTAAAAAATATCACATAGATAATTAAAATTAATCCATTAAAATGACAAACTGTAAAACAAACCCTATACATGACTCACTTAAAAGAGCTGTGGCAATTTTGGAATTATATCTAAGATATGTGTATAAAAAAGGGAATGATTGTCTCACAGAATTCTGCGTCACAAGGCAACTGAATATTGTTAGTGATTCTGAGAGCATCTTCCTCTGTCAGCTTCATTTAAATGGCTCCCAGCAAATCTTAAGGCATAGGCAACTGTTGTGTTTGGGATTGTCATGGATCATTGGAATATGCCCATTGCAAGCACAACTATAGATTATTTTTGGGAGCTCTTGGACAACTGAAACAATGCCTTATCATAATTTTTTTTTAATAAGATGGTTCTGATGTGTATAAAAATAATAAGATGGTTCTGATGTGTATAAAAATAATAACAAATGTCTCAAAGTAAGTAAATCCCAATACGAGTTTCAGTCTTGAGGACCCTTGTCTGGGTCCAGAGAAGGAAGGAAGGAAGGAAGGAAGGAAGGAAGGAAGGAAGGAAGGAAGGAAGGAAGGAAGGAAGGAAGGAAGGAAGGAAGGAAAGAGGGAGGGAGGGAGGGAGGGAGGGAGGGAAGATGATAGATATTGAGAGTAGAGAGAGAGAGAGAGAGAGATAAAGAAGGCAATGGGAAGCCACTTCCATACTGTTGTCAAGAAGACTGTATCAGAGATCCCACCAAGGATCTAGTTCAATTCGAGGAAACCTATTAGCATTCAAGCTAAGTGACAATACTCACTGAGCTGTAGATACAACAAGGTGGTACGGATAAGAGTTATATTTGAATGTTCCTCCAACAACAAGAACCTGAATGTAATGAAGATTAGTCTAGAGCAATGTTTTTCAACCTTAGCAACTTTAAGATATATGGGACTTCAACTCCCAGAATTCCCCTGCCAGCATGGCTGGTTGGGGAATTCTGGGAGTTGAAGTCCACATATCTTAAAGTTAGCAAGGTTGAGAAACACTGGTCTAGAGCAAAGTTTCCAAATGTTGGCAACTTCCAGATGATCATGCTGGTTGAGGAATTTGGGGAGCTGAAGTGTACACATTTGGAAACTGCCAACATTTGGAAACACTGATCTAGAACATTTATACAGGTGAAACTGAAAAAATTAGAATATCGTGCAAATGTTCATTTATGTCAGTAAGGCAACTCAAAAGGTGAAACCAATATATGAGATAGACGCATTACATGCAAAGCGAGATATGTCAAGCCTTACTTTGGTATAATTGTGATGATTATGGCGTACAGCTTATGAAAACCCCAAATTCACAATCTCAGAAAATTAGAATATTACATGACATCAATAACACAAGGATTGGAAATAGAACAATATCGGACCTCTGCAAAGTATAAGCATACATATGTACTCAGTACTTGGTTTGAGCCCCTTTTGCGGCAATGACTGCCGCAATGCGGCGTGGCATGGATGCTATCAGCCTGTGGCACTGCTGAGATGTTATGGAAGACCAGGATGCTTCAATAGCGGCCTTCAGCTCCGCTGCATTGTTCGGTCTCATGTCTCTCATCTTTCTCTTGGCAATGCCCCATAGATCCTCTATGGGGTTCAGGTCAGGCGAGTTTGCTGGCCAATCAAGCACAATAATCCCATGGTCATTGAACCAGGATTTGGTACTTTTGGCAGTGTGGGCAGGTGCCAAGTCCTGCTGGAAAATGAAGTCAGCATCCCCATAAAGCTCGTCTGCGGAAGGAAGCATGAAGTGCTCCAAAATCTCCTGGTAGACGGCTGCATTGACCCTGGACTTAATGAAGCACAGTGGACCAACACCAGCAGATGACATGGCTCCCCAAATCAACACAGACTGTGGAAACTTCACACTGGACTTCAAGCATCGTGCATTGTGTGCCTCTCCATTCTTCCTCCAGACTCTGGGTCCTTGGTTCCCAACTGAGATGCAAAAGTTGCTCTCATCAGAAAAGAGGACTTTGGACCACTGGGCAACAGACCAGTTCTTTTTTTCTATAGCCCAGGTAAGACGCTTCTGACATGGTTTGTTGTTCAGGAGCGGCTTGACAAGAGGAATACGACATTTGAAGCCCATGTCCAGGATCCATCTGTGTGTGGTGGCTCTTGATGCACTAACTCCAGCCTCAGTCCACTCCTTGTGAAAGTCCCCAACACTTTTGAATGGCCTTTTCCTGACAATTCTCTCCAGGCTGCGGTCATCCCTGCTGCTTGTGCACCTTCTTCTTCCACACTTTTCCCTTCCACATAACCTTCTATTGATGTGCTTTGCTACAGCACTTTGGGAACATCCAACTTCTTTTGCAATTACCTTTTGGGGCTTTCCCTCCTTATGGAGGGTGTCAATGATGGTTTTCTGCACAACTGTCAGGTCAGCAGTCTTTCCCATGCTTGTGATTCCTACTGAACCAGCCTGAGAGACCATTTAAAGGCTCAGGAACCCTTTGCAGGTGTTATGGATTCATTAGCTGATTAGAGTGGGACACTTTGAGCCTAGAATATTGAACCTTTTCACACTATTCTAATTTTCTGAGATTGTGAATTTGGGGTTTTCATAAGCTGTACGCCATAATCATCACAATTATACCAAAGTAAGGCTTGACATATCTCGCTTTGCATGTAATGCGTCTATCTCATATATTGGTTTCACCTTTTGAGTTGCCTTACTGACATAAATGAACATTTGCACGATATTCTAATTTTTCGAGTTTCACCTGTATTTTGAATGCATTTAACAAGCTTACAGTTTGAAGTGCTCTAGCTCAAAAACAGTAATGTATCAAGTGTCCCTGAATTTCAAAATTCTATTTTTAAGTTGTATATATGGGGGTGGATGTTTGTGTCTGCATATGTGCACATATACAAGTGTAATTTTTGCTATTCTTGCCAGAATTTCACACACATATTTTAACCATTCTGTATTGCTGGCACTGGCTTTCCCATTAAGAACAAATATCCTGTTACCTTGAGGGTGAGGCAGAAACAGGGAGCTGTCGCCAAGTTGGAAAAACCCAGTTTGAGATAGGCTAAGCCATTCCAGGCTCACAGCCAAAAAACATGAGTAGATGCTTTGCACTGAAGTTGACATACCTTGTCCCCAGTATTGAGAATAATTCTGAATGCCAAATTTCACAGCTAAGACATGTCTAAATATCATCATGCCAATGTTTGATGGAGGAAAAGGAAGAATGCTAATAAATTGGCAGAGTCACTCAGTCTTGGCAATGTCTTAATGAAATGTCTGCCCACTGGGAGGCTTTCCTATACCACTTGGCAGTCATGTAACAAATGCAAATTTAATTAGGTTTTACATCAATCTGCATTTAAAGGGCCATTGTACCCATGTACTTTTATCTCTGCTTCCAAATAAATATGGCTATTGGATTTCAACCATCATTAGATAGATAGTATGGCTGTACAAAAATATGATTTAGCAATTCAGTTTAAAGGTGATTTAACTGAATCTTCTTTCCAAGTTGAATCCTGTAAATGAACTCCTGAATCAAGGTGTTTCATTGAATTGAATTGAATTGAATTGAATTGAATTGAATTGAATTGAATTGAATTGAATTGAATACATGCAAATCGATTAAGCGATTTTATGAATTCTGTAGATGAATTGCACATGTGTGCATTCACTGTTTATTATACACACACACACACATATACAGTGGTACCTCGGTTCACGAACGCTTCTGTTCACGAACAATTCGGTTCATGAACAGCTTTGGCCGCAAAATTTTGCCTCCGTTCGCAAACTCCGCATCGGGTTACGAACAGGATCCGCGGCCATTTTCCCTCCCATGACACGTGGTTGTGGCTTCCTGTAGGGAGGGGGACTCTCCGTCCAAGCAATATCCGCCTCCCCACCCGCCTTCCTGTCCTCCATGCCAGAAGTCGCGTCAAGTAAGGTTAGCATTCTCTCTCTTCATGCTGTATTTTGTTTCATATTTTTGCGGTTTAAAAAAAAAAAAACATATGGTTCAAAACAGATTAACCGTAATTACATTGAACCTTATGGGGAAATTTGATTCGGTTCACAACCAATTTGGTTCGCGACCAGAGTCGCGGAACGAATTAAGTTTGTGAACCGAGGTACCACTGTATATACATACACATGCGTGTATGCACACACACTCTCTCCCAATAAAAAATGCTTATCTTACAGGCATTCAGGGAGTGGGACATCTCTTGCATTGTGATTCTGTAGGCATAGGAGGTTTTGCACCCATAAAAGACAAAAGTGGCGCACAGCCCTGTCACAGTTTACAAACAGCAGCTTTACATTTTTCACAAACAGGAACCATGGAAATATCTTTCAGTGAACTAGATTAAGTTCATGGCAATTTATACCACAGTACTTTTAGATAAATCCTAAAACTAGTGCAGTATATATAGTAATCTAAAGTGTAAACTTTCCATTAATTCAATTCCTGGTGGAAGGTTTGAACTCCACAGAATAGGCTCTGGCTACGTATACCTGATGATCTGATGATAAGGATGAAAGCAATCCCATACTGCTCCTGGTGATCAATATGACAGGCTACATACTCTCTAAAAATAGTGAATTTGTTCCCCTACCCCAGCGGGGTGGAAGTCCTGTTAAAACCTCATACATGGGAATGTGACAATAATGTAACATGTACCTCTCTCTCTCTTGCTCTCTGAGAGCTTAAGGAAGGGTGGATTGTATGTAACATTCTGATAGTTCATATATGTAGAAGATGAATACTTGCAATGCAAATTTGCATTTTCCAAACCTGAAAGTCCTCTAGATACATGGACTAGATTTCACATCTAGAATCCCAGAGTTCTCAGCACTGACCACACTGGTTGAGGAATTCTGGGAGTTGGTCTACCCAACTAGAAAGTAACCAGGTTATAAAAGGCTGGTATTCTTCTTATACCTCAAGTCAGTTGAAGCAATTTAAACCCTTATAAATAAAAAAGCTTAATAACTATAAAACACTAAATCACATAGCTGGTTGAAAGTGAAACATTGTTAAGATGCTTGCACATTGTCATTTATAAGCATACTTGTACTCAGTACAAATATGCTCGTAAGTGACAATGTACAAGCTGTGCAAAAATCCTGTGCACACTTAGATGGGCTTCCAAGACCACACAAAGGATCTGCTGATTGCCACAAGAATTAGCACTGATCAATTCCATGGGGTCATTGGAATGAATGAACTTTTATAGAATTGTACTGTAGTATTGTCTTGGCAGAAAATGGAGAAAATGCCCCTTTGAACAGATTACCATGGTGGAGGTGAAGCATTTGCCATAACTTTTTCATCACTTAATAGCTGAATACCATCCTTCAGCTCTATACAGGTATAAAGGACCCTAATCTACTATCTGCTGCTCGGGTTGTTATTTGGCTCCAATAGAACTGAAAGCTTTAAAACAAAACAAAATAAAACAAAACGCTGGGGAACACAGGAAAGCCATTTCATTCTTGAGAGTTTGAACGAAAACTTTCAATGGTAAATAAATACATTTAACAGCTGAAGGTTTGATCCTCTTACCAGCCCCTCCTAGTGCTTCATTAGCTCCTTTATTTCTATAATCCATAGCTAAAATATGGTGCATTGTAAATGGGTGACATATTTTGGGAGGGGATGGATTTTTTGCTGTCAGTTATTTTGGCATTAACCTAGACCAGGCTGTTGACAGCAATTTAAGAACACTGATGGGAGTATTTAGCCAGGGAGGCAATTCTCATACGATCTAACATTGTTTATAGCCTCTTTGACCTCGTTGTAGCTATGGAAATGTAGGGAGCCTGTGAATCACTATCTAAGATTTGTGAAGGCAAACTAGCAATCAACAAATCAACTTCTCACTAGCAGGATTCTGTTCACCTTGGTGGAATTATTGTGGATTTCCTCTTTAGAAATGAGAGCAGAATACAGATAACGAACGAAACACCATTAATGGCCTTTTGAAAAGCAAATGCTCTAAATATTTGTGATGCCTCTTTTAAGTTGAGCTGGACTCCTAGAGTCTTGTAGGCAGCTCCTGGCAGTTTTCTCGGCAGTACAATAATATGAAGGTGGTTTGCCAGTGTCTTATTCTGGGATTTTCTTTTTTCCATCTTCCAAAACTTGGCTTTACAAGGTCAGGTAAGGTCAGATAAGGTCTAGTAGCACTTTGAATTCATGTGCAGTTTCCAGGCAGCAGGGCTGCATTCCCCAGCATAGTGACTACAAATGTATTAGGCCAAAACTCTCTTAGTTGAGGATGGAATCCATTTTGACCTAGTGATAAGATGGCTCAATATGTTTCTATGCCAGACCCCCAGGAAATCTACCAGGACTGGAGGATACTGGGGACTCTAAAAAACACTCTGGAAGAAATCACTGGCAAAGAGATTCCATATTTCTGCCAAGAAAACACCATGGATATATCCACATAGGCATCAGAAGTCAGGCTTGATTTGAGGGATGCTAACCTTTACCTATCAGTTGTTAACATCGACCACCTTACATATGGACAGTTTTGGTTAGTCTGGTTTAACAGTGTCTCTTTTCTCTCTGGATGCAGAGAGATGTAAACTGAGACAATTAGAGAAAAGCCTGGTATCCATAGGCTCCAGGTATTAATAAATCAAAATAACCAACGATCTTGGCTTACTGATTGTACTGGACCCTATGCAGATCAAACTCCATGCAAAAGAGTGAGATTGGGTTCAGTGGAATGGCTGCTAACTGCAAACATCTGTTGGAACTTTTATACAGAACTTGTTCATGTGTTAACTGCATATATATGGATGTTGTCTGGGCAAATACTGTTTTACCTCCTATAAGCCTTCTCTGCAGAAGATCCCATTAACATTACGGGACAAAATGATCCATTGCAGGGCACACACCTGCTTTCATGCTTTGGTTATGGCTTGTTTTTAAAAGAAATCTACACCTTTTTACTGTTCTTAATTATATTTTTAATCTGTCCAATAACCAATTCCTATGTATTATATTATATTATATTATATTATATTATATTATATTATATTATATTATATTATATTATATTAATTATAATATATTGAGGCTTTTAAATAAGAAGATAAAAACTAATACAAACTAATATAAAGTAAGGAATAAAAAAGAGAAACAAAGAAGTCAAAGAGAAAGCAAAAATGCAAGAAAGGAAAAAAAGTTAAAGAAAAATAGAAAAGAAATTTAAAAAATACAAAGAAGTGGCTTCCGATATTCATCACAGCAGTTATAAATACAATTCCAATAACCAGTTCCTCTGTGCAGATCACAAAGTGATTAACTGAATTTTTCTAAAGACATTTAAAATGAGATTAAAAATAATAAATCAATAACATGTAATCAGTACATCACACAGGGAACATGACATCTATTATTCCTGCATCAAGAAGGGGAATCAGATTGAATATGGAACTATGAAAGTTATTAAAATACCTGAAAGAAGCAACATTTGGCCACCAAAACAATGGCTTTGTGAGGAGCTCATTCCATAAATTGGACCCCATAATTGGGAACCCCCTTCCACTCATTTGGCAGAGGCACCCAGAGGAAAGCCTACACAGATACAAGGGGAATATCTAAGGAAAGCAGTCCCTTAGGCAATGGGCTGCATTTTTTCTTAAGCCAAGAGATCTTAATGTGACAAGGACTGATGAAGTCTAAAGATCCCTTGTTCTCATGGCCTTTGTAAGATGTAAGACTTACTTATTAGTCAACAGCAGATTCCCTTTCAGAATGTCTTGTGTGATCATTGTTGTAAATGTTCCTTATGGTACTGCTACATTGTTGTTGTTGTTGCTGTTTTTCTTTGCAGAAAGAATGTGCTAACTTCATCAAGGTGCTTAAAGCTTATAACCAGACTCATTTGTATGTTTGTGGAACTGGAGCTTTTCATCCTACGTGCACATACATTGAAGTTGGAGGACATCCTGAGGTAAGGACGCCTAAATTCAGTCTCTCTCTCTTTTTTTTTTTTTAAGTTAGTGGCTTTTAGCCATGACTTTGATTGATTACTGGCAAATGTACACTCCAGTTCATTGCTGTTCATTCTACCAGTGTGGGATCATGGTGGAGCTGCTGGACATGGCATGGAAGCTCATTGGTTGACTTTGGGACAGTCACCTTCTCCCAAGCCCCACTTACCTCCCAGGGTGGTGGTTGTATTAAAATGAAAGAGAACCTCCATAAAAGCAGCACTGAGCTCTCAGATAAAATCTAACAGATAATATTTGTTTGTTTGTTTGTTTGTTTGAATTTATTAGCCGCCCAGCTCCAATGGACTGCTGAAATAATAACAACAATAATGTAGTAGTGAAGTGTTTTATGTTAGGCTTGGTGAAACTATACCTGTTTCACATAGTTTGTGGTTTGACCAAAGTTCAGTGCCTTCAAGTCCCATGCAAGCAATTTAAGCATATTTATAACCTTGGCAATGAAAGTTTGTCCATGGTTGAACTGCACCCATGAGACAATTTTCTTATATCAGATTTAATGTCTGTAGGTAGAACTCATTAAAAAGTCTCACCCCTATCTGGTTTACCAAACTGGCTGTTCATTTTCCTGTTTCTGTTTAATACATAGCTATTTGAGCATACCGCATGATCAAGTATCTTTATTCTTTTGCCAGTGTGCTTGCTGCTATCCTGTCCAGATTTAAGTCTATGCCTTAAATGCTATCCCATTTAAGGCATAGACAGCACTCTCCAAGGAAGCACCCCCCGCCTTTTGTTTGCCTGTTGATCTCAGCATAGACACCAAGATATTGATACAGGTGGAAGGAGCATTCTACCGCTGTGCTCAGGTTTCAGAGGTTTTTCTGCAGGAGAACTTGAGCATGGTAGCACTTGTTCTTCTGCTGAGCACTTTTTGGACTGGCAATACCAAAATATAGCCAAATATCCTCTCCATAACCATAAGGAAGGATTCTGTCCAGAGTTGGCTCATAATCTGTCCAGTTGAACATAATCTGTCCAATTAAAAGATAACAAATATAAAAATATGAAATATAACAAAAATATTTAAAAATCTTCAAGTCAAACTAGTTCTTGGTGATTTTATGTCCATGTAATATTCTCGGTGACATTACAAATATGGCTTATTGCCTTCTTCTATTTTTGAACTTCCCAGTCTAACTTAAAGCCCTGGTATTTCCTGGTACTTTCCCTCTGAGATACTAACCAGGTTTGATCCTACTTAGGGTTTGTTTTTGTATTTTGAGCTAAGTCAAGGATACTCAGTGTTGTCACCTAACTGGGTAGCTACTACTATAGTTCCATTCTATTCTGCAGTAGGCAGACTCCAGCTCAACAACTGGGTTTAGTTCTGGGCTCCAGATCTTAAGAAAATTCAGAGAAAACTGAAGTAGATGATGAAAGAGATAGAGGATGAGTAGGGACTGGGTACATTTATTTTCTGATGAGGAGAGCTTGAGCAAACTCCCTCCAGGTATGTTTAGACAATTAGAAAACTAAGGAGGGATATGATCACTTTTTCCAGGAACTTGAAGGGGTATCACACAAAAAAGTCTCTGTCATCCTGGAATGCAGGAGACAGAATAATGGGCCTTAGTGATAGGAAGGAGCCTCTGGGAAGGAAGGGATTTAGGAAAATCCTCCAACCAATAAGAGCAGTTTAATGGCAGAGCCAATGACCAAGGAAGGTGGTGAGATCTTTCTGTGTCAGGATAAAAGCTGAACATCCTTGATATCAATCAAGAAAGCTTTACTTGGATTTCTCCACAGAATAAAAACTTGGACTCTGTGGCCTAAATGGCATATCCACTTCAATAATTCTGTAGCTATATCAAATAAATAAAATGGTTCTAACAGTGCAAAAAGGCTGTGGCCTTGAGTATTCTGGCTTATCACAACTCAGCTGCCTCATGTTGCTGAATTATTCTTGGTCCTCGCAACAGAAATGTCTGGATCTGTTTATTTAGCATGTAATTCAAAATAAGAACTCCATTTTCTTAGTCTTTTAACAAGCCACAGACAAGCTCTGGTGTATTAAACTGTCATTATTGTCAGGGGAATTAAATAGGAGATGGAAAGTTTGCACAATAGCTCATACCACTAAGTCATAAGCATATAAAAATTAGTATTAACTCATAAAAACAGTTATGACTAAAAAAAAAGTAAGGTTTTTGCTTTCCTCCCATGTAATATTTGCAGCTATGGCTTCAAGAATATTTCAAATTCTATATTAGTTGATCTTTTATTGGAAGGCTTGCCATTCAATTTATGGAGTTGTTTTTCAGCCAATCAATATAGTGCATTTACTTACTAAGATATCAGCAGCCATCTTATGGACTTGACATTCAAGACTGCAAACTCACACCTTGTGTTAGTTGGGCGGCTATATAAATATGATAAATAAATAAAACAGATTACTGTCTAGCAGAAAAATTAACATATTAAAAGCTGTGAAGACTATTTTCCCCTCATTTATATATGTAATTAAAAAAAAATACTATTATTTTTTTAAAACTTCTTTCCCCAGGCCTCTTGATTTCTAGGTATAGGGTTTTATCTGAAAATTTAGCATAAGTTCTTGTTATATGCTTGATTGCTTTACTTCAACATGTATTTGTCAATTATCAATTGTGCCTAGACCATACAAACTCACACACCCACACACCACTTGAGTATGTCACTGCTGGCTGCATCAAACAGAATTTTGTTTCCTGTGCTCCGTTTGGGAACTGGGAGACATATTAATTAACTTAGCTCCTTAACATGCACATCAGTCACTGGTAGAATGTCTGCCAAGATTTTTGATGGATAGATGGCAAACTGAGATAATTTACTTTTATAGTTTTATGAGAATCCAGGATAACCTGTATATATAATCAGTGTTGTATTCACTGTAGAGATGTGTGTGCTTTTGTGGTTAAGGTTTTAGGCTTGGATCAATGATCCTCATGGTCAAGTTCACCCTCACCCACACTGGCCAACCATTTCTTTTCATGTCAACCACCCTCACAGGGATGCTGTTATGTGAGAAAATAGGAAAAGAAAGCTCCTGAATGAAAGGCTTTATTTAGTTGTTTATTTATTTATCTATCAAATTTACATAGCCGCCCATCTCACAAATGTGACTCTGGGCAGTGTATAATAAAACAAACAATACAAGTTTAAAATAACTGTTAAAAACAATTCAACAAATATAAATAAGACCACATGTGAGAGAATATATAAATCCAATAAATGAATATATGAATGCTGATAATTAATCAACAATTTATGGAAATAAATATTAGAGAAGAGAAACTTTTTTTTCCATCAGAAGGAATTCTTCAGTAGAACAGCATTACATTATGCATGAAGACTTACTCCTGCATCTTTAATTTTATCCGTATTGTTTAGTTTGGAAGGGTTCTTTCTCTTAAGATTGGATTAAGTAATTGGTCAGAAGTTTGCAAATTATTTTAATACAGCACAAAAATAGTGTGAGTTTCTCCTAATTCCTATTGGCAATTTTTCCTCCGACATACATCTTTTAGCAGTTCCCATAATTTAATTCATTTCATTCATTCCCATAAATCTTTGAATCAGGTCTGGATCTTTCTGAATGTATTAAAAGTTGTATTCATCACTTCAAATATCCAGTGTAAAAATGAAAACACAGCTCACACAAACTATTGTTGCAAAATATCTCTCTCCTTGCATCAGTTTTGTGCAGTTGCGTTAAGTGGGATATCTGTACATAACACAAGCTGATTAAATTATACATAAGGAAGCTTGTGCTTTTCTACATACTGAAGCTGTTTCTAGCAATGAAACTGGAAAAGTATCACTGTGCCTGACAAGATAAATTATATGTCATTAAATAAACCCCATGACATTCATCAGCTTTGAAAAGCCTTTTTGGAAATTCACATATTTCAGAATTATAGATTGCTTAAAGAAAGCTGAGGTGGCATGTATTCAGTTATATTCCAGTTTTAGCAAGTAAATGATGCCAGTGTTAATTCTGCTGTTCACAAAGGACTGAACTTGAAATATGAAAAAGCAGTAATAGAAAAAAGAGCTTGATTGCATGCAAGATAAATGAAGTCTTTTTACCCTGGGGAACTTTGGGATTTTTTAGCAACTTCTTTTAATTTGAGGTAGAAATTCTCAGTAACACGTTTTACTATTTGCCCAACTTTTTCCAAAGAGCCTTCAAAAGATGACATGAAAGTTCTGTCTGCACTGGCAAGTTTGTACATGTGTGCATTCAGTCAATGGATAAAGAACACACCCATCCGAACTAGTGGCTGTATAGATTGAAATGGCAGTTTTGAATGAAAACAGATAAAGTATTCAGTATAACTCACCACAAGAGTGTCCTCAGGGTGTGGTCAACAAAAGTCAGCATGTCAGCCCCAGTGGTGCAGTCAAAGCTCTGCTTGCTTTTTCTGTAGCCACATTGCAGCTTACTTCTTGACTTTTTTGACTGTACCCTGCAGACACCCCTGTCTCACCGCCACCAGTTCCAATGAGCTGAAAGTTTTAGTCTATATGGGTTGCTGCCTGGCCTCTGCTAATTTGTAAGACAGGCTGCAGTGCTCACAGAATTAGCTTGGGCTGGGATACCATTTATATCCAGGCATATATGAAAAAAATGCTTTCTTCTGCAGGATTCCCGCCACCCACACTAAAATCTTCCAAGGAGGCTGGCTTGGGAGGTGATCTTTTTTCCATGGTTGCCTGCATGATTTTTAATTTTTATAGAATTTAATTATATTTTATTTTTCTCTTTGTGTTTGTGTGCCTCTTTGAGTCTGTCTTGACTCCTGGCAATTACATCCATGCAGCTTTCTAAGCAGCATTTTCAGAAGTCATATTCCCAAATATCTGTGGAATATAGTCTATATAAATGTGATGAATGAATGAATGAATGAATGAATGAATGAATGAATGAATGAATGAATTCCATATTTGCAACTTAGCAAAGCCCATCATTTATAGCAGATGTTATATGTTTTGATGTCACATCCTGAATTGCTTTTATCAGAAATCAAATGTTCTATGAGAAATATACGTTTAAGAAAGATCAACCAAAATTCATATATGCAACTTTGATAAAGTACGCAGAACGATTTAGAAGCTGTTTGTAAACATTGGAATGCGTTTCTGTGTGCATGAGAAAGACAAAGAGGAAGAGAAAGAGAGGGAGGGTCTCTTGAAGGGATTACAAGGAAAATGTGGAAGTTGGCAAAGTCAGGAACAAATCCATTAAGAATAAAATGCATTTGTTTAGTCAGGCTGTCTGGATCAAATTCTGAGTTTATACTACCAGCTCATGCACATGCAGTGTTGGTATCTGGGAGCATCCGACAGACTGCCAAGACAGTCTGTTTTAGCCTTGGAAAGCCAAAAATCTGATAGCAAATTACTGCAGTATTATCTCTTTGACAGTATTCAGCACTCAGTGTATCCATACTTCCTTTAGGCAAGCCACGTCTGTGGAACAAAGAATACTATTTAATATCTTTTATTGTAAGCATTTTTCTCTGCTTGTCAGCCAAAGAGAATGTAAGAATGGCTTTCATTCAATCAATGAAATAAGGAAAAATCCTCCCCTGAGTTCAGAATTTTAGAAGACTTATTAAAAGGAAAAAAGCAACTGAGCATCAGTTCTTAAAGCATAATAAATAGTCTTATATAATGATCATCTAGACATGATTCAGAGAGAGGAACATCCTGGTGAAGGTAGTCTTTTAGGAGGGGTTGGAAGGGAAAGATGTTAACAATTCTGAGATAATGTTGGATTCTATTATTACACCCCCAAAATAGTTATATGTTTAGCCATATTAGCTCTAGGAATAGCTTTTTTGACTTTGAAAATAGAAAGTATCTCCCAATGTAGTATAAGCATGTAGAAAAATAACATCCATTTTGAAT
Source organism: Python bivittatus (assembly GCF_059951505.1). NCBI lineage: Eukaryota > Metazoa > Chordata > Lepidosauria > Squamata > Pythonidae > Python > Python bivittatus. Next base: position 921,160 of record NW_028277037.1, on the reverse strand, counting down.
CTATGAAGTCCATGGAATGGAATTCTATATTGATCCCTTTTTTGGAGTATATATTACGCTCCACTTCCCCATTGCTAAGCCTTACTTGTAGATCATGACTACAAAGTTATATACAGCCTGCCACAGCTGAATGACTTCTGTAAATGAGAAACCAAAACTGGGCAACTTATTTATTAAGTTCAAAGGAATAAGCTCTAGCACTGTGGGAAAACTTTTATTCAGCCGGAGGAGGAGGAGGAGGAGAGGGAGGGAGGGAGGGAGGGAGGGAGGGAGGGAGGGAGGGAGGGAGGGAGGGAGGATGGACACTGCCATGAAAGCAACAGTTCAGAAAGGGTCCGGTAGCACCTTTTCTGACTAACAAATTTTATTAAAATGAATCAGCTTTGTGAGCAACAGCTCGCATCAGACGCCTAGAGCAGCTAGACTGATACAGGATTTAAATGGGAGGGAATTTGAGGAAGGGAGAGGAAGACAGGTTGGTTATACAGATGCAGGTGACATGTGAGCCAAATTACAAGTACCTTATCAATTAAGAATTGTAATGCCATGAAAGCAAATTCATATGTAGGGATACACTCATGATTTCTTTTCTGTTTTGGCCATGCATTGTGCTGAGGTTGCTTTAATCTTTGCTTCCCTGACTCCCAGAATAAAAAATGGTTCATAGATAATAATAACTACATAATAAAAGGGCAGAGAACTGATGATGAAAGCAATTCTTGGCTATTGTTGTAAAAAAAAACCCTGCCTAATACTGTTCCCTGCAGATATTCTTTTCCCTCTCATTCCTTGCCTTCTTTAATGCACCATAGTAACCAAGAGGGAAGAAATTAACACTGTCTAGTTCCTTCCTTTCTCTGTGTCGCTTTCTTACACACACAAACACACACATTAAAATGTAGCTTTTTTTCCCCTGTAAATGGAGCAGGATGGAAGCTTCTCGTCACAAGCGTCCATATGACACACAACAATTCATAGCTTAGGTACTAAATATTTATCCTGCCAGTTAAAGAATGCTTAGCATTTCTTACCTTGGGTGGGTGGGTGGGTCTGTGCACACGTGCACCTTTGAGTCAGTGTCAACTCCTGGTGACTGCCTGGACAAGTCCCTACAGTTTTCTTGGCAATGTTTTTGGAAGTGGTTTGCCACTGCCTCCTTCCTAAGGCTGAGAGAGAGGGACTGGCCCAAATTCACCCAACTGGCTTCATGCCCAAGGGGGGTCTAGAACTCACCATCTCCTGGCTTCTAGCCTGGTGCCTTAACCACTACACCAAATGAATATTCACACAGCATCTTGTGAGCACCTCCATATGATTCCATTAGCATGACTGTACAGTCATGTACAATCCTATTCAGTTTCACTGATTCCTGTTGACCCTTCTTGTTGTTTTTAAATGATAATACTACATTTTCTGATGGATGTTGCTTTACATTGTTCATATCTGACCATGTACGTATTAAGGTGTAATATCCAGTAATCTCAGTTATCATGACTGGGAAATAATTGCTGGAACATTTAGAAGCAGTTGAACTTTCTGGTCTAAATTTCAGAAACGCAAATAGCTATAATGATGGAGAATTTAAGTGCCCTAACATCTTTTGAGAAACAAACATTGCCAAGCATCGTTGCTTCCCCAGGAAATTCTGGGCTTATCTTGCCAACAGCTTTCTCCCTCAGATGGTGGAAGAAGGCACAAGAGGATCAGCTAACCTTGGCTTGATTCTTCTCTGTAAAAAAAGATAGATATTCTTCTCTGTAAGAAAGAGAAACTAAAAGTGAGCATAATTAATTGAATATATGCCATGAAGTTGGTGTTAACTCTTAGTGACCATGATCTGTCTTCAGCCTGGCCCTTCAGCTCTTCCAATGGTGCACCCATCACTGCTGCACTGGAGTCCATCCACCTTGCTGCTGATCATCCTCTTCTTCTTTTTCCTTCCACTTTTCCCAGCATTATAGACTTCTCCAAAACACTGGTTCTTCACACAATGTGTCCAAAATGGGATAATTTGAGCCTGGTCATTTGTGCCTCGAGTGAGAACTCTGGGTTGATTTGTTCAATTATCAATTTGTTTGTTTTCTTGGCAAAAAACTGAGCATAATCAAGCATTTACCTTGGACTTCAAAAAAGGAGATTTTAATAATTTCAGAGGGAAGATTAGTAGGATCCCTGACATGAGAAGTTAATGGGAAAAGGAGGTGTGGGAGTCCAAATCAAGGGAGATATGCAAAGGACAGTTGCAAATAATTCAATGAGAAAAAAGTGGAGGAAAGTTAAAAAAAAAAATCAATGTAGTAGAGGAAGACATTAATGAAAACAAAAAGGACACATAGGAACAGTCCATTCAGGAGGCATCAACAGAGGAGACATAAAGAAAGTCTAGACTGAACTAAAGTTGGCAGGGAGCGCTAAGAAAAATATATGTATACCAATTACTGAATGAAGATGGCAAAATGCTAATAAGCAACAAAGAAAAGGCTGAACTATTTAGATTCTGTTTTCTGCAACAGGAGAGCATGTATTTCACTGAGCAACTGTAATCTGCAATTCAAGCAGATTGAAGTTGGAGGGAATGAAGCTTGATAAAAAACATAGTAAGGGAATATTTATGTGCTTTCATTGAGTTTAAATCTCAAGGGGCAGATCTCATCATAGGGAAATCCTGGAAAATTGGTGAAGAGCCAGATGACTGGAGGAAGAGATTATGGAGCAGGTCTCAAAGAGATCAGTCATTATATAGCTTGAAAACATTGTAGAAATGACCAAAAATAAGCATGGATTTATCAAGAACTAACTTTAATTCATGTTTTAATCAGGTAGAGTGTGATGATAATATATTGTTCAGGGCTGTCCACAGGGAGGGGCCAAAAAATTCAAGATGGCAGCTGGAAACATGGGATCAAAGCTCTGTCCTTTTTTTTACATGCATTGCAATGCACTAAAAAAGGGCAGGGCTTCAATCTCATGGTTGTAGTTACCATCTTGATGTTTTCGAACCCCTTGTGGACTCCCTGATACCTCGATTTCAGCTAAACATTTGACAAAGTATCCTGTGACATTCTGATTAACAAACTAGTTAAGTATGGACTGAATTTAACTGAAAGAGGGTTTAAGGTTAAGTAAAAGAATTGGAGATAGAACAAATGAGGTTCTTGTTTACCTAGGGCAGTAAAAGGTAATGAAGATAATGACTTAAGTTGAGAGAGTGCATCTAACCTTCTTTGAATAACTCAGGTTCATACAACAATAGCAAGTTGACTTCACTGACCTTTGTAATATTATTTTTTAAAATAAATCACATTTAAAAGGAAGCACCTGCTTTCTCTTTCATTACTCTTCCACATCATCTTGTCAAGAAGACTTTAAAACATTTATTAAAAGGAAACAGCAAGTTTGGGTTTTGCCACATTTTAACATTCTCAGTAGCTGCAACAAATATTGGCCCCTTCAGTGCTATGGGATAATCTTGAACTGAAACCAACCTTTACATGCCTTAGTGAGATGGTCATATGCTTAAGAGTCATGTGTTCATCACAGTTGGTTGGAAGAGAGGACATTATGGAAGCTTCATTGATCACCATGGCAGTGCTAGCAATAAGGAAGAAGAGAGATTGAACAGATGATGGGAAGTCTGTACTGTATATGGAGACCAAATTCCCTTACTGGGTCCTAAAATAAAGCATATAATGGCCTCAATTGTACAAAATATATATCTTTCTTTGCTGACTAGCTGGCAGTACCTAGCCCACTTTGGCTGATCGCAGAAAGCAAGATGGATAAGACTTCTGTGGTGAGCTTCAGGAAGTTTTAAACTGTGGCATTAAAAAAAAGAAGGCAAAGCAAATCCGTATTGTTGTCAAGAAAACTACATGGATATGTCCATGAAACTCCCAGGAATTAAGCACAACCTGAAGGACATTTTAAGTATTTTATTTGGGAATGAGGATATCTTCTGCTCATTGCTCTTGATTCATAGCTTTATATTTACTGTCTACATATAAGCCCCATCAACATTTTTTAGCACTGACATGATATGCATGGCTAGGATTGAAAGGGACCTAGGTGATCAATAGTCTTAGCCAGTGCAGGAATCTACTTGTACTACCTCGTATGTGGGCTAAATATCATAATAGTTTTAAGAAGGTTATTTTTGGAAATCTGGTGCTACTTGTTGCACAACTAGGTAAACTAAGTGAATAATCATAATCAACAATGTATTGCCTGTTTAACAGATGTAATGTAACCTATCTTTAAGTAATCTTCATCAGCCCTGTTGGAGTTTTTCCCTTTTGTGCTTTCACGCTCAAAACAAGAGTACCTACTTTAAAACCTCTACATTTTAGTTAAGAGGTAACTAGATTCTGAAATCTTGCGATGGAGCCCAGTGGAAAACCTGCTGTAAGTTTATAATTCATCAGCCCAGTCCAGTGCACTCTACAGATGCAATTTGCTTTGTAATATCACTTGCACAGAGAAATGCTAATGATTACCTTGCACCTAACACTTATGTTAACTCACTCAGATTGTGTCAAAGTGCAGGGTAACAATGCATGTCTCAGATATGGATGATTACAGTACTGAAGATTACTTAGCTATTTAATGGTTACCTTGGAGGCCTTTTTCAATAATGTCCTTGCTCTGTCTGTTTATTTATGGAGTTAACTATTGGATTGTTAGAAACCTACTTATTTCTGGGAAAAGCACTCAAGTATACAGAATAAGTGGCACTGGATTTTTTTTTTCCTTTTAGTTCAAGGATGGACCATATTTTGGTGTCGTTCTATAGTTTCTGGATGGTGAAGGACCAAAGGGTAGGTAGGACAGCATCACCTATGCAGATGGAACTTAGTTTAGAGATAGGAAGTTTGGGGGTTTTCTTTGTTTTTTAATCATCATATAGATATTTCAAACCTTATATTAAAGTCTTCATGTATTTTTCAACCCAAAATGGAAAGAAACTCTGCAGTTTTAAATAACTGTGACCAGTGGGTGATCTGAAAATTACAGAAGTGTGACTCGGGGGCTTTCTACAGCTCTTGGTTACCCATCTGTAATTACTTTTCTAGATTACTTACATGAAAGAAATGTTTTAATCTCCAATAAGCCTCAACCCTTGGAATTCAGTCCTGTCTCCATTATTCTTGCATTTTTTAGTATGATCCTCTTGTTCACCTACCAGGTTTCTACATATACTTCATGTATGAGTATTTAGTGGATCAACAGATCAGATGCTGATCCTTGGTAACCACAAATATGAATTGAGGTTCTTTGAAGAACACTACCCACAATACCGCCCTTTAGACTGAATGCGTGTTACAGTACAGATCCTCTTGTGAAAGCTGCACATATTCATGTTGTAAATCACAAGAAAGTTTTAGAATAGAATTACAGGGGTTTCCTTGCTTCATTTCTTCTGATTTATTCCAGATAAAGGTAAAGAGATTCAGCAGATTAAATTGAGATGGCTATGTTCAATTCAGCAGATTAAATCAGGACGGCTATAATCAATGGAATTTGATTATGTAATCAACTCTTTAATAAAATGTGTTCAAAAATTCTACATAAGATGATGCAAACCAGACACATATTAAAAAAGGAAAGCATAGGGCCACATAATTCAGATAGATGGCCCCAGTGCTCTTTTGAATGTCATTTTGATGACTAAGCTTCATCTTTCCTTAGAGTTTTTAGAGCACACCAACTTGGTAAAGACTGAAAGAACAACCTGTAAAATTAACGGTAGGGCTTTCCTTTTTCTTTAGGTATTTTTAGCTGTAACCATGAAATGTCTGTGTGGTTTCCTTTATGCTTTTCAAAAGAAAATGAAAAAAAAGTTTCACTGTAATGGCAAATGGTGCTGATTATTATCCAAAAATGCTACCTTTTAGAAGACTTCTGAAAGATGCTGTTGCAAGCTGAAACCTAGGTTTTCCTTACTATTTGCACCAACCTCAATAATCAATATTTATTAGCAAAGTTCCAACTCTTAAAAGTAAGGTAATATGATTACAGATAAAATACAAACTATGTGTCAGGTGCTGAAAGCAAGTTCTTCCTTTTCTTAACCCCTATGCTTCATAGCAACTTGGTTCATATTTAACTTTTGGCTTGACTTGGCAGCTTGCTCAGAAAGATCCTCACTACTGCTAAAAAATGGCAACATTATATTCACCTGTTCTCTTACACCTACTTTAATTTTCTAATAATTGTCATTATGATGTGAATTTTCTCCATGGCAGACAACGGTGTGCATCATAGAAAGGTAATGCATAGCATTATGGATATAATAGGCAATTCATATCCTAGCAATGGTAAAGTAATTTATATCAGCTACATTTAGCGGAATGTTAAAGAAATGAAAGAATTTACTATGGAGCTACCATTTGTTATTATCAGTACATTCTGTGTAATACCCAATTCAGGATTACTGCCTCATGCTGAGGAATGGAAAGAGTACAGAGAAGAGCAACAAAGTTGGTAAAGGGCTTGGAAGTTAAATCCTACAAAAAGTGGTTAAAGGAATTTGGTATGTTGACCTTGAAGAAGAGAAGGTGAAGGGGAGGCATGATAGCAGTTTTCTGATACCTGAAGGGATGTCACAGGGAAGAGGGAATAGATCTAGTTTCCCTAGCACCTGAGTGTAAGTCAAGAACCAACAGGTGGAAACTTTACAGTGAGAGATCCAAACTTGAACTAAGGAGGAATTTCCTGACTGTGACAGCTCTTAAGGAATGGAACAGCTTGCCTCCTGAAGTGGTGAGTGGCCCATAACTGGAGGTCTTCAAGCCAAGAGTGGACAGCTGTTTGTCCAGAATGGTCTGAGGATTCCTGCACTGGGTGGGGGTGGACTACAAGACCTCCAAGGTCCCTTTCAACCCGAAGATTCTATGATGCACCAGCATTATAAAATATGCATTAAGTGACCTTTGATTTTCTTCAAGGACAAATTGAAATGACCAATTTTATTACCTGGATCCAAGAAGAAAGTATTAATATGTGGGGTTTTGTTGTTGTTTGTTTATGGCTATGCAGCCACTGTTTAAACATCTTCATCAAAGGAGACTTCACCATTTCCTGAAGCAGTCTGTTCCATTGTTGATCAGCTGTTACCATTAGAATTTTTTTCCTGATGTGCAGCCTAGATCTGCCTCCTTGTTTTTCAGACTCACTGATCTTCTCTTATAGTCAGGAACAACCTTGAATGATCCTGTCCTGTCTTCCACATGACAGCCCTTCAGATATTGGAAGACAGCTGTCATGTCTTCCCACAACTTCTCCACATTTTACCAAATGTTTCCAACTGTTCCTCCTAATTTTTTTCTTTCTACCCCTCTCCCCCTGCAAAATCTACTGGCAGTTTAGACCTATGGAAAAAGAGGGAGATTAACTGAATGTGTTATGAGAGAGAGAGAGACTGACCCAATGTCACCAATCTGGCTTTGTGTCCAATGCAGGACTAAAACTCACATTCTCCTGGCTTCTAGCCTGATGCCTTAACCACTGCACTAACTGGCTGTCATATAATAGATTACATGTTAATAAATATGGGCTACATAAATATGGCTCCCTTTATGGGTATAGGAAGAAAAAATATCTATCCGTTTACAGCATAAGGAAGAAGCAGTTGTAAGAACCAATATGTCTAATTTGACTCTAGAATCAAATGATGTAGTAACTTTTCTTATGTAATGCTATTTCTAGAATAGAATAGTCTATTCAACAATATCAAATAGTTATATAAACAAATTGTTAAAAGTCACCATATCATTCTGCAGCTAAGCATAATTAAAATACTGCACAAGTACATAGATGTATCATCTTAGTAATTGAGGCAAATGTTGTAAAGGTTTGAGTTTAATATT